>NW_022196903.1:46328194-46332689 GCF_008632895.1 Mastomys coucha
ACCACCACCACCACCACCACCACCACCACCACCACCACTGTGGTCACCCCCATGGGTGAGATGCAAACTTGACTGTGAGGAATAGCTCTCACCTGGCACCACCTCACAGTTCACCAACAGCTTTTGAATTGTCATCCTCAGAGCTATTCTGGCCCCTGGCCTGAACACTTCCTGCTGCCACTGAGTTCAACCCTGATCTGTTAAATCTCAAGTGGAAATATTTCCGTTGTTCTATCCTTTTTAAAGTTCTGCCCTTTGCTGTCTGCCCACCCCATTCTTGGAGGAGGGTAAGGTGAGAGTCTGGGGATAGGAAATGGTCCCTGACAACTGATTCAAGGGGACTCCCCAATTTCGGCCCATCAGTTGGAAGTCTGAGGAGTATGGATTGAAGATTGAAATCTGAAGTGAGGGCAAGCTTGTCTGCCTGGCTTTTAACCTGTGAAGTGTGAATAAAAACATTGAATTGGCTTATAAAGTACTCAGTTGGCATCCCCCCAGAGTATTAGAGATTAGTTTTGTGTGGAAATACCACCCACTTCATTGTCAAGAACATTGGGTGAGAAAAAAATTTCCTAGTTAGACTACTGCAAGAAATTAACACAGTGAGATAGATGATTTCATCTTGGCCTCCAGGACTTGAGTGGACAGAAAGTGGACATGAAAGGAAAACAAGAGCCAGGCAGTGGTGGCGCATGCCTTTAATCCCAGCACTTGGGAGGCAGAGGCAGGCAGATTTCTGAGTTCAAGGCCAGCCTGGTCCACAGAGTGAGTTCCAGGACAGCCAGGGCTATAAAGAGAAACCCTGTCTCGAAACAAACAAACAAAGAAAGAAAGGAAAATGAGAGGAACTTAATTTGCCACTGGGGGACTAACCATTCAAATGGAAAAGTAGTCTTGAGTGGGAGAGTAGAGACTCTGAGACCCTTGGCAGCAGCAAGATGCCAAGCAAAAAAGATCATCATATAGCTGTGCCCCCAGCAGCTTCCTGATTCTGAGAGAATTTTGACAAGTGTCATGGGCTTAAATTTTTTTCTTTTTCTTTTTTTTTTTTATGGATATTTTTTTATTTACATTTCAAATGTTTTCCCCTTTCCAGGCCTCCCACTAACAAGCTTTGGGGGCTGGAGACCTGTGTCTCTGGGGCAGCAGAAAGGGAAACTCCTTACCCCATTCCCCCTCCCCTACCTCTATGAGGGTGCCACCCCATCCACCCACCCACTCCTGACTTCCCACCCTGGCATTCCCCCTATACTCGGGCATCAAACCCCCTCAGGTCCAAGGCCGGCTCCTTCCACTAATCTCCAACAAGGCCATCCTCTGCTACATATGCAGCTAGAGCCCTGGGTCGCTCCATGTGTATTCTTTGGTTGGTGGTCCAGTCCCCGGGTGCTCCGGTGTTGGGGGGGCTCCTGTTGACCCTGTTGCTCCCCCCATGGGCCTGCAAACCCTCTCTGCTCCTTCAGTTCCTTCTCCAATTCCTCCATTAGGAGCCTGGGGTCAGTCCCATGGTTGGCTTCAAGCATCCGCATCCACCTCTGTACTTGTCAGGCTCTGGCAGAGCCTCTCAGGAGACAGCTGTAACAGGTTCCTGTCAACAAGCACTTCTAGGCATCCGCAGTGGTGTCCAGGTTTGGCAACTGTGTATGGGATGGATTCCCAGGCTCTGGATGGCCTTTTCTCACTTTGTCTCCATATTTCTTCCTCTGAGTATTTTGTTCCCCCTTCTAAGAAGCATTGAAGCACCCACACTTTGATTTTCCTTCTTCTTGAGCTTCATATAGCCTGTGAATTGTATCTTGGGTATTGCAAAGTTTTGAGCTAATATCCACTTATCAGTGAGTGCATATTATGTGTGTTCTTTTGTGATTGAGTTACCTCACTCAGGATGATATTTTCAAGTTCTGCCCATTTGCCTGTGAATTTCATGAAGTCATTGTTTTTAATAGCTGAGTCGTATTTCATTGTGTAAATGTACCACATTTTCTGTATCCATTCCTCTGTTGAGGGATATCTGAGTTGTTTCCAGTTTCTGGCTATTATAAATATGGCTTCAATGAACATAGTGGAGCATGTGTTCTTATTGCATGTTGAAGCATCTTCTGGGTATATGGCCAGGAGTGGTATAGCTGGGTCCTCAGGTAGTACTATGTCCAATTTTCTGAGCAACCACCAGACTGATTTCCAGAGTGGTTGTACCATCTTGCAATCTCACCAGTAATGAAGGAGTGTTCTACTTTCTCCACATCCTCTTCAGCATCTGCTGTCACCTGAGTTTTTGATCTTAGCCATTCTGACTGGTGTGAGGTGGAATCTCAGAGTTGTTTTGATTTGCATTTCCCTGATGACTAAGAATGTTGAACATTTCTTTAGGTGCTTCTTAGCCATTCAGATTTCCTCAGTTGAGAATTCTCCATTTAGCCCTGTTCTCCATTTTTTTAATAGGGTTATTTGGTTCTCTGGAGTCTAACTTCTTGAGTTCTTTGTATATATTGGAGATATTAGCCCCCTATTGGAAGTGAGATTGGTGAAGATCTTTCACCAATCTGTTGGTTGCCATTTTGTTTTATTGACAGTGTCCTTTGCCTTACAGAAGCTTTGCAATTTTGTGTGGTTCCATTTGTTGATTCTTGATCTTAGAGCATAAGCCATTAGTGTTGTGTTCAGGAAATTTTCCCCTGTGCTCATGTGTTCAAGGCTTTTCCTCACTTTCTCTTCTATTAGATTCAGTGTATCTGGTTTTATGTGAAGGTCCTTGATCCATTTGGACTTGAGCTTTGTACAGGGAGCTAAGAATGGGTCAATTTGCATTCTTCTACCTGTTAACCGACAGTTGAACCAGCACCATTTGTTGAAAATGCCATCCTTTTTCTACTGGATGGTTTTAGTTCCTTTGTCAAAGATCAAGTGACCATAGGTGTATGGGTTCATTTCTGGGTTTTCAATTCTACTCCATTGATCTACCTGACTGTCACTGTACCAATAAATACCATGCAGTTTTTATCACCATTGCTCTGTAGTACAGCTTGAGGTCAGGGATGGTGATTCCCCCAGTTCTTTTATTGTTGAGAATAGTTTTCAAAATCCTGATTTTTTTTTTTTTTGTTATTCCAAATGAATTTGAGAATTGCTCTTTCTAACTCTATGAAGAATTGAGTTGGAATTTTGATGGGGATTACATTGATCTGTAGATTACTTTCAGCAAGATGGCCATTTTTACTATATTAATCCTGCCAATCCATGAGCATGGGAGACCTTTCCATCTTCTGAGGTCTTCTTCTATTTCTTTCTTCAGAGACTTTAAAGGGTAGTAAAATGCTGATCTCAAGCCTTCGTGCAGAGTCAGGTCCCATAGAGCCACCCACAGGGTCTCCCTCCTCTGGCAGAGCTGGGGCAAGTCCCTCTACTTGTAGCTGAAGCAGAGGGTTTATAAGGCTGAGGCAGATGTGCTGGGTCCTGAAACAGGAACAGTGTCCCCTAAGGCAGGAGCAAGTTCCTTGCATGGGAAGCAGGGGCAGCACCTCTTAGAGCAGAAACAATGGGAATCAGAAAAGTTCCCCTGTTGAGTCCGAGGAGGGAGGTAGAGCAATCTTCCTTCTCCAAAGAAGATCCTGGGGGTTAGGTCCCTGCCAGAGCCAGGAGTCAGCTGGGAACTGGGCTCTGACCAAGAGTTTGACTCTTGAGTCTTCCTCCTCCAGTAAATACATGTATTGCTATGTGATTGGGTGGGAGTCTTTGCATACAAATTGAGGTGTAAAATGGGACCAATCAGGAAAGGGAACTAGACTTCTCTCCAAACCCTGCTGCTGGTGCTGGGTCCTACCCTCCACCCAAAGTCATAAGTAGAAGTGGAGAAAGTGGAAGGAGAAAGCCCCTCCTACTAGGCTTGTTGGGAACCATGAGAGCCCTGAGATAAATATCCTGCCCCAGCTAATTGAGAACCCGGAGATTAACATCCTGCCTGACAATCACAAGGATGTGAACCCTGAGATTAACATCCTGCCTGACAATCACAAGGATCCCGCTTGGCCCTGGGAAAAGAACATTCACGGAAATCCACCCCCTCTCCACCTGTCATCCACCCGCTCCCCACCGGTCACACCGGAGCTCAACCCCAGAAGATCTTGTAAACTTCCATCTCCCTCCTTCCTCTCCCCCTCCCAGATTTTTGCCTTAAATATGCTCGGCTGTACTAAGTAAACGGCTCTTGACAAGCAATGCTTCCTTGAGTCCTGTCGTCTCTCTCTCGCCCATTCTTTATTCACAGGTTGTGACCCTCCTCGTTCCCCCGAATAATGTGGCCTGCAGGCCAGGTCAGGTGGCGCCCGACGTGGGGCTCGAGGCACAGGTCACCTCCCGGACGGATTAAGATCGTGATCGAATCCAGGTTCATGACTGACGCTGCTCGCCCGGTTGCTCAAGTCATTAGATAAGCCATCCGTCTTAGACATCTCAAGAATGGGCCATTCCATGTCTAAAGAAGTCCGCTTTATAAAGG
>NW_022196903.1:46344034-46351435 GCF_008632895.1 Mastomys coucha
ATTCTTTATTCACAGGTTGTGACCCTCCTCATTCCCCCGAATAACGTGACCTGCAGGCCAGGTCACATGCTTGGGAATCAGAGCTTGTTTTATGGGCTATCTGCCTGCACTCAGACTGGGCTATCTTATGGCAACCTGGTGCTGTGATTCAGAGTCTCTCCAGCCCCAGCTGCTGTAACCGAGCCCAGATCACTGTAAGAGCCCCCTAGCACTGCTAGGATTGCCACTGGGGCCCTCTCCTTATCTCCATCAATAGACAGTCACTTCCAGTCAGCTGGAATAACCTATGCTTCAGTGATGAAGGGCTTTCAAACCAAGTCATCATTTTACACTTAGAGGATTAAGCCAGATAACTGCATCTAGGTCCAGATACCTGGACCTAAGCCTTTCTATACTTGGAACTTGCTCCATATCAGGCTGGCCCTGAATTTAAAGATCTGTTTGCCCCTGTCTCCTGGAATTAAAGGAGTGTGCTACCATGCCTGGACCTAAACTTCTCATGTCCACTATACCTCAGGATCCGGATCAAAAGCTGTGTCTTCCAGCTTCAAGATCTGGATCATAAGTATGCCCTCCATTTCTGGATTGAGGTTCATTTCAGATTAAAAGTCCAAATGAAAATAATCAGGTAATAATAACGCCTAACATGATATAACTGTTCCTTGTTCAACTGCAAACACATAAACAATAAGCTTAGCTGGGTGAGATCTTGCCCCCAAGGTCGCCACTTCCTTAATTCCACTGAATATGCTTGAACAAGGGATTTAACTTCATTGCACTTCCTGGTGCCCCTTTAATACCTGAACTGTACATTTTGTATTTTTTCTTTCCAAACTTGCTATGCTTGATCAAAAGGCTCCTCATAAGAGTGAACTACAGGCCAGAGTCTAAACTCTGTTGGTTTTAGACTTCCTTTGTCAATGCTATTAGTGTGAATCTCTTCACCATAGCCTCAGGCAGACTCTTTGGACAAAGGCAAAAAGCAGCTATATTCATCACCAAAATATCACAAGAATGGTTTGTAGACCACATACTAAAATTCTTCTCCTCTGAAACATGTAGAGCCAGGCCCCTATAGTTCAAATCACCCTCAACAGCACTGTCTTCCATACTTCTACTACGATGACCCATTTAGCCCCACTCAAAGGATTCCACTGCTTTCCAAAGTCCCAAACAAAATTCCTCCAAACAAAAGCATGGTCAGGCCTGTCACAGCAATACTCCATTCCTTGTACCAATTTCTGTCTTAGGGTTTCATTGCAATGAAGAGACACCATGACCAAAGCAACTCTTATAAAGGACAACATTTAATTGGGGCTGGCTTACACTTTTAGAGGTTCAGTCCATTATCATCATGATGGGAAGCATGGCAGAGTTCAGGCAGACATAGTACTAGAAGAGTTGAGAGTTCTACATCTTGATCCAAAGGCAGGAAGAGACCACCCAGGAGGAGACTGACTTCTGAACTGGATGGAGTTTGAACACTAGGAGCCCTCAAAGCCCAACTACACAGTGACACACTTCCTTCAACAAAGCCACACCTTTTCCAACAAGGCCACACATCCTAAGAGTGCTCCTTCTCATGGGCAGATGTTCAAACCATCACAATAAGCATTCAGGTATATCACACACACACACACACACACACACACACACACACACACACACACACACAGGATAACCAAAATTATTTTGAATAATGAAAGGACTTCTGGAGGTGTCACCATCCTCGATTTCACAGTGTATCTGGGAGCTGCCCCTTTAATACTTGAGCCATACGTTTTGTATTTTTCCTTTCCAGACTTACTACACTTGATCAAAAGGCTCCTCATAAGTGGAGGTATAAATATGGAAGCATAAGGCAAATAAACCCTTTCCTCCTCCAAGTTGGTTTGGTCAGTATTTTATCACAGAACAGAGAAGCAGATTAGAACATCCTTTTGTTTTGTTTTGTTTTATTGTTTGTGTTTGTTTCTTTGTTTGACAGTGTCTCACTATGTAACCCTGGCTGACCTGGAACTCAATACTTAGCTCAGAATGGTCTCATCTCACAGAGATCTGTCTGCTGAGTGCAGGGATTAAAGGCACCATGCCCAGGCCAGTCTTTCACCATATCTATCACCATACACAAAACTCAACTGCAGATGTATCAAATACTTCAATATAAAGCCAGATAGAAGAGAAAGTAGGTAATATACTTGAACTCATTAGTACAGAAAAGGACTTTCTGAACAGGACCCTGGTAGCACAAACATTAAGACCAATAATAAATAAATGTGACCTCATGAAGCTAAAGAGTTTTTACACAGGAAAGGACACCATCATTCAAACAGAGTGCCAGCCACAGAATGGCAACAATACCACTTACGCCTCTGACACACATTAAGTCTCTAGAGTATAAAGAACTCAAAATGTGAACATCAAGAAAACAAATAACCCAATCCAAAAAAAAAAAAAAAAAAAAAACCCAAACCAAAAAAAAAAAAAAAAAATGGAGTATAGAACTGTGCTGGCTAGTTTTCTGTCAACTTGACACAAGCTAAAATCATCTGTAAGAAGGGAACCTCTATTGAATAAGTGCCTCCATAATACTCAGCTGTAGGTCTTTTCTTAATTAGTGATTGATGAGGGAGGTGGGTGGTGCTATCCCTGGGCTGGTCGTCCTGCAGGTTAAGTAAGGCCATGGAAACAAGCCGGTAAGTGGCACCACTGCATGGTTTCTGCATTAGCTCTTGCCTCCAGGATCCTACCCTGTTTGAGTTCCTATCCTAACATCCTTCAATAAGGAACAGTTCTGTGGAAGTGTAAGCCAAATAACCCCAAATTTCTTTGTTAATGGTGTGTCATTACTACAACAGTAACCCTAAGAGAAGAACTAAACAGAATTCTCAAAAGATGGCTGAGAAACACTTTTAAAATGTTCAGCATCATTAAATCATTAGGGAAATGCAAATTAACAGGACTTTGAGATTCCATTTTACCCCAAGTCAGAATGGCCAAGGCTAATAAAACAGATGGCAACAGATGTTAGTGAGGATTCAAGAAGGGAACACTTATTCACAGCTGGTGAGAGCGAAAACTGGTACAGTCGCTGTGGAAATCAATGTGGGGGTTTCTCAAAAAGCTGAAAACGCATCTACCACAAAACCCAGCAAGCTTGGCATTGTGCAGTTTTGGAATGAGAATAGCCCCCATAGGTTCATATTTCTGAACACCGGTTGGTGGAGCTGCTTTGGGAAGGATTACTAGGTGTAGCCTTACTGGAGAAGGTGTGGTACTGGGAGGAGCTTTGAGGTTACAAAAGCCCACGCCAGGCCCAGTCCTGCACTCTACCTCCAACTTGCAGAATAGATATAAGCTTTTTTTTTTTTTGTAAAGATTTATTTATTTTATGTATGAGTATACTGTAGCTATTATCAGACACACTAAAAGAGGGCATCAGATCCCATTACAAATGATTGTGAGCCACCATGTAGTTGCTGGGAACTGCACTCAGGACCTTTGGAAAAGCAGTCACTATTCTTAACCACTGAACCATCTCTCCAGCCCCAGGATATAAGTTCTTAGCTACTGCTCCAATGTTATACCTGCCTCTCTGCTCTCATGCTCCTGCAGTTTGGGTCATGGACTCACCCTCTGAAATTATAAGCAAGTCCCCATGCCTACATCTTGCCATGCTTCCTGACATGATGACAATGGGCTAAACCTCTGAGACTGTAACCAGGCATCTAATTAAATGCCTTCTCTTATAAGAGTTGCCTTGGTCATAGTCTCTGCTCACAGCTGTAAAACAGTGACTACGTCAGCACCCACTAGGAATGCTAGATAGTTGGAAGGGTGAAACTTCTAATCAGCCATCAGTTCAATTTCTCCATTTCCAAAGACATAAGTGCTTTCTTTTTATAAGTTACCTTGGTCATAGTATCTCTTCACAACAATAGAAGGGTAACTAAGACAAGCTATACCCAAAGAGCTCATCTGTATCCATTGCAGCTTTATTCATAATAGACAGGAACTGGAAATGACCTCCATAAACTGATGAATGGATAATGCACTCTACCTCCAACTTGTAATACATTTATATACTGGAATATTATTCAGTTAAAAAAAATTAAATGGGCTAGAAATAACCAACCTGTGTGAGTGGACCCAGACCCCAAAACACAAACACCTCATATTTTCTCTTATATGTAGATGTTAGCTCTTAAGCTTGAAACATGTGTGTTTCATTTAGAATATCCACAGGTTAGATATCTCATAAAGGATGGGGGGAGGGACCTTCAAAGGAAGGGGAAATAGCATGCAGTGTTAAAAGAGGACAAAGGGGAAACTTCAGTAAGAGAATTACATGGGGGAGGTGAATGGAAGGGTAGCATAAAGGAGGGAACATGGAAAAGATAACACTAAGGCCATTTGAAAAGCCATATGGAAACCTACTATTCTAGAAGCTTCCTAAAATATATAAAAAATTTTAAGTGAAGTGACCATACAGTGGGAGTGGGGTGCCCCAACTAGATAGCAGAGGCTACCGAGCAAAGCCAAGTTCCAAGAATAGGTTACATCTAATAAGATGTAGATCAAATAGGTTACATCTAATTACATGGAGATGTACATATAATAAGTGGTAGATCAAAGGGGATCCAGCCCCCCACCCCACCCCCTGAACATTATAGGCTATGTGCAGTGCTATTGATTACTCTCTCAGGAGCACGGAGGAACAATAAAGTGACCATGCGTATGCAAGGTGGGCTGAGGAGCTGAATGGAGCCCTCAGAAGAGAGATCACTCTCAATTCCATCATCGCCAACCTTCTCTATTGGAACCTGCTGGTTCAACAGACCACAGAGTGAAAGTATTTGAAAGAATTGTCAGCTCTGAACCTGTACAGATTTTTTTTTCTTCAACCATAGAGTATGAACAATAAAGTTGAACAGCTGTTTACATGAATTTGCACTACATTAGGAATTATAAAGCCAGCTGGACTTTTGAAGGCCTTGGAACTGATTCTTAAGGAAACCAAGGGGATGCACTTATTTCCTCTGGATCAGAAAGTTTTCAAACAGGTCTGAGTTTCAGACCCATTGAGTAGCACTGATATTGGAGAACCTTGCTATTAAAGTAGCAGTCCCCCATGACCACATGGCTTTCTGAGCTCCACACAAAATGGAGGGCTCCCTTTCTCAGCGGGGCTTCCCTGTCTCTGCCTGTCTTAGTCTGGAGAGTGTCCCTGAACACAGGTGGATGGCTTTGTCTGGTCTTGTCTGAAAAGTGACTTTGTACAGAGCTCTCTGCAAGGCTGCATATCTCAGTACACAGTCTTCTCTGGCTTCCCACCGCATGATACTTAGGTGTTGTACTATAACCCATCAGCCCTTTCTGCTCGCTTGATGCCATGCCCAATAAGCCCTTTCCACCTCTACCCCTAAAGTAGATTCATCTCCATACTGCAGTCTCTGGTCTCCAGAGGTCATTCAGCCCATACTCACAGCCCTCCCCCTCGGAACCCTGTTCTCTGCTTCTTCTTCTGCTCCTTTTCTTCCCTCAGGCTGTTGGCCACCAGGGAGAAAGAGGGAGCCTCTCTCTGACTTAAGGATTTTATAAATGCAGGTGACTTTTTAAAATGCCTTCCTGCCAAATGTAGTAGCACACACTTTAATCCCAGCTCAGCCTAGTGACAGAGGCAGATGGATCTGCATTTCACTAAATTCAAGGTTAGCCTAGTCTACACACTGAGACCCAGGCCAGCTACCCTGCCCCCAATCCCGCCCCTCCAAAGGAGGGAGCTTGAGACAGGGTTTCTTTGTGTAACCTTGCCTGCTCTGGAACTTGCTCTGTAGACCAGACTGGCCTCAAAATCAATCTGTCTGCCTCTGCTTCCTGAGTGCTGGGACTAAAGATGTGTGCCACCACTGCCTAGTAGTATTTATTTACTCTTTTATTTATTTATTTAATTTACTTAGTCTTTCTTAGACAAAGAATTATGTAACCCAGTCTGATTTGAACTCTGGTGTCTGATCCTTCTGCTTTTTCATCCGAGGTGCTGGGATTGTAGGTGGAGGTGCTGGGATTGTAGGTGGAGGTGCTGGGATTGTAGGTGGACATCATTCACCACATCCGTCGGTCTGGTTTATGTGCTGCTAGGAATGAACTCCAGGGCTTGGGCTGTGGATATGGCTCACTGGGTAAAGACACTTACCACCAAATCTGGTGGCCTGAGGTCAATCCCTGGGGGCCAAATGGTAAGGAGGAAACCAACCCTTGCCAGTTGTCTTCTGAATTCCACATACATGCTTGTGTCATGTCTTCAACCAGGGAAGATCACACACACACACACACACACACACATGCAATAAGTAAACAAATGTAACAAACCCATGTCTGTGCATGCTTGACAGGCACTCTACCAAGTGAGCTACATCCCAACCCAAGGGGGAAATGAAACATTTTTTAGGCACCAACTGTGTGCAAGGTTCTAGAAGTTACTACCATTACTGATTGCTCATCTACATTCTTATTTGGTTCACAGAAACCCTTGGGGTTTTTTTGATTGTTTTGTTTTGGTTTGGTTTTTTGTTTTTTCCAAGATAGGGTTTCTCTGTGTAGCCCTGGCTGTCCTGGAACTCACTCTGTAGACCAGGCTGGCCTCAAACTCAGAAATCCACCTGCCTCTGCCTCCCAAGTGCTGGGACTATAGGCGTGCGCCATCACCGCCCAGCTGAGAAACCCTTGTTGTCCTAGAGAAACCCATGATGAACACTTACTTCAAAATGTTTTAGAACTCAAGTGCTATCTTTGTTTCTAAGAATTTCACAGATTTAAATACATGCTCCCTAATGAGCTACAAGCTACTGAACTCAAACATCCCATCTCATATTCTTCACAATCTCCAACAGCACATGAGGAAGAAAATCAATCTATAAATAGCTAAATGTGGCAGACATTTACTGAGCCAAGATCATCCTGAATCCTCTATTCGGGGACTAAGATTGGGGCTCTGTCCCAAGTCTTGTTAAATGGTAAACAGTCTCTTCATCCTCATCATACCCACCCCCATACACACACCCTCATTCCCAATCAAGACTTAAAGCAGAAACACCCCCTGCCTGACATGGCAGCACACTTCCTGAAATCCTGGTACTAGGCAGCATCGGAGGCCAGCCAGGAGTACACACTGAGACCTTGTCTCAGAAAACCAAGAACTGGATATGTCTGTGGCTCAGGGCATTCTATCCCTAGCACCTCCTAAAACCAAAAATCTCTGCTTCTGCTTTTGCTGGACAAGATCTGTCACCAGATAGTTCCAGAGGAGAGAGGGAGGGAAGGAGGGAGGGAGGGGAAGGGGAAGGGAGGGAGAAAAGGAAGGGGAGGAAAGAGGGAAGGAGGGAAGGAGGGAGGGAAGGA
>NW_022196903.1:46351655-46355853 GCF_008632895.1 Mastomys coucha
GGAGGGTGGGAAAGCATCTTACAAAATTTCTTAGTTGACAAACCCTCAGTAGGGAGTCTCTTTACCAGAGTCCCCAGTGGGAACCAGAAAGGGTTGGTAAAATATCTGCATGCAAAGCCCATGCTGGGTACTGTGCAGGTACAAAGGTGAACCAAACAGGTTCCTGGCCCTCAAAATTTATGAGTCAATCATACTAACCCTCAGCCTCTGTAAAACACAAAGTAGACTGGGCCAAGTGTTGCAATGTTGGCAGCTGGAGAAAGCTCTGTGGGAGAACAGATGGGAGAGAGATTAATCCCATATGCTGAATATTCAGAGGAGGGAGCTTTAGGGGCCACCCCTTAGAAGATGAGGGGACAACAACCCACAGATAACAGAGTACTTCCTGCCTGTGCTTGATGGCTTGCCTGAATCTCCCGGAGGACACATAGAGTGAGAGTTTGCCTAAGCTCAACCAAGAAAGCAGTATTGGGGCTGATGGATTTGAACGCACACAAGTCCTGTAGAGCTGGAATTCTCAGCTCTCAAATAGGAAGCAAAAATGCCATGACAGAGGACTAGCAATTTGCAAAGTATGTCTTGGGAATGGTGAAGACTCTGTGAAGGTGTAGATATGTGTCCGTGTGTCTATGTAATATTCTTTCATTGAAAAGGAGGCTTGGAATCTGTATTGATTCCTGACTTTTGTAGATTTCATCTGATCTCCCTGAATCTCTACTTGAGGTACTATTTTCCTTGTTTTGCCGACAAGGAAACAGAAACACAGATTATTAAGAAACCCACGCTGGCTGATGATGGGGGGCGGGGAGCAATTTGAATTTCGGGTCTACTCCTCTTACCCTCTGTGCTTGCTGGCTGGTAGTCACCACATGTACCCACAGGAGCTTGAAACTCTCCAGCTACTTTCCCCGTAGTTTACACATCTTGTCTCCTCCCATTCAACTTCTCGAACTTTCCTCCACTCCCACCCCTAAGTTTTTCAGCTAGAGTGGTCCAGGTCACTACCACAGGGCTGCCAGGAGCATCGGGGAACTTTAAATCTGTTTCCATCCCGAAATGCTTTGAGACCCCGCCTACAAAGAGGCCTAGAGCCCAGGACAGATGTGGGTGTGTCCTAGGGGCCGTGCCTGCGGCTCGGGGAGGGGCGAGGCTTGAATGGGGGCGGTATTTAGTTGTGGGGCGTTGCCAGGCAATGGGGCGGGCCCTGAGAGCTGTGTGTTGCAGGTGTCTCCTCCGCCTCTCTGGGTCCCCGGCCGCGCCAGGCACTGTGTGGGCAGCCGAGGGAGCGCCTTTGTGCCTGGCTGGGGTGAGGCTGCAACGGCCCCTTGTACGCCCTGGTCCATTGTCTTTCCGGCTTGTGCCACCGGGGCGGCTGTAGCGCCCGGCCGGGTGGACACAGGCATCCCAAGCGCACCGTGGGAGATGAAGCTCCTGAAGCCGTGGTGGGCGGGCGGCGGCTTCCTGCACCTCACGATTCTGTTGAGCTTGGTGGGGCTCCGTGTGGATCTGGACCTCTGCCTGCCGCCGCCGGCCGCCGCACTTTGGGAAGAGCTGCTCCCACTCTGCCCTACCCGCCCCGCCTCGGCTTCTAGCCCCTTCTCGGCCTCCGAAGGCTGGGGACGAACACCCCTGCTACCTGCCAAAGGCCGGCTGCTGCACGAAGTGCGCGCGCTCGGGGTCCCCTTCATTCCCCACACCCGCGTGGACGCGTGGCTAGTGCACAGCGTGGCGACCGGCAACGCAGACGGGGCCCACGGGCTGCTCGGCACTGCCGCCTCGTCAGCCGTGGGAGACGGAGGCCAGTCAGCATCCGCGGGCGGCGGGGACCCCCGAGCGGCTCATAGCAGCCCTCTCGCCGCCGAGGAGGAGGAGGAGAAGGAGGAGGAGAAGGCGGCAGAACCGACGGCTCAGGTGCCAGATGCAGGCGGATGCGGGAGCCAGGTAACCTAAAGGAACGCAAGCGAGTGGCACTTCTACGCCCTCCAGGGCAGAAAGGCCTGGCGCGGAGCTCTAGGGTCCGGACGGCTAGGCAGGGTCACACCTACGCTCTCCGTTCTCCTTACCCTAGGTAGTTAGTTATAGGTTGTGGGACAAATGTGCCCCGCCTCCCTTTGAATGAAAAGGGTGAGTTCTAGGGATTTGATTTTAGGGAAAGTGGATGAAATCCTTTGCGTGCAGCAGAGACCACCCTTCCTTGTGTGTGATGGCTATGGAGGGTATTTTGATAATGGGAAAGCTAGAGGGAATGGTGCTGTCTGGACCACGGCCTTTAATCCGTACGCCGAATGCTTTAAGATGCCTTGATGGGGACACGTACGGAAGTAGAGGAAATGAATGAAAAAGGCTTCAGCCCCCCAAAAGATGTACATCTCTCTAAAGAATCACGCACCTAAGCCAAGGCAGGGCCTTTGCCCTGAATTTAAACGTAGTCAGTTTGCGGATGTGCTGTTATGCTCCTGGAATAAGGAGCCTCGGTGTTTAGTGCAGGTGGTCCCTCTGTGATCTAACCATCCAATCCCCTTGCCGGAGAATACTCCCTAATGGAACCTGTGAAATCGCTAATTGACATACACAAGACATGTAGTCTTGCCTCTAAAACGCAAGTTCCCTTTGGTTGCCGGTGCTCCCCTGTAGCTGAACTTTTTGTTTCTAAACAGTTCCCCAAGGTCTGTGGACTAAAACCTCAGGAAAGACCTGGCGACTAGCGAGCTTCCCCCTCTGGGGAGCTTCCTTTCCAGCCCAGTGCTTGGTGTTAACTGATGTCAATCCACAAGTGTTTGTAGCAGGTTGTTTTTGTGAAAAGCAGTCTTATGCAAAATGGGAATTGGAACTAAACTGGTTTGTTTGCGGCTATTCAAAATCGGCATTTGTGTAGGCAAGTTGTCTGACGGGCTCCTCCACCCTTTCTTGGGGAAGGGGGCGGTCATTGCGTGAGGCGCTAGTGATTCATTTGTTAGGCGGATCTGATCCCTTCCTCCTCTCCGGGAAACCGGAACGGAACTAATAGAGTGGGGGTTAGTGCTAGCATTGATAGGCCCCTGTTGGTTTAGAACTAACAGGAAGCCACTCCCTCTTCCAGTCTACAGATCTGAACTCCAAGAGGGAAGGGTGTCATCAGAGGAGAGGCACCTCTCATTTTAGGAGGGTACCTGCTACCTCCATACCTTTTCTGGTCCTGCTTTGAAGGTGGCTTTGAAACCCTAGATGGATTCTGTACAAGGTGGTGCCACACTGTCTCACAGCCAAATGTCATCCAGCTTGCTAAGTGTACAGGCCTGTGAAGGGAATAGATTTTCTCTCTGAAGGCTTCCTTCCCACCATTACCTGGTTGATACCTATATAGACTGGTGGGCTGGTTTTGGAGGCATCTTTGATGGCCTGGGAACTGAAACACAAGAAACTCGTGCAAGGCAGCAAAACTGGCTAGTAGTAGAGAGCAGAATCTGAATCCAGGCACCAGGCTCCTCTTCTCTTTCTCTTCTTACCCTCTGTGTCAGTGGTTCTCACTAGGAGGACCTGGAGTCTTTCTTCGAGGAAAGAATAAAGCCACTGTGGTCGGTCCCACGTCCTCCAGCCTCCCACCAAACCCCAAACACCTCTCTTAGCAGTGCCTTCCCTGGCTGGACCCCATGTGCTTCTGCAAGACCTTGGTAGCCATGGGGGGTTGGCTCTTTTCAGTCAGGCTGATCAGTTGCTGAGCCCTTTAGAGCTTTAGGAGCCAGCGCACCATTGTGGAAATGCCTTGTACTTGTCCAATTTGTACTCGAGGAAAATCAGGAAACTTGGATGACTACATACATTAGTTAATGGCAGAGGTGGACTGAGAACTAGGTCTTCTGTCTCCCAGACTGGTATATTAGTTAAGTACTGTGGGCTGTGCTCAGGTTTTCCCCATTAGAGTACATCTGGGATGGGGTGATGAGCCTCTTACTCAGCCTGACTCCAAGACAACTGCTTTCTGGTGCACACCTTTTTTTTTTTTTTGTAATTTTTTTATTGATTTAAATTTTATTGCATTACGATGAGAAAAGATACATAATTTCAATTTATCTGAATTTGTTAACATTTATGTAACAATAAAGATGAGTACTATAAAAGTTGTTTGAGGCCGGGCAGTGGTGGCGCACGCTTTTAATCCCAGCACTTGGGAGGCAGAGGCAGGCGAATCTCTGAGTTCGAGGCCAGCCTGGTCTACAGA
>NW_022196903.1:46355983-46360159 GCF_008632895.1 Mastomys coucha
AGCAATATTGAAAATACATACATTTTTCTCAATATAAATTTTAAATAACTTCAAACATATTAACTGTATGATATCTTAAAATAATATATCACTATTAGTTTTTTTAATGAACAAAAGTAAAGTCTTTTTGTTTCTTTGATTGTTTTTTTGTTTTTGTTTTTGTTTTTAGTAGAGCTTAAAATCTTGGCTCTTACTGTGGTACAAGCCCAAAATAAGAACAAGTTTTAGACATTGGAGTTCATTGTAATAAGGCTGTACTTCAATGTCCCTCACATTACCAAAGGATTTTACCTCCATTGTAGCTAAGCTAAGAGTTGACAGTTCTGCTGCGCCAAGGAATGAATTGTAGGTACAATTTTTGGATACAGATTTCCTGCTATGGTCAAAGCTATTTGACTTGAGTGATTGTGTTCATTCTCAGTCCACAGGAACAGGTTTCATTCATGTAAGAAATGGTGTGTGTATTAAGATGGTCTATCCATAAAGTCATTCACCAACTGTTTCAATGAACAATGGTTCTGCTTGGAGGGTGGCACAGACATTAGGTGAGGATAAGAATCTGGCTCATTGGCTGTGATGATCATGAAAAGCATTAACCTCAGAGAAAGAGTAACTTATAAAGTTCTCTTCTTCAAAACTGATACAAGAGTTACAAACATCAAGCAAAGCATTCAGCCTCACTCTTTGTTGTCCCCTTACAAGTCACCTCCCAAATTAATTGTCTACATTTCTTTTGGCTATATAAATAATTTTGAAATATCTAAGCTGTTCTGAAAGCCATAGTATAGTGTAAGAACATCAAATAAACAATCCTACTAATAGAGAGGCTGAGATAAGAGAAGCATGATTTCAAGACCATTATGTGGTACACAGCAAGACACTGTCACGTACAAACAAGCAGAAAGTGTTTATGGATTGTACAATATTGGACCTATTTCTCCAATTTACCAAATTAGAGAGACCACTGGATAACAGCCAACAAATTTCTAATTTCTCATATTTTTGAATTTCAATCAATTAGGATATGTTGATAATATTAATTTTCATATTAAGAGATATTAAGAAAAAGTGATTGTTACTTCCTGTTATTTTTGTTGTTAGAGGTGGAATTAGGCTTGTGTGGATTTGTTGAAAGATTACTTTCTTTCTTCTTCTAGGGTGTAGTTTTGTTCCTTATGTTGGTGTTTTCCATCTATTATCCTTTGTAGGGCTGGATTTGTGGAAAGATATTGTGTAAATTTGGTTTTGTCATGAAATATCTTGTTTTCTCCATCTATGGTAACTGAGAGTTTTGCTGGGTATAGCAGCCTGGGCTGGCATTTGTGTTCTCTTAGGGTCTGTATGACATCTGCCCAGGATCTTTTAGCTTTCATAGTCTCTGGTAAGAAGTCTGGTGTAATTCTGATAGGCCTGCCTTTATATGTTATTTGACCTTTTTCACTTACTGCTTTTAAAATTCTTTCTTTGTTTAGTGCATTTGGTATTTTGATTATTATGTGACAGGAGGAACTTCTTTTCTGGTCCAGTCTATTTGGAGTTCTGTAGGCTTCTTGTATGTTCATGGGCATCTCTATCTTTAGGTTTAGGGAAGTTTTCTTCTATAATTTTGTTGAAAATATTTACTGGCCCTTTAAGTTGGGAGTCTTCATTCTCTTCTATATCCATTATCCTTAGGTTTGGTCTTCTCATTGTGTCCTGGAACCATCTATAACTCCAGTTCCAGGGGATCTGATGCCTTCTTCTGACCCTTGAGGACACTACATGCACAGGGTGCATAGAGAGACATGCAGGCACAACACCTCAATACATTAGGTAAAAATAAGTAAATCTTTAAAAACACACACACACACATGCACACACACACATACATACACATACTCAATAAAAGGAAAAAAAAAACAGGTTGTGCATTCATAATGAAGACCATGACTCTGGGGGAAATGGGCTTAGAGAAATAATGCCATTTCCTCCCATGGCCCATGTGAATCACTCCAAGCCCCAGTGTTTCACTAAGAGTGGGAGAATGAAGTTTTCCTGGTGGGGAAAAGCAAGGGTTAAGTGACAATGGGGTGCCTCGGTTGCCCTTGTTCTTCCTCCCTACGTTTGAAATCTGCACTTGAAAGCATTCACTGTTTTGGACTTGTGTCTGTGCCCAGCTTGCTTATTAGGCAGTAGACGTGTATGATCGGTAGGGATGTAGGTAGAGAACTGTATACTTGATAGATAATTCCAGTGACTTACATTTGAGTTATAGAAGATTCTTGTTTTAGAGTATAATTTTTACAGCTTTTATACATATACAAAAAACATTTTAGAGTAGGGGATTTTCAAAGTATCAAAAGTGAGTACTGCTTTGATTTCATTTCTTAGAGGGGCGAATAATTATGAAAACAGACCCTGGAATTCCCCGGAGCTGACAGCTTCCTTTTATAACCATGACCGTTCACTTAGAACTGATGAAGCCCAGGCTCCGCACAGGGAAGTTCTCAAGAAATAAAGCTATGGTGGCAGGAGCTATGGTACAGGGGTTAAGAGCACTTGCTGCTCTTCCAAAGGACTCTGGTTCCGTTCCCAGCACCCATATGGTGGCTTACAACTATCTGTTATTCCCATTCCAGGTGAATCTAGCACCCTCTTGTTGCCTCCAAAGGCTCTGCATACATTTGCTGCCCTTAAAAAGGACACAGGTGTAGGTCCTGGCACTCACATAGTGGCTAACAACCATCTGTAATGCCACCTCCAGAGGATCTGCAGGCACTGCACTACATGCAGGGGGTACAGATATATATGCACCCATGTTTGTCACTATGCAGATACCCATACACATCAATGGAAATAATTTAAAAAGATAAAGATAACAGTTTTGTGGAGTGGAATATATGTCAAAGAGCTATATGTTTCAAAGAGCTATCGGGAACTGAGTTGGCTTGTGGTCATCTTGTGCTTTCATCTCCTGTGACAGCAACCCTCTGATGTGTGAGTGATCCTACCAAACATCCCAACCTCCTTTAAGATGGTTCCTTCAGGTCATAGAATTACTATAGTCCATATTTAATCCAAAGTATGAAAGGGAGAGGAAGACCATCACTGATTGGCGACGTAAATTTTGTTTCCATTTCAAAATCAATGATATCCCTTAGTGTGTAGGCAATTAGTCAGAGATGGGGAACAAACACTTGGTTTTCACTTAGCTGGGGTGCAGACATGGCCTCCGTTCATGGCAGTGCGTTTCCACAGTGTGGTTTCCTTTTGCTATTAGTGGACATTGTGAGGGTATACTTTGGCCCCTTGGGTGGGAAAGAATGGCATAGGTCATAGGTCATTCGTTGTACTAGGAATCCAGAAACTGGCTGCTTCAATAGAAATGTACTGGGAGACAAGAAGTCCAAGGCAAGGTATCAGCTGATTGATTCCTCCCAAGGACCGGTGGGAGAACCTGAGTTCTGGTGGTTTGCTGGAATTGTTGGCATTCTGTGGCTTCTGCTCTCCAGCCTCTGCCTTCCCTTCTCATGCCTCCTCCCTACATGTTTTCTTTCTATAGGAAGGGCAGCCACCTAGGGCCCACCAGGCTCTCTTTTTACCTAGTTATATTTGCAGTGACCGGGTTTCCTAATTGGCTACATTCTTAGGGATTAGGCATTTTAGAGGACACTGTCTATCCTATCATCCTTCTGTCAACTATACTTGCTTCTACTGCAGCTATTAGAAACGGAGTCCGTTAGTTAGTGCATGGGGCTGTTTGTGGCAGCACTTGGTATGTCCTGCTGAGAACTTATTTAAGCCGTTGTCATCATCCCTTATGGTTTGTTGTTGTTCTTGTTGTTGGCTGTTTGTTTTCAGAGAAATCTCCTCCTCATTTGCTAAGTTATTCCCCACTTTCTATCTTCCTGCTTAGCTCACATAGTAGGAATCCAGTATACAGGGCTCAGAATTCTCGGTTAGCCAGTCTAGGAATTAAGGTGCTGGCCCCAAGCCAAGCCAACTAGGTTGTCTCCATTGCATGTGCAGCCTGCCACCCATTTTCTCCATTTCTGAATTTTGAGTTCTCTTTCCTGTATAATGGGTGCTAACAGGCTTGTTGGGGAGCATAAATGTCATGGTTCCAGTCAAGCCTGAGCCAAGATGGTAAGCTATGGTCCTTCATGTTCGCTGCTGTCAATCATCCAGCCAGGGTTC
>NW_022196903.1:46360169-46363563 GCF_008632895.1 Mastomys coucha
TTTGCTGCCAGCACTACTTCACCTACTTCCATTGAAGAGGCTCCACCAGCTTCTTATTCCCTTCTAGTTCCATATTTTGTCATTCAAGGGTCCCCAGGTGTGGCCACTGTGACACCCACCAGCCTTACTGAACCAATAACCTATTGATAAATTGCCTCTGACCTACTTTCCGGCCCAAACTTCCTTTTCCTCTTTTCCCCAGACAACCCGGGATCACATTTCCCTCCCTTATCTTTGCCCAGAATGCCAGCCTTTCATTCCTCTCATGTCTTTCACAGTTAAATCCTCAGGCTGGCTCAACTGCCACCCATCCACAAAACACCTCCTCTTCCCTTGAGCCAACACAGAGCACCCTCTGCTTTGAACTGCAGTGTCTGCCGTGTGGCAACTGAGGATCTGCAGGGCCACTCTGCTGGGGCTTGCACTTCATGGATGCCATGGCTGTGTCAGTTTTGGGTCCTTCAAGACCAGATCACCAAGTACAAAGTAGGTCAGCTCTGAAATCTTGACCATATTGTGCCAGCCGCTAGAGTAGACGGGGTCATTGAAGAGTAGACTTTCAAGTGTCACTATAATTGGGTCAGATTTGGGACTGTCTAAACTGATAGAGCAAGTTAGTGACCTCGCCTGGAATAGAACTGGTTACTGCTCCTAAACGTGGAGTTAGCCATGCCTCCCACCCACTTGGAAACTTCAAAGGGGAAAACAAATCTGCTGTCATTCAGGGAAGCCTCTTGTGGGAATGGCTCCTCAGATGCAGCTATGAAGGAGGGAAGGAACAGAAAGCGCAAAGTATGAATGAATAAACACACACTCCAACAAATGAAGGAGCTGGCCAACACAGTTGTAGGAAGTAGCTAATCCAGACAGTAGAACACCCCCACAGCTCATCAGAGGCCAGGACGCTGCTGGCTCACGGCCAGTATTCTCCTCCTGAAAGCCTCAATGTTGTTCCTGAGGGCTTTCAATTGACTGGATATGACGACTCAATTACTGATCATACTTAAAGTCAGCTGGTATACCCACATCCATGAATTCTTACAGAGCATATAGCCTGTTCAGTTAGTTGAGTCCATGAAGCCTTGACAAATAAAAGCACTTCAGCCCCACCTCCTCTTGGGACCTCTGCAAACATGGCTTCTTAAATTGGTGAGAAGAGAATATTAATGTCCTTTTTGGAGCATTCTTGTGAGGGATAAGGGGCATGTTAAAGGTTCTGCTTGGTTCCTGTGTATTAACAGACACCCTGAGTTCCATTTCCGATCTCCAGGAGACCTCATCCTCTCCAGGAGAATGCTGAAGCCTGTTGCCATACAGTCTACTTCAGCATGAACAGGCTCCTTCCTTTCCCACTGGAGAACTCTTGCTTTTGTGAACGAGGCTATTGGTGCAGAGACCAACCTGGCTGTGGAATGTGATTGCTAACTTTAGATAGCCAAGGTGCTATTTTGATGCCTGAGGTGGACAGAAAAGAGGGAGGGTCAGGAATAGTTTGTCAGCTGACCAAGCAAGGTGTTTTCAAGTTGAAACTCAGTTTCCCAAAAACCCTTGGATGTACCACATTCCTGGTAACATTTGGCTGGATGACAGTGGAATGGACTGAAGGATGAGGAGCTAGCTTGCAAATAAATAATTACATCAGACAAGAAGACCTGAGTTCAGTCCCTAGGACCCTTATGATGAGAGGAGAGATCCAATTCCTACACATCCACACACAAATAATTAATAAATAAATAAATATCATTTTTGTTTTATTCAAGAAAAGGTTTCATATTGAAGGGGATTTTTGTTTGTTTGTTTGGTTGGTTGGTTGGTTTTTGAGTTTTTTCCAAGACAGAGTTTCTCTGTATATCCCTGGCTGTCCTGGAACTCACTCTGTAGACCAGGCTGGCCTCAAACTCAGAAATCCGCCTGCCTCTGCCTCCCAAGTGCTGGCATTAAAGGCTTGTGCCCTTATGTCTGGTTTTAATGTATTTTTTTAAAATGTAAATTATCAGAACAGGAGAGAACTTTCTTAAGCATCTTATGTCACAATTGGGGCACAAGTTAACCAGGTGCTTCTATTTAACATAGTGAATAACTGAAAGTTTGCATCTGTATGTAAATCCTTTCCCCAAAACTGATCAAGGAATAACTGAGGGTAGGTAGAGTGCACGCCCAGTATACAGTAAGCCCTGGGTTCATCACCAGCACCAAACAAAGTGTAGGACTTCATGCTTGTAATCCCAGCACTCAGGAAGTAGAGATAGGAGGATCAGGAGTTTAAGGCCAGCCTGAGCTATAGGAGATCTGGCATTTTGAGGACCAGTTGGGCTGTTTGGCCAAAATAGTTGGAATAAGCTCACATTAAATAAATAGACAATAAAGGAACAACCCCCCCACCCTCACACACACACACACATATCTCTCCACATACTCCTAATAAACTTCAGCCTGCAGAAGGGGCTGTATCTGAGAGCAGTGGCTCCATTTAAAATGATTCTGGGGCTTGGGGCTCATGTCCTGTGTCTTGAACATTAAGGTTTCTATTTGGAAGTTAGCCTGTGCTTTGGTTTTGTTTCTGGTTTGGCTTGGTTTTGTACTGGACTTCTGGTAGTTAGCCATAGTGAAGACAGGGCGTTTTAGCTTTGGCTACCTTGAGGACATTAGTTGCTGTCTAGCTGGCTCATGGCCTCCTCCGAGGGACTTCAGGAGTGGATTTGCATGCCTCCCATTTTACTACTGAAACCTTCTAATATATGTTACAAGGGGAGAAAACGGAGCGTAGGAAGACAAGCCTCTTTCCCACCATCAGTATGTCTAGTGAAGAGGGCCCTGACTCATTTGTAGTTCCTGCCTACATCGGCTTAACAAGGATGAGTTTAAGGGGCATACATAGATCTGGAGGGTCATTAAGAATTAGTACCCAGCTGGGCAGTAGTGGCACACAGCTTTAATCCCAGCACTCCAGAGAGAAAGGCAGGAGGATCTCTCAGTTCCAGACCAGCCTGGTCTTCAGAGTGAGTTTCAGGACAGCAGGGGCTACACTGAGAAACCCTATCATGAAAAACCGAAATTAAAATAGAAAAAGAAAGAAAAGAAAAGAAAAGGCTGGGTGGTGGTGGTGCACGCCTTTAATCCCACCACTTGGGAGGCAGAGGCAGGCAGATTTCTGAGTTCGAGGTCTGTCGCCACCTCACTGACCAGCGGAAATAAGGAGGCGACCATGAACTCTTCTCCAAGCAGTTTATTCAGGAACCTTGTACTACTGAATCATTCATTCATTTCTCATTTTTCTCTCTTCCCAACCCCAAGCACTCTCGGGTTAAATACTTTCCCTGGTCCCGATCAGCATCGGCTACATGGCAAAGCATAATAGGCTGCGGGAAATCATGCCAGCTTGCATCACAAACTG
>NW_022196903.1:46364162-46367805 GCF_008632895.1 Mastomys coucha
GAAATCATGCCAGCTTGCATCACAAACTGGAGGCACTCAGCTTTTCCAAATAAGGGCTTGTTTATAGCTATGCTTTCTGCTCTGGCCAGAGGCCAGGCGCCATATTTAGAGTAGCAGCTGCAGCTCTCCACAGTTCCCCCTTTTTGTTTTATATGCAACAGGCAAGAGTAGAAGTCTGATCTCCAGTAACCATGAGAAGGACATTGCAATGGCCCTACAACCTGGTGGTAATATCTTTTGGCAAAATATCTGACCCGTCTTTGAGAACACGTACATCTAGTTTGTACTACAAACCAGGCTTATTTAATACAGCCACTGGGCATATGCCTCTGTCTTAGGTAATTTATTTGCCAGAGCCCTAACTCGTAGCAGCCATGCCCGCCCTATGTCTTTTTCCTGGAGGTGGGACCTGGGGCATCAACCTACATGCAATCAGACGTGCTCTCCAAGAGACAGCTAGAAGCTGATCTCTAGTGCAGTGCTTAGCCTCGTATCCTGAGCGTGAAGAAGAGCATACACTATTCATTCAGAATAGTTAACCAAGCCTGTGGAGATTGTCCTGCCTCCAGGGCTGCAAATGCTTGCACTACCAAAGCAGCCTGTCATTGCTGCCAGACCCGCATACTGCAGATGCACCACAACGCCAATATACTGACAAGGACCAGTAAAGCACCCATGGTTCCAATACCCACCCACTCTTTCAGATGATTCATCAATCCACTAGGTAGGGACAGGTCAACTCTAGTGGAATCCACATGGACTATGGCTATGTGAAGATCCTGCAACAGATGATCCATTTCTCTAGACCAATTCCCTGTAAGGTACATCGACAATTGTCTAGACAAGTTAGCAGCCTGAGTGTGATTTTGATCCACTCACATCCTAGCTGTGCTATCTGCCACAAGGTATCCACTTGTTCTTGAACCAGATCCACCCTTTGGTTAAATACCATAATGTCTCCCTTTAAGTGGGTATTAATACTGGGTTGGGTATCCAAGGCACTTGCAACATTAGCTGATAAATTATTGAGTGCTCTAGCTGTCTGAACAGTGGAACACAATGCAATAGTAGAAGCTGTGGCTCCAACCACCACGAATGTACCTGGGCATCCTGACAACCACAGCAAGGCGGAATCTATCCTGAGGGCTACAATCTAGCTTACTCCTGTTTCCTTTACTAAGGCTAGCATTACTAACTATAAACACAAACGGTGCCCAAACACACACAAGGGTCAGAGCAAGGACATAATTTTTCCTGATGCTAACAATCTGTCTGAACTTTCAAATACTTCGCTAGAATTCCTTTCAAACGAGGCATTTCCTACTGCTCCACTTTCAATCAAGGCCATGAGAGAAATATCCGTGCAATTCCCATTCACCCCACTCAGCATTCGGCAGGTGCATCTTGAGGTGGGGCGCTTTTCCTCATAAGATGTTCAGGAATCCAAATGGGATCTCGGCAGTCCTGTGGAAACACACAAACAGATCCTCTTGCCCACATCAATACCGGATCCAGGCCATGCCATGAACCTGTCAAAATATCCTTCCATTGCACAAAACCCTTAGAAGTGGAAGAGGCAGATACATGCCATTCTGCAGCTCATTTTCCTTCATTATCCAATTGAAAAAAATTAAGAGTAAGGAGAGCAATAGATATCTTTTCTCTCGGGGTAAGGCCATAGCCTATTCCCCCTTTCTGTTTTAATAAGCATTCTTTTAAGGTCCTATGAGCTCTTTCCACTATTCCTTGCCCTTGTGGTAATCCATGGATTAAATCAATATGCATTTGTTTAGAAAATTAATTGTCGAGGAGAATTCAAATCAGGATTTCCAAGCATAATGTCATATAAAGGCCTTAATTGCACATTGGGGATTCTCAAATATGGTCTTATCCATTGAATATCTCCCATTAATTTTTGAAAATCATTAAGTGTGAAAAGTTCATCAATTCTTAAGGAAACTTTCTGTGGAACAATTTTTTGAGAAAATATTTTCGTCCCTAAATAGGCTATTACTTTTTCCTTTTGAACCTTCTCAGGAGCTATAAATAAACTTGCCTGTTCTAACTCCTTCACTAATTCTGTGTAAGCTGCATTCAACCTGGAACCACAATTTGCTGCTACCAAGATATCGTCCATATAGTGAATGCATCTAACATCAGGATACTTTTCTCTAATCGGTTTAAGGGCATGGGGTACATAAAATTGTCACATGGTGGGACTATTGGCCATACCCTGGGGTAAAACCACCCACTGAAATCTTTCATCAGGCTCTTCATGATTAACAGAGGGTAAGGTAAACACAAATCTAACACTATCTTCAGCACATAAAGGAATAGAAAAGAAACAATCCTTAATATCAATTACAATTATAGGCCATCTCCTTGGCAGGGCTGATAATAATGGCAATCCTCTTTGAACTGGCCCCATGATCTCCATTTGTCTATTGATAGCTCTTAAATCATGCAACAATCGCCATTTTCCTGATTTTTTCTTTATTACAAAAATAGGGGTATTCCATGGTGAAACCGAGGGTTTGATATGCCCCAGTTCAAGCTGTTCTTGTACAAGGTGAGCTGCAGCCATCAATTTTTCAGAGGGCAAAGGCCACTGAGGAACCCACACTGGTTCCTCTGTCTTCCAAGTGATGGGTATACCTTCCTCAGCGGCCCCTAGGAAAAACCCAGCCCCTGCCTCCCTTCACGTGGCTGAGCAACAATGGAGGACTTTCAGCCTTGCAAATACTACCCTAGGCCAAAGGAAGGATGATATCTCATGGCCTGCATAATACCACAAGAAGTCTCAGTATAATTTCCTTCATTAGTTAATGTAAATCCCATTTCTATTAATAGATCTCGTCCCCATAATGATACCGGAAGTTCAAGTACAAACGGCTGGATTTTCCCTGAATGTCCCTCTGCCACTTCCCAGGGCAATTCTCTTGCACTCATGGTGTGGGTTTTTGCATAACCTAATCCTTGGAGAGTTTGAGAGGACTCTTGAAGAGGCCATCCCTTGGACCAATCTTTCTTTGCTATAATGCTTCTATCAGCGCCAGTATCAAGAAGCCCTAAAAGTTTCTTTCCATCCACTCTTATTTCCAAAAGAGGACGTTGATCCAGGTGTAGGCTTACAAAGGCTCCATCTGATCCCATAGAACTAAACCCTCCTTTTCCTCGTTATTTATCTTGTGATGGAAACATTTCATGACAACTGGGAAGAATAAGAACCTAAGCTAATCTTTCTCCGGGGGAGATGGAAACAATCCCTCCGGGGGAGGAAATCATAATCTTAACCCCAGTATAATGAGGATCTATGACACCAGGATGAGTAACTAACCCCTTTAATGCTGATGATGAACGGCCAATTAGTAACCCCACTGTTCCCTTGGGTAGTGGACCTTGGAAATCTGTTTCTATTAACTGAATGCCCATCTGAGGGGTTAGTATGAGTCTGGTGGCAGAGCAGAGGTCCAATCCTGCGCTCCCCTTAGTGGCTCTCCGCACTGGTTGGGATACCGCAGGGTTGGCCAATTCCCCTCTGGCTCGCTCTCCATCGCCCCATATATTTGCGGGCTCTGTGGGCAAGGGCCCCGCTGCCCGTTTTTTGACCTGGCTCCACCATAGCCTGTAGTAAGTGGCTGTC
>NW_022196903.1:46367889-46416897 GCF_008632895.1 Mastomys coucha
TTGGCCCAATGATTTCCCTTTTTACATCTTGGACACAATCCAGGTTGTTTTGGGCAGTCCTGCATAGCCCCTGTTTCTGCTGTTCTTCCTCTATTGGGACATTGCCTCTTAAGGTGTCCCAGTTGCCCACACCGAAAGCATGTACCCGGGTTCCGCCTGTTACCTTGCGTTATCTGCATAACTGCAGCGTCAAGGCCTGCATTAGTTAATGGACTGCCCAGTTCCCTACATACTTTCATCCAAGCCTCAAGTCCCTTATGTTTGTAGGGAGTTATGGCAGCCTTGCGTTCCTTGGTACATTGCTCATAAACTAATTGCTTAATCAGCAGCATGGCTGCATCCCGGTCTCCAAAGATCCTTCTAGCTGCTTCTACCATTCTAGCTACAAAGTCTGAAAAGGGCTCCATGGGTCCCTGAATAATTTTAGTCAAATTTCCTGCAACTTCTCCCTTGTTAGGCAATGATTTCCATGCTCTTCTAGCAAGCATATTAACTTGCTCATACACCTGCAGCGGATATCCAATTTGCTGCTGTGCAAACCTGCCCTGTCCCAAGAGCATATCCAAATCCCAGGCAGGATTACCAGCTGCTCGATTAGCAGCAGCCTGTTCATTGGCATATTCTATTAAGGCTTTCCAGTCCAGATATTGACCTGATAAGAGGCAAGCTCTCACGGTGCTCATCCAATCAGAAGGAGTCATGCAATATCTGTGAAGAGCCTCTAACTGGGAAACAGTAAATGCAGCAGTTATACCATAAGTGCAGACTGACTCAGCCAAGTTCTTTATGACTTTAAAATCCAATGGTTCATGAAACCTTTGCCCTTGGACACCTTGAAACCCAGGGAAGCAATGCTGATCCCTAGCTTCCCGCCAAACTTCCGGACAAAAGGAAGTACCGTAAGTGGCAGTGTGATAGGGGGGAGGTAAGGATACAGGCAGTCCTGGGGCTGTGGGCTGCACCCTAATGGTAGACTTCTCCATTTTCTGTACTAACTTCTCAAGTTCCTCTTCAGAGTCCGAGCCACTCTCATCAGTCTGATCTTTCTCAGACTTTGCTGACCTCTCTTCCTTCAGCTGTTCTAACGCTTCCTGTTCCTTCTCTACTGCTTTAGAACACACTTTATTCTCCAGTCAGCTCCTAATCCGTTTCCAGATTGGTCGCACTCCACCTTTTAAGGTTCCTTCCTCCCAGGCGAAATCCAGCTCTCTCCCTAATTCATCCCAGCTGGGCAGCGTCAGGTGACCCAACACCTTGAACCAAGGGGCAGCAATTTCTACCTCTGACAGAAATCTTTCTAGGGCTCCTCTCTTCAACTCTATCTTTTTTGCTTTTAATAGCTCCTTAAAAGCAACAAACAAGGCAGGCAGATTTCTGAGTTCGGGGCCAGCCTGGTCTACAGAGTGAGTCCAGGACAGACAGGGCTACACGGAGAAACCCTGTCTCCAAAAACCAAAAAAAAAAAAAAGAGCAACAAACACGGGACAAGATTGCGAGTTCCCCATACTATCACTCTTGATTTGCCCTTAACGGGACTCTATCGCTCCACTCCAGAGACCTTATTGCCTCTTTACCGAGGTCCTTCCCTTTCGTCCCACCTTACCTGGGAACTTAACCAGTCGACTGCCCTGTCTGCAAGGAGTTCTGAGCCGTTGAAGATGTCCCCGTACGGGCCACCACTTATTGCTGCCTCACCGACCAGCGGAAATAAGGAGGCGACCTTCTCCAAGCAGTTTATTCAGGAACCTTGTACTACTGAATCATTCATTCATTTCTCATTTTTCTCTCTTCCCAGCCCCCAGCACTCTCGGATTAAATACTTTCCCTGGTCCCAATCAGCACCGGCTACACGGCAAAGCATAATAGGCTGTGGGAAATCATGCCAGCTTGCATCACAAACTGGAGGCACTCAGCTTTTCCAAATAAGGGCTTGTTTATAGCAATGCTTTCTGCTCTGGCCAGAGGCCAGGCGCCATATTTAGGGTAGCAGCTGCGGCTCTCCACAGAGGTCAGCCTGGTCTACAGAGTGAGTTCCAGGACAGACAGGGCTACACAGAGAAACCCTGTCTCGAAAAACCAAAAAAAAGAAAAAGAAAAGAAAGAATTAGTACCAGGCTTCTAGCTGGCTATGATGTGAAAATACCCACAGCCAGATGCAAATCTTGTCACTCACTACTGTGTGACAGGCTCTTTGTCTAACTTCTGTGCCTCAGTTTCCTCACCTCTGAAAGAAATGCTAACAGTGCATACCTTGCTGGGATACTGGGCGGCTCAAATGAGGTAATAGCCATAGGACCCACAGTCGTGGGGCCCACAGTGAGAGCTCAGTAGACGTGAGCTGTAATTATTGTAAACTGCTATTAAAAACCATCCAGGCCAAGCAGGACACAGACTGTCTTTATCTGGCTCCTTGGTTCTCTCTATGCCAGATGACTGACTTCAGGTTGCCTCCAGCCTAGAGACAAGCCTCGGGATTCTGAGCTCGCTCCCTCTGATGTCAACCCACTCACAGACAAAGCTCTGTTCTTTGTCTTTGAAGGTTTACCCAACCCTAAAAGTCAAAGCAGGTCTCATCACTCCTCCGCCAGGTGAAGAAATGAAAGGGCCAACTAGGCCAGCTGCAACTGCTCCCAAAGGGCATGGCCGGTAGGAGCCCCACCCATTCCTCAGATCCCAGGACCATGGAGTAGATCCAAGCTGCCAGCACGCAGGGTCTTCAGAGACTTTACAAGAGAAACAAACAAAACCTCATGAAGAAAAGCCCAGCTTTGCATCTCTCTTCCCCTCACCCTTCTCTTCACCGATATAGAAAGCCTTCCCCCCACAGTCTGTTCATGGCCTGGATTACAGAGACGAACAGGCAGCATATGTTTATAGTCTACTAGGAAAGAAAAGGCCCAACAAGACGGTCTAGGTACCATAGAGAAAATCATGAGCCTTTGCAGACAGGCTGTTCAGGAGGTCCAACCAGGTTCCGTAGGCTCATTGTACAGAATGAAAGTGGGACATGATTGGGCAGGCCTTCCTGCAAGGGCCAGCACTGAAAATCATGTAAAGTGTTACACACACACACACACACACACACACACACATTTATGCTGGCTTCCTAGGACACACATGGAACCTTTCTCTTTTTTGTTTTGTTTTGTTTTGTTTTGTTTTTTCCAGACAGAGTTTTTCTGTATAGCCCTGGCTGTCCTGGAATTCACTCTGTAGACCAGGCTGGCCTCAAACTCAGAAATCCACCTGCCTCTGCCTCCCAAGTGCTGAGATTAAAGATGTGCACCACCACTGCCTGGTGGAACCTTTTTTTTTTATTTTTGTAGTGAACTTCCAGATCGTTAGGGTAAAAGTTACCTACACACAAATAAAAGTAACTTAATGACACATTTCCCTTGTGTGTGCTGTGAAAGCATATGCCACAGCCCTGAACAGAAGCACTCAGCTGGAAGCCATCGAGTTGAGAGAGAAGCTAGACTTTAAGGAGGGAGCAGAGGCAATCACACCGCCGATTGAGGGGGTCTGGCATCGCCTTCTTTGGAAAGCCAGTTGAGGTGTTGCCAGTGGTTAGCAAGATTAGCAAGGCTCTAGAATAGAAAGCTGTAGAAAGGAGTGATTCGTGTGTCTTGAAATGTATGAAGGGGCATCTCCCCAACTACCTCAAATGCAAATTCCATAATGGTCCCTCCTTGCAGAGTTCAGGAAACTAAGGGTCAGAGAGGGTCAGCAAGCATGCCAGGGTTACACAGCTGCCGGTTTGAGGTAGCTACTTTCACTCACTCAGCTTGTGGCTAAACCTGCCAGTACTATACCACTTTGGGTTTTGCAAGCTGTACAAATTCCATCATAAAGGCAGCCCGCTCTTTTCACTCTGCAAATACAGATACTCTTAACGATGGATCTTCTACCCATCTGTGCCTCCTCCCCTTAGGCCTAGAGGCAAAATTGCTAGCTAGCCCAAGTTTTGTTATCTGGAAAGCAGCCTCTGAGACCAGTGTGCACATTTTAAAAGGGCACTCAGGCCAGGCAGTGGTGGCGCACGCCTTTAGTCCCAGCACTTGGGAGGCAGAGGCAGGAAGATTTCTGAGTTTGAGGCCAGCCTGGTCTACAGAGTGAGTTCCAGGACAGCCAGGGCTATACAGAGAAACCCTGTCTCGAAAAACAATAAAAACAAAAACAAACAAAAAACAAAACAAAAAAAAACCAAAAAACAAAAAAATGGCATTCAGAAGCAAGGTATATCAGAACTGTTCCACACTTGAGCCTCTTCCCACCTTAACCTTCTCAGCCATGGGATGAGGAGGCCTGAATGGCATACCTGACCATAAATGAGAGAAGAGAGACAGCTAGTTGTCAGCAGGGTGCCCTAGGTCACCAACAGCCATTGCTAGTCCTTCCTTGTAGGGGGTGCCTACATCTTTATGTGTGTCCCACTCACCCAGGGTAATCCCGCCTGTCTTCATCACGCCTGAGGATCCCTGTTCCACTTCACATCCTATATGCTGCCAGCAGGAAGCTAAGTGAGCACAGAAGGATCTTCTGAGACGATGCCCATGAAACACCTATGGCTGTGCAAATGGAAGCATCCCAGCTCTGGTGGACATCAGTCAAGATGTTTCTATCTGCCTTCCAGATCTTGCACAGTGGCTAGGCGCAGTGGCACACACCTGTAGCCCAGCACTGGGGTCTAAAGGCAAAGGGATCAAGTCTTGCTTGTGCTACAATAGTGCCTTCCTCTCTTTCTTTCTTCCTCTCTTTCTTTCTATATTTATGTATGTATTTATATATTTATTTAGTTTTGCAGATGTTTGGGGGTTTTTTAAGACTTCTTAAAAGATTTGCTTTATTTTATATCTATGAGTGTTTTGCCTATATATATATGTATGTATGTATGTATGTATGTATGTATGTATGTATATGCACCATGGGTATGTCTGAAGCTAGAAAAGGCTATCTTATTCTCTAGACCGTGAATGGTTGGGAGCCACCATGTGGGTGAGAGGAGTCCAACATGGCTTGCCTGCAGGAGCAGCAGTCGCCCTTCTTAACAGCAGAAGTGTCTCTCCAGCCCTTTTCTTCTCTTATAGAGTTGGTTTTTCTTTCTCCTTTTTTGCTGGTGATGGTTTTCAGGTTATGTGTCAGTATATACTCCAGGCTGGTCTGGAATTGTGGCAATCCTCCTGCCTCTGCCCTAGCCTCTCTTATCTTGAGAACAGAAAGTACTGTCTTGATCCATGTCTCTGTTCCTTCCCATAACTGAATCTTGAAAGGATGACCTATCCAATGGCATAATTATTAGTTGTCACCTCTCGTTTGCTCTTCGCAAATGTCGCTGGGCTTCTACCCTAAAGCAATAGTGAAGGCCACCAACCTATTAGAAGCTCCCGTGGGTACTTTGGGCTTGAGCCACCTTGAAGCATCACTGTAGCATATCTGCCACCTCCTCCTGAAACACTCCTGGATTTCAGGACACTGCACTGAAAGAGAAGCTCTGCTTTGCTCATTTTGCTGTCTAGGGCCTTTTAGGGTGATCCTTTACCTCAAAACATAATCTAAATGTAAATAGTAAAAATGAATATAATTTCAAACTTAACAAAGTGCAAGAGCTGAGTGGAATAGTGCATTCCTTTAATTCCAGCACTAAGGAACAAAGGTAGAGTCAGGTGGATCTCTTTGGGTTCCAGGCCAGCCTAGTCTGCATAGCAAGTTCTGGGACAGCCAGGCATATACATAGTGAGATCCTATCTCAAAAGAGGGAAGTGGGTTGGGTGTGGTGTTGGAGATATGGCTCAGTGGTTAAGAGCACAGGCTGCTCTTTCAGAGGACCCGTGTTCAATTCCCAGCAACCACATGATGCCTCGCAAGTATCTATACAGTCTCAAGGTATCCAATGCCCTCCTCTGGCCTCTGTGGGCATTTCATACACATGGTGCACAGACATATGTACAAGTAAAACACTTATACACATGAAATAAAAATCTAAAAAAAAAAAAAACCTTTTAAGCAAGATTATTGAATAATGTCCTTTGCCCAGACTTTACATTTTCCCACTTGACCTTAATAACTATCCATATGTATAAATACATAATCCTTCATGTTGTGACACATTTAAAGAGTGAATCAAAGTCATTTAATATTGGATATGTTGTGTGTTTTCCTAAGAGTGATTTTTTTTTCTGTAATCAGTTACCAAAGTAAGGAAATTTATTGTGAATCGAGGATTATTGTCTTGCCTGTATGCGGAGTCGGTGCCCCAGTCGTTGCCCCAGTTGTATCAAACCCATCACACACTGTCAGTCACTTGTATTCTGGAATAGCTTCTCCTCCTTAGATTGAGATGATTTTTGACTTAAAAACTACAGTTAGTATTGTTTCCTTCATAGCAGGGGGCATTGTGTCTGTCTCCAGATTACTATGGTAGGTTTAGCCACTGCTTAAGATGGCGTCTTCCAGGCTTCCCCTGTAGTGTTATTCTTTTTTGTAATTAACAAATAATCTATAGAATGACACTCTGAGGCATTTTAAATGTCTTTGCATTATATTTAGCATCACCATTTTTTTTTAGCTATAGTCTACTATGAGACATTTTCCCTCCACTCATTTGGTCATTTTATACTTTAGTTGTCCTTTTGTTTAGCTCTTTATTCAGTGAGTTAGGATCCACCATCTTGTGGCAGGACTCCCTCCCCACTTTTGAGGTGGGAGCTAGTGGAAGTTGAGATAGGATGTCACTGTGTAGCCTTGGCTAACCTGGAGTTTGGTATGTATCCCAGATTGGCCTTGAACTCATAGAGATGCTCCTGCCTCAGCCTCCCAAGTGATGGAATTAAAGGTGTGTGCCACTATGCCTGCTCCCACCCCACCCCCTTCTATGTGTATAAGTGTCAATATACTAAGGAAGTCAATATACCACGTTTGCCTGCATATAAGTTTATACCAAGTGTGTGTAGTGCCCTTGGAGGTCAGAAGAGGGTGTTGGATCCCCTGGGAAAGCCCCCATGTGGATGCTAAGAATGGTCTTCTGGTATGCAGTCAGTGCTCTTAACTTCAGAGCCATCTCTCCATCCCCATGTGAAAGTCCTTTTAACCAACTCTTAGCCTCTTGCAATGCTATCCTGGTCATAGAGGACTTCTGTAACTTAAGTCCTTCCCTGAGTTTTCCAGAATTTCTCACATACATTTGTTACCAGCCCATGACACTCTAAAAGATCCCCTCCCCTGTACCACAACACACACACACATACACACACACACACAGAGAGAGAGAGAGAGAGAGAGAGAGAGAGAGAGAGAGAGAGAGAGAGAGAGAGAACCTTCCCAGACTTCTGCTCAGTTTCTTTATGGGCTTGATCTAGCCTGCATGGGTTCTACATGATGGCATAGGCATGTATTTCTGTTTACATATTTGTGTGGGTGTACTTGTGTATTGAGTTACCTCACCCATTAGATTTTACAAGTTCTGTTCAATCATAGAAGTTTTATAAACAAAGTCAGCTTTGTTGAGAATCCAGCATTTAGAGTTAACAAAAGAAGCCTTGCCTGGACAAAAGACGAGCAATAGAGTAAATGGTAATCAGTGACCTCCTCCTCCCCCTCCCCCTCTTCCTCCTCTTCCTCCTCCTCCTCCTCCAACACCCCAGTGTAGAGAAGACTCAGCCTTGTGGTTATGAACAGGAATAGTCCAAATGGATTCCTGCCAAAGTCTAAGGATTCTGTGTCTAAGATTTGACCTCAACAGATATTTGCTAAAGAACAATAAGTGACAGGCTCTGGAGTAGACAGGAGGTATACAGTCACTGCCTTCAGGAAACCACTGTTTTGTGCTAGGCTTGGTGGCTCTCTCACCTGTAGTCCTAGCACTTAGGAGGTACAGGCAGGTGGATCTCTGTGAGTTTAAGGCCAGCCTAGTTTATAGAATGAATTCCAAAAATGCCAGGGCTATTTACAGAAGAGACCCTGTCTCCAATAAGTAGATGATAGATAGATAGATAGATAGATAGTAGATAGATAGATAGATAGATAGATAGATAGATAGATAGATGGCAGACAGACAGATAGATAGATACATGAAAATAAAATAATCAAAAAAAGGAAAAGAAAAGAAACTTCCATTTGGGAGCTGGGGAGATGGCTCTGTAAGATGGCTTGTCCTTGCAGGGCAGTGGTGGCCCACATCTTTAATCCCAGCACTTGGGAGACAGAAGTAGGCTACTTGAGTTTAAGGCCAGCCTGATCTACAGAATGGGTTCCAGGACAGCCAATGTTAGCCAATGTTATACAGAGAGACTGTAAGGAAAAATTAAAGCTTTAAACCTGTGCTGACTAGGAAGAAAAGTTATAGGCCTAAGAATCCATCACAAACTGGCCACATAGGCCTGGGAAAGAGCAAACAAGTTGTTAGGTATCATAACAGCTGGCAGGTCAAGAAGACATAAAACTATAAACATAGAGGAAAACATGTCTAGGCAAACGAGGACATGTCCAAGGCCCAGGCCTGCAAAGACGTGCCTGGCAGACACTAAGTAATGGACCATCTGGTCCTCTCAGATATGGTTTAAGGTCAGATGCTCTGTTGACTCAGATTAACACCAACCTTAGAAATTTTCCAGTCTGTTCTGCACGTAATAGTTAATATTTGAACTAGCCAATCATGTATGACCACACTGATCCCTTTGTTCCCTCAGACCTTTTCCCTATAAAAACCCCTAACTTTCAAGCCTCGTGGTCGGCTCCACTATCTCCTGTGTGAGATAGGTGTGGTGCCGAACCAGGGCGTCCTGAAATTAAAATATACCTCTTGTAATTACATCAAGATGTGGTCCTTGGGTGTACGTCCTCCTGAGATTTGAGTGGGGGTCTCCCCCAGGGGTCTTTCAAGACCCTGTCTTGATGAAGGGGGTAGGAGTGGGGCATGCTTGTCCTGCAAGCATGAAAACCTGAATTCAAATTTCCATGTAAAAATTTGGGCACAGCCACTGGGCACCTATAACCTGGTGCTGTGGGGAGCAGAGACAGGAGGAATCTGGGAGCTTGGCTTAATGACTACTAGCCTAGTTCCAGTTCAGTGAGAGAAAATAAAGCAGAGAATGATATGGAGCCTTCCTCTGGCTTCTGTACAGATATGCATGAGTGCACATGTACACAGAGAGCAGTGGAGGGAGAGTCAGACGACCGAGAAAGAGACAGGGAGGGAGAAGGAGAGACAGAGACAGAGAGACAGGAAGAGAGTGAGAAAAAAATTACCATTTTAGTGGGACAGATAGCAAACAAATAAATATAGCTAGTACTAATTGGTATAGAAAAAAATGCTTAAGTATTGGCTTAAGTTACGGTGCTTTTTAAAAATATAGAGAAGGGCTGGAGATGGCTCAGTGGTTGAGAGCACTGGCTCACAGGCAGTCCAGGCACACACCTTATTTCCCAGAACTCAGGAGGCAGAGGCAGGCGGATCTCTGAGTTTGAGGCCATCGTGATCTACAGAGCAAGTTCTAGGACAGCCAAGACTACACAGAGAAACCCTGTCTTGGAAAAAAAAAAAAAAAAACAATCAGAAGAGTGCTACCAGAGCTTCCAAACAACCTGTTTGATTCCCACCGCCCACATGGTGACTGCCTGTAACTCCAGCCCCAGGAGAGCCCAACACCCTCTCTACACTTCCATCAACATCAGATAAACATGAGGTATACAGACATACATGCAGACAAAACACCCATACACATAAAATAAAAAATAAACGAGTCTTTAATATATCAGGGAGAGCTAAGAAAAAAAGTGGGATGATAATATTTGAAGAGAGAGGGTGAATCTGAGGACAGAGACTTAGGACATTGCTCAGTTTAGAGATCAAGAATAAAGGAAGAATCAGCAACTTAGAAATCCATGGTACCTTAGAAGAAAGAGATGGGGTGGCTGTGTTGCCAGATGCGGAAAGCTGTCCCCAGGAGGAGGCAGTAATTTGTTGACCGGGTCTAATATAATAAGGATGCAGAGCCTTTAGATTTGAGAGATCCTGGCAGACTGTTTCAGGGGTGTGCTGGGAACAGAATTCCTCACTGGACTGGATTTGAGAGAGAACACACATACTGAGCGCAGATGATCACTCTTGGAGAATTTCCCCATAAAAGTGAGCAGAATGATGGAATAGAATCTAAAGGAGGGCTATGGGGCTGAGGGAAGGGTTCTGTAGCTGGAAGGCACCAGCCCCCAGTAGCTGGCTAATGGGGATTGTCCATAGATGGCAAACAAGGAACAACTAACGACAGAGGGGAAGAAAGGAGGAGGATCATCAGTGTCCTGAGAAAGCTTGCTCAAAGGGAGAAAAACAGAGGACCACAGAGCAAGGTACAGCTAGATAGGTAGAGAAGCCAAGAAAAATGGAGGGGGGCCTCTAGGGCTGGTTTTCTGTCCCACTCCCCATCCCCCAACCCCTGCTCCCCGAATTGGTAGATCGTCATTTTGTTGACATTTCCATTTTTCAAACATTTCTGTGTATTGGTGGGGAGGTGGACATCTTGAGTTAGGCCTGTTAGCATTATGTTCCTGTAAATTAGACCATTCTGGAGTGGTGGCAGGTACCTGCAATCCCAGCACGCTGCAGGTGAAAACAAGAGGGTCGCAAGTTCTAGACCAGATGGGGCCACAAAGAGATCTTGTCTTTAAAAAGGAGAGGCAAGAAGGAAAAAACAGAAGGGTGGCAGCAGCCTCTTGTCTGTGTCCCAAGGATGAGGGTGAAGGCTGGAGTCTAAGGGTCAGCCTGAGTTCCAAACTACAGAGCAAAATCTTTGTTTCAAAAAGAAAAAAAATTGAAAACAGATGTTTGAGTGATGTTACAGTTGAACAAAGTGTGCCTTTTGATATCATGACTGGCCGTGTCAGTAGATAGTCCTTGCTCCACTGTAATAGTACAAGAATCTCTCACCATTTAAAAACTTTCTTAGAGGCTGGAGAGATGACTTGGTGGTTATGATCACTGGCTGCGCTTCCAAAGGACCCCTGTTCAGATCCCAGCACCCAGGTGGCAGTTCATGACTGTAATTCCAGTTCCAGGGGACCAGACACCCTTACACAAACATACATGGAAGCAGAACACCAATGTAAATAAAAATAAAAATAAAAAACCTTTCTTAGATTAAATAGATTAAAAGCAGGGTCTTCTGGGATAAATAAGTGAAAAAGGAGCCAAATAAAAACCAAGTTTTTCTGATTGTAAAAGAAATACATATTTGATTTATAAAGTGAATCAAACCCTATCCTGACCTGTCCCTTTCTCATCTGCCTTCCAGAGAGAACAGAGTACATAATTTTTAAAATACCACTTCCTGGATTTTTCTATAAACATATATTATATTGATAAGTATTTGCTTCCAGTGTATGTCTTTGATTGTTTTGTTTTGTTTTGTTTTGTTTGTTTTTCGAGACAGGGTTTCTCTGTGTAGCCTTGGCTGTCCTGGAACTCACTCTGTAGACCAGGCTGGCCTCGAACTCAGAAATCTGCCTGTCTCTGCCTCCCAAGTGCTGGGATTAAAGTGCCACCACTGCCCAGCCTTTGATCTGTTTATAACTGAGAGCTAAATAAAAAACTGCCTGCTAGGAACATTGATTCCCAATTTCATATAACTTGTTAGTAGTTTCAATCCAGGGGCTTTATAAATATATATAATTTCAGTTATACAGATTTAACTGTCAGGAGTGCATAGGAAGGACAGGGTATAAACTGACCTTTGTTTCAGACTTAAATGCTTCTTTGAGAGTGAAATAATGACACACTAGTCTCAGCTGATAACAACTGTGGGTTTCACCCAACAATAAGTACAGTGCCATTCTAAAGATGCTTCGTATTTGTTGATAATGGCTTTCTGCTTAGCACAGTTTTGGGTGCTTTTTACAGGAGAATGAGATGCTAAGAGAAAAGAGCCAAGCTGTGGATCACAGTTCCCAGCAGGAGGAAAATGAGGAAGGGGTGTCAGCCCAGGCAAAATCGCGACAGCAAAGTAGGAAAGAGGAAAACAAAATGGCGGGCACATCTACCTGGGAAGCAGAGAAGACCACTGAGGCTAGGAATGAGGTAAGCTGTGAGAAGTTCCAGGCTGGCCGCTGACCTTTCAGAAAGACTTGGTGTTACACACAGTGAACTCTGTGTGTAAGTATGCACTGTCATTAGCAAATCTGACATATAAAAACAAAACTTAAAAGTGTGTGTGTGTTAACTGTAGTTATAAAGCAGTTGACCCATAGAATCATTTTCTCTGGTTAAAGACAGAACTTACTAGCAGCTTTGTTATTCGAATTTGCCAAGATAAGGAGTAAAAGCCAGCTGGCATCCAGATTAGTCAATCTAGGTCTAGGAGATCAAAAGACCAACCTTACAAATCTCTCTCTTGATTTCCACTAAAGCTCAGACCCAAGTCTCCAGTCTGCTAGTGGGTCAGGCTGAATCACTGCTGCCTGTTTCCTACCTCTGGCCTTACCTAAGAGACCAGGGCCAGGCTCCTGGTGGGCATCTTCCTCTACTTCTTTTGACCATACAGGGTGAACCTCAGGACTCAGGGTGAAAGGATGGATTCTTGTGCAGCCAGTGCTTCCCCTGTTTCATGTAGGCCATACTGTAGATTTGACTTAGTCCCCATATGGTCCTAGCCACAAGTTTAGCACAGAGATGCTCCAGGTAAAAATGGTGATTCACAGACACAACAGGATACTTTTACCCGCACAAGGCATCCTTGTCCTAGTGGTTGTTCTCACTGTGACCAGCCGCAGCACCTCCTTCTCTGGGAGATAGAATCTGGAAAACCCTTAGAGGATGAGGATCTGGGTCATGAGACAACCCTCACCACCATGTAACATCACAAGGGAACTGGCTTTGCAGAGCTGTTGATGGAAAAAAACCACAGCTCTCACTCAAAGAAAGTAAGAGTTTATTCTAGAGTCATATTTGAGTGACCATGGCCCAGGAACACAGATTTTAGCTTACTCCTAATTCCATGTTCCAATGGGAAGCAGTTTCATGAAGGTTTTTTATATGTAGGTAAGTTCAAAATATGTTCGTGGGTAAACCAGAGAGGCAGTGAGGTGGGGAGAGCTTTTTCTATAGGTCCACCCAGATGCTCTCTGGCCTTTTGGGTTGATGGAAGCTAGTGGTCTGCTAATTTATTAGATCTCAAAAGATTTTATCTGTTAGTCACAGAAGGCTAGTTCTGACACAGGTGGGCAAGCAGTAGCTGTTCTGAGAGCTAGAAGTAGCCAATGATCAGGGAGGTACCTAGCCTGTGGACCTGAACGTTCCAGTCTCTCCACAATACTAGAGTTGGAATCAGTCAGTCTTCAGACATAGCTTCCTTGCAGGAGTTTTTGTTTTGCAGTAATATCAGAAGATTTGCTTTCTTTACTTGCTCACCACTCTTGTCCCACTTCCAGCCGTTTGTTCTAGGAACCCACTGTTCTTATACCACTGTGAACTCAAGGCTTCAAGAGTCCAAAACATGTTATTCAGACTCTGGTTAGCCTGGGGATACAGGCCAGTGGTTGGACAATTGCCTAACACCAGGAGCCCCTAGTTCAATCCTCAGAACTACTAAAAACAACAACAAAAAACCAACATTCTCAGGTCCTGGTAGTATAGCAGCTGTTAAGAACAAAATTAAACACCCTTGTCTCCTCCTCCTCTTCCTCCTCTTCCTCCTCTGCTGCATCCTCAGACCGACAAATCACCCTCAGGTGGACCAGATTACCTTCCCTGTGGTTAGGCTGTCGCCCCTCCACTGGGGAGATAAAGGGTAGAGAGCTTGACTGTTGCAGCAGGCAGAGTGTTAACTTACTGGTGGGATGTATATAAAGCTATTGAATGTTTATAGGCATTGGTCCACATTTATAGGCATTTTTATTTGGTTGGCTCTCTGAGGGCCCATTCCCTCCAAAGCTAGGGCACTTGGCCTTTGCCCCCAGGTGGTCATTTTAAGGTCTGAATGTCCAGTAGCATGCCCTTCCCTTTCCAGGTGGTCTTCTAAACCATTTAATGGCTGTCTACCATATGGCTCTGGACACTTGCTTTTTGCGGGAACATTTAACTATAAATGTTCTCCTCTGGGCCTCTTTTGGCCTCATTTTGAAAGGAAGAACACACCCAACCTTTGCTCCCTTACCTCTCTAGCTTCAACCCTCACTCTAAATACTGAGAAGCCATGGTACAGGCCTATGCTCCCAGTAGCTTGCAAACTTGGAGGCAAAACTGAAAGCTAATGGGCAGCAGGGCGACTTAGTAAGACCCCTCCCCCATCTCAAACTGCCAAGATAAGTCAGTCCATTTAGTGCCTCAGTCAACTAAGAAAATGGTTTCTGCTGTTCTTTACTTGATATGGAATTCTCCGTTACAATTTCCCCTCACATGTTGGTGTCTTTCTCTTTACTCCCTCATTGGCCTTCCCAGGAAAGACGTTTTCTTTGAATCATTTAAATCACTGTTATACATGTTGACTCGTTAAATAGAGTGGGGAGCTACAGTGTAAGAAAATAGCAGTTTGAATCAAATTTTAATATATAGAAACATATTAAACACCCAAAGCAGGCACTTTCTTGGTCTTACATATCCCAAACTGTCCAAAACAGATCATAAATTCCTGATCCTCCTACCTCCACCTGCTAAATGCTGGGATTATAGGCTTGTGCTATCATTCCCTGCCAGGCCTTACTAGGCTCCTGACCTTGGCCTGAGTCACTACTTACTACAAATTGCAACTTTGTTCTCCTTGAGATGCTATGTTGCTTATTAAGCTAGTCTCAAACGTGTGAGGTTGTGATCCACTTCAGCCTCCACAGGAGCAATATTCCTCAGAATAGCCCTGGCTTCTTTTCTTTTTTTAAATAAAAGCTCTGGCTTTGCTGGGCAGTGGTGGTGCATGCCCTTAATCCCAGCACTTGGGAGGCAGAGGCAGGATTTCTGAGTTTGAGGTCAGCCTGGTCTACAAAGTGAGCTCCAGGACAGCCAGGGCTATACAGAGAAACCCTGTCTCAAAAAACCAAAAAAAAAAAAAAAAAAAAAAGCTCTATATGTTTCTGCACCATGTACATGCCTGGTGCCTATGGAGGTCGTAAGAGGGCATCATATCCCCTGGAACTGGATTTTACAGCCACTAACTGCAGGCTGGGACTCAAATGTGGGTCCTCTGCAAAAGCAGCCAGGACTGTTAACTGCTGAGCCATTTCTCCAGCACTGTCTGCAGTTTTGGCGTACTTAACAGGGAAACAAAAGTGTCAGCTCAGTCAGTTTTCCAGGCTCTTTATAAAAGAAATGTGGCCAGGGCTCAAAGTGCAAGCAGGTAATATGCACACCTGTGTAGATTAAGGGACCTGAAGACCAGGTCTTCTCACTTAAGAAAACTAAAGCTTGTGATATGTACACGTTAAAAGATAGCTCCATTAAATGTCTCCACATTTTTAAAGTCTCAATCTAAAATGGAACTATTTTATAAGTTTAGAAAAAGGAAATTTAAAACTCCAGCTTCACATTTCCCAACAACATAAAATGAACTGAAAGTACACTTTCAGTGTTTCTAGAAACAACAACTGTCCATTATTTATTTTTTTAAATCCTAGACACTAAACCACCAAAGAATGACAAAGTTTGAAAATTTTTCCTCCCTACAGACAGGGTCTCAGATAGCCCAAGCTGGCCTCATTTGCTATGTAGCCAAAGATAAGCTTAATCTTCTGATCTTCCTGAATCCACTCCCCACGTGCTAGGATTACAAGTCTGAATCACCACACCTAATCTATGGACTGCTGGGGACCTAACCCAGGGCTTACACCAAGCAAGCTCTTTACTGAGCTACATTCCCAGTCAACAATGGTTCCTGTGGTTTTACTGAGATGGGACCTTGCCATTTGTACCCTGGTGTTGGCCTTTTTAGTCTTCTGTGTCTACCTCCCAAGTGGTGAGATTATAGGCAAACACCACTATTCTTAGCTTTATGTAATAGGGACAAATAGCCAACTTCTATGAAGCCAAACGTCTCAATATTATATAGTCTTAGGTATTATTGACTATCTTAAAGATAAACAAACCGGGCAGTGGTGGCGCATGCCTTTAATCCCAGCACTTGGGAGGCAGAGGCAGGTAGATTTCTAAATTCAAGGCCAGCATGGTCTACAGAGTGAGTTCCAGGACAGCCAGGGCTATACAGAGAAACCCTGTCTCAAAAAACAAACAAAAAAGGAGGAAAAAGTAAAGAAAACAAAAAAGAAACTAGAAGCCTAGCCTAGAGTGTTTTCTACTGTTAGAATCCTCAGTTTAGAGGTGATACACTGGTAAAAACTAAATGAAGCTGTTTATTAGACTGATCAGAGAGCTTACTGGGAATTGAATTAACTCCTCTGCTGAGCTGTTGTCCCTTAAGGAATCACTTTATTTATTCCCTATGGATCTACCACCCATCCTGGGCTACAAAGAATACCCTCAACCTCCTGAGGTCAACAGCCAACTGAGAAGCAAGCAAAAAGGTTAAAAGGTTGGACTTATTAATTCTAAAAAAGATATGAAGCATCATTTTATGTAACAAGTTGGCCAAGAAGTCCACAAGTCACTAAGATAGTTTTCCAGTTAAGGAACAATTTAAAAATTAGTAATCATTTAGCATCCATCTATAGAAAGTCTATGGTATTATGAACCCCCCCCCAAATAATTCTTTCATAGAACCCACTGTATTTGACAAAGGTAAATGTTATTTGTCCAATTCTATATCTACTACAAAATCTTAAACATTTAGTGGAATGGAGGGAGTTGGGAGATATCATAAATGTTAACACATGTTAATAGAATGTGTTCACTGATACCCTAATGCACTCTGAATAAATATTATTTTGTGTGTGCCAGGCACATGTGTGGAGATAAGAGGAAATTGCTGGAGTCTATTCTCCCCTTCCACCCTGATGTGGTTTCTGGGGATTGAACTCAAGTTGTCAGACTTGTGCTGAGAGGGCTTTACTGTCTTTCCACCCTTACTGAACATTTTAAAATAGTGATACAAAAACGAACTTAAGGTCACAATTTAATTAAGAACTAAAACCAAGGCCAGGCAGTGGTGTTGCACACCTTTAATACCAGCACTTGGGAAGCAGTGGCAGGCAAATTTGTGTTCGAGGCCAGCCTGGTCTGTAAGAGTTCCAGGACAGCCGGGGCTACACAGAGAAACCCTGTCTCGAAAAACAAAACAAAACAAAAAGAACTAATACCAAAAGGTTTGGAACCAGATTTCAAGACAGATAAGAGATATCCATGTCCAGGGGGATATATAGCTTCCCACCTAAAATGCCAAGAAATAGGAAACAGAAGTATTTGTCTACTAGAAATCAGAATCATTAGATTTATGGTCAAGATGGGTTTATAGTAATCCTTGGAGGATAAGGTTCATACAAAATATCTCTCAGCAAAAATGAATCTTAAACAAGGTGGTGGGGGAGCACATCTTTTTAATCCCAGTACTGGGCAGGCAGAGGCAGGCCCATCTCTGAATTTCTGGCCAGCCTGGTCTACATAAGTTCCAGAACAGCTAGGACTGTTACAGAGACCCCACTTCAAAAACTAGAAAAAAATGCCACCAAACCCAAACCTCTTTTTAAAAGTTACAAATTTGAGCCAGATGTGATGGTGCATTCCAGATTTTCCAGCACACAAAAGGCTGAGGTAGGACTGCCATGAGTTCCAGACCAGGCTTGCCTTGGTTACAAGCCCCTCTCAAAAAGGACAAAACAGAAAGGAAGAAAAAAAAAATGCCTAAAACTAAGATTTCAGTGTTTTTCTGATGGTAAACATTTTTTGTTTATATACAGAACTATCTACATTGGTCAGATACATCTTTCTCTCTGGAAGATTTATTCCAACTACTTTCATCACAGCCTGAACATTCTCTGGAGGTAAAAGAAACCTTGACTTGTATTTAACACCCACCTCGCCCCATGTCCAATAAAACCCTTGAATTGGCAGACCTCTGTGAATTAAGGACTCTATTTGGAAGACATAGCAATTTGCCAAGTGCATTATAAAACACAAAGGCTTAATTTTCATAGAAATAATCACTTTGGAGAATTAAAATGTATGCCATCTGTCAGATTTAGACCATACTGATAACTTTGTTTTCCTTGTAACGAGTCTCTTAACATCCCCTGCCCCAGACTAATGAGGACTGCTCATTAGCTTATCCTTGACCCTTCACAATGTAGATGTTAGCTTCAAACCCATTGACTTAAGAGCTGTATCTTAATGTTACAGTGCTTAATGTTTAACTCCCTGACTACTCAAGACCCTTTACTCCCAGGGTCATCAGCATATTCTGAGATCACATATTGTATCTCAAACAGGGAATTGTTCAGTCAATAGTATATCCATATTACAAAGACATTTGACAAAAGTAATGTGAGATTATATATTCAGTAATGGAACTCCCTTTGAAATAGTGTTTTTGTTCTTCAGGGCATCTCATTGGAAGACATTCCACCTTTTCTGAGCAGTGCCTGTGGAAGTGTGACTTCCTCAGCACAGAACATAAATTTGAGCCAAGCTATAAGCCATGATGTCAATCTTCATGAAGCCATGCTGTTGCGCCCCAACAACACATTTAGAAGAGATCCATCAGCAAGGTCTTCACAGGCACAAGAACCATTTCTGCAGTTAAGTTCTCATACCAATCCTGAGCAAGCCACTCCTCCAATGTCTCTTCCACCTGTTGACAATCAAATGAGGAACCTAACAAGCCAAGATCTCCTGTATGACCTGGATTCAAATATATTTGATGGAATAAACCTAACGTCATTGGCCACAGGTTTCAGTCCACTGGAAGTTTCTGAACTATTTGAAGAACCAGATTCTGGGCTCTCATTAAATTCGAGTTTCAACAGCACCTCTCTCACCAACTCTAATTCTTCTATTTATGATGGGACTGTGGGTTACAACAGTGACCTACAGCCTCTTTGTCATGATTTAGGTGCTGTAGGAGGCTGCTACCCAGAACCCCGTAAACATTGTCATATAGACCATAGGATGACTCTTGAATGTCAGCAAGTATTTCATGACCACAATTACCACTTACAGTCAGGTGTACCAAAGCCTACATCTGAATCTTTTACATGGTCTGAGAAGTCACAGAAAACCAGTGGGTGCCTTGATAATCCAGACAGAAACTTGAGCCGTGATGAACAACGTGCTAAAGCTCTGCACATTCCCTTTTCTGTAGATGAAATTGTCCGGATGCCTGTTGACTCTTTCAACAGCATGTTAAGCAGACATTACCTGACAGACTTACAAGTTTCTCTCATCCGTGATATCAGGCGAAGAGGAAAAAATAAAGTTGCTGCTCAGAACTGCCGTAAACGTAAACTAGACATCATTTTAAATCTAGAAGATGATATATGTAACTTGCAAGCAAAGAAAGAAGCCCTTAAAAACGAGCAAACTCAATGTAACAAAGCTATTGACATAATAAGACAGAAGCTACATGATCTTTACCATGATGTTTTTAATAGATTAAGAGATGACCAAGGTAGGCCAGTCAATCCAAGCCACTATGCACTTCAGTACAACCATGATGGAACTGTTTTGATTGTACCCAAAGAACTGATCTCATCAGGCCACAAAAAGGAAGCCCCAAAGGGAAAAAGAGAAAGAAACTGAATAGTTCTAGTGGCCAGCATCACAAACCATTTTAAGATTTTAAAAGTACTGGAACTTGAATCAGTTAATCCTGATGTTTAGGAATAAAGATTATGCTTCTGTGAAGTTGTGAAAATCCACACATTCCTGCACAATTCATAAGTATCTATGTGAAGTAATCTCTAAGAGCTACAGCTACCTTGTAATAAGGTAGTCACCTAAAAAAATACTTTAAGACCTTATGGCTTAAAACTCAGCCTTAGTGTTTTTCTGAAGGTTTTTTAATATTTAACTTGTATGAAGGTAAATTTTATATTCAACTTATAAAACTTTTATTACAAGTCCAAATACTTGCCTTGTTCTTTTAAAATCCATTCAGTAACTATGCTTAATATGCAAGGTTCATCATTGGTAAGCTTTGACCCAAATATCCACACTAGTAAAACAGTTAGGTCACAGCCCTACATCCACATAAAAAACTTAGCAGCAGTACTAGAGTGCGTTGATGACCTACCACTTAAAAACTCAGCTGTTTAAAAAATGGGTAAAAGAAAAAAAAAAAAGTCCAGGCAGTGGTGGCACATGCCTTTAATCCCAGCACTTGGGAGGGCAGAGCGCTGAGTTTGAGGCCAGCCTGGTCTAGAGTTCCAGGACAGCCAGGGCTATACAGAGAAACCCTGCACGAGCCACAAATTATCTTTCATGAAATGGCCCCCTATAACAAGTTGCATTTTGTGGTATTTGACTTGTCAAATTTTAGGCAAGGTTTTTTTTTAAAGTTGCATTGCTAACATCCAAATAACCTGTAATCAATGTCTTGTCCCATGATCTCATTGCAGTTGAGTCAATTTTTCCTAAATGACAAAATGCACAATATCAAAATGGACTGAGCAAAAACCAAGTTTTAGTCTACAATCACATTGAATATGCGACGTATGAGCCAATGGTCCATACATTCATATCAGGTGTAAAATCATGAGGGCACCATAGTAGTCTTCAGACATCTGATCTTACTAGACCCACCACGTGGTTGCTGGTGATTGAACTCCTGGAAGAGCAGTCAGTGCTAGTGCTCTTAACAGCACTCCCCCCCAAGCCATCTCTACAGCCCTCAAAACCTTTATAAACACAAAGGTGGTGGAGTAAGGATCCTCCTAGCATGTGAATGCCATGTAAAAACCAATTCTAGTAATAAGCATTACAGTAGTAGGGATAGAGAAGACTGGGTTGTTCACCAGCTGCTCTTAAGAACCTAGCTTAATTCTCAGCATCACACACACATGACAAATTTCCTTGAATGATGGCCACCTGGTGAAAACTATTTTGGTTTTAGGTAACTAGTTAAACCTTGAACTACAGACTTCGCAGATGGTGCCTCATTAGGAAACTTGATATCATGGGATTCATCATCCCCAAAGTTCCACACTATTTTGCTTTGAGGCCTACTTACACATAAAGTATGCTCAATCATGAGCACAGCTACAAGGCAATTTAGGTGTTTGACGTTTCTTTGTAATACCCACTTATTAGTACTCGGGACCAACCCTGCTTGTCGTTGTTTCTGACTTAATGAAGGCTCTCATAATAAAAACCCTTTATTCCCAATGAGAGCTCAGCAGATACCAGAATGCAGAACTGAAAAGTTGGCCTTCCAACGTCAATTTTTTAACTAGAGCTACCATGTTAACTGTTCCATGTGACCCAAGCTCAAGTTCCTTCAAGAGACAGGCCAACTCAATCCAGCTCCAGGGTTATGCAAAAGCAGTGTACAATTTACTGATTATAGAAGCTAAAATCAAATGTTAAGACCTCCAGTGATCCCCCTTCACCCTGAATTTCCTTTTAAAGCAGCACATATAAGCACAGTACCACAACTTCCATGAGCCATCACATTTTCCTTTTTGTGGCATTGCCTTAATTTCCTCACATTAGTGTTTTTAAAAAGCAATTGTGTGTATACTTTTTGCTTTGAATTCAAAAATTCTTTATGTGTGAACAAGAGACTCTTGACATGCAGTCTTATCTAGAACATAGCCTTTAACTCTCAGGGATCTCAACTCCCGAAGTGCTGAGTTTCAGGGCATGCACAACACTACCTATATTCTTGAGTTTGCTAGCCAAAAGCCAAGTATTTGGAATGACTGTTGATGTTTACAAGATGCTAAGAGCTCACATTTATTAGCCATCAACTTACCTGTATATATTGCCTTGTTGTCATAAGCAAATGAGGTTACTCTTAATCCACAATACCAAGTCTAACCACTGCTATTCATTCACAACTGGAGAAAACAGTTTGACCCTTTAGTATTCTGCAAATGAGGCAACATGAAACACTCTACCTGGTTGAAGTCCAACCACCATCATATGTTCAACATCAAATTGTAGCAGTGCACAATACATAGTAAGGTGTATTTTACTTAACAGCAAATAATGCCCATTAATGCTTTTCTCCTATTAGTATTGAGTGAAAACTGTAAATGTATAATTCTGTGCAAAAGTAATCTAATATTTAAAGTAGTGGCGATCTTGTAGACAACTGATGTCGACAGAACAAGATTCACACTTATGTGTAAGCATTACACCAAGTTATTTGGATACAAAAGTATTTATTTTATAAAACTTATATTTAAAATAGAGCTTTTATCTGTCTACTCACAAGTCCTAATTTAAAACAATACATCATCCTTTGCTGAGTTGATGTTTACCCTTTACAATCAGCACTCATTTTTGTAATTTTATTAAGAACCTGTACTAAATGAAGTTTTAAAATCAAAAACATTCCCTTTAATCTTAAAAGTGCTTCTTAAATGAAGGCACCAACAAGAACTACTTTCAGATGGTACAGAATTTCTTATTTCTTGAAGACTCTGTGGTTGACCACTTCTTCATTAGTTACCTGCAGCAAGACACCTTCCTGCCAAAGGAAAAAAAAAGTATCTGAAGAAGTTTATCATGTTTGTCCAAAGAACCTAAGTAACTTCAGTGGTGGTTTTAGGATTAAAGTAGACTCACTGATGTGTATAGTAAGCTCTGAATATCACATTTCTGAAAAGGCAATAAAGCCTAGAAATCAGAGGGCTATTTTAGGAAATCTCAATAGCCAACCTGTAGGCATTTTAGGGCAGGACAATGGGCTAAAATTACTACCACATTTTAACCCAATTATTTAGTATAGGGTACATAAAGGGTTTTGCTGCTGCTGTTGCACAGAAATTTCTACTGTAGAAGACACTATCTTTAACCTGTCAGACTCATCCCTGATAAGCACGTATAGTTGTAACCATAAAGTAATAAACACAATGCCTAGTTGACTCAAACTGCTTGAACCAGGATAGGTGAATGAATACACAAGGGTGGAATGATAGGTAAATCTCATTTATTGAATTTGCAGCCTAACTTTTACCTACCATTTTACTACCAACACCACTGAAGGAAGCAAGAAAAGCTTTATTAATGATCACTTGGCTTGCCTCAGCTGTTGAAATGAAGCACTTTACAGTCTTTGTGGCAGCAGAATATACTTGTGTCCATGGTTCATATCAATGCTAAAATTCCAGCAGGGAAAAAAATGATATGTTAAGCACCTGAATCTTCATGGAAAGGGAGGGGGTGAGAAAGAAGGAAAAAAGGGAAAACAACCAAAATAATTTAAGTAAATGACAGATTGGAAAACAGGGTTTATAAAATTATCTTCTTGAGTTTATTGTTAAACTCAATTTATAAGCTATGTTAAACTACATAAGAACTATACTGAAAAGACCATTGAAGAGTTTATTAGTTTATCTTTTAAGGGAGGAAAATTAAGAAAGAAAAAGTAAATAAGTTCTTACCTAAAGAAGTTTAACTGAAGCTTAGAACTACTTTGCTCTACACCCTCAGCTTTCGTTGGCATCCTTATCAACTACTGTAGTTAAAGCTTTGTAGATACAGCACAGTTTTTTAAGACTGGCTGAGATTAGTCGTCAAGAGTTCTCTTGTACTAGACCTGTGTCCCTGAAGAGTACCTCGCTGGGGTTATTTCCTTTCCTTGCATTGAAGAAGCAGCATCTAAAAGATCTAAAAAGGTGTTTCTCCTTGCAGAGATATCCCTTAAGTTAACTAGGTAATTTATTCCTGATGAATTTCAGACAACACACTTAAATCTGACCAGCATTTTTTATCTTACACAAATACAACAACAGCTTTGCAATGGACCTTAATTATACTACCCACTCCTTAACTTATTTAAAATAAAAAGTCTATAATTACACAATTTCCTTTAGAATTATTTTATTAAATCATAAATGTACAACAGCTTCTTAACTCTACACACGCACTTAAATTTTTAAAGGAAAAACGTTATGTCTTATTACACCATGATCCTGGCTAATAGCTTTTCAAAACTTTTGAGAAAAATCTTAAAAAAGGTTTCACATGTCACCTGAAACTTACAAATTTAACATTATCAAAGAAGGAATGCTTCTACACTCTTACAAAGACCACTAGAAAGAAACAACAATTAAAAAGCTAAGAAACTGTCTCAAAGGCATTTTTTTTACAATCCTTCCTCCACAGTAAGGTAATGTTATTAAATAATCCAATCCATTCACAAAATGGCTCTCTGCATCTGCTCTGGTGTCTTCTGCCATATCACTGCATATTTATGCATGACTGAGATAAGAGTTTCCTTAACATTGTTATTTCGATAACCTGAAGCTGTTCTGTTACCTCTGGGCTCTCATCCTCTCCTATTTATACAGTGAAGCCTGTTTCAACAGAAGTAAAGAGTAAAAAAAAAATAGGTTATGAAATTATCCATCTAACCAGATTTTAAGGAAAGATAACATGATCCTAAAATGTTTTTTTTTTTACTCCTGCAGCTAGTTCTCCCAAGATAATAATTGTAAAACTCAAAAACTACTTACCCATGGTAAGTAGGAAGAAGCTCAATATCGGCTCCTTCCTCCATAGCCCCCACTTCCTCCACTTCCTCCAGGACCATAGTTCCCTATAATGATTGAAACAAGAAAGCATGCTTAAAACATAAAACAGAAGGTTTGTGTCTGTCTTTGCATGTTGGAAACAAAGTTCTCTTTTAGTCGTTTAACAGTCTGTACACAGACTTGGTTGCCCTACAATGTAAATAGTGATCCTACTCTTTTTAAATGCTGGGATTAAAGGCATGTGAAAAGTGTGACACTACCTTTCTAAATCTACTTCCAAACACAAGCAGCTTAAAATAAGTTGGACCCAAAAGCTTTATGTGGCAGAGCATTATATTTGCGAAGTTTCACGTGAAGGACAGGAAGACTGAACTCATGATCTTCCTGCTTCCATTTCCCCATTGTTAAGATTACTCCAAGTAATGATTGTTTCTTAAATTCAAGAGTTAGTCACCAAATTGGGTGTGGAGAAAGCCTAGACTACCTAAGAGACCTTGTCTAAAACAATGCCCCCAACCCATACTATCAACAAAAATAAATGATCTAACATTTGCAGGATTCTCTCCCTGAGATGCAAAACTGTTGACTTATTACTCCCCAATTATCACTCAGAAGAACTGTGTTTAGTAAATTACCTCCACCATATGGTCCTCCCATGTTCCTGCTACCACCAAAGTTTCCACTCTTCATTGGGCCATAGTTAGAAGGTTGCTGGTTATAATTTCCAAAATCATTGTAACTTCCACTTCCATAATTTCCTGTAAAAGAATTGGAATACCAGCTAAACTCTGAATACAAGTATTGAAGCCAAACTAATATTTAATTTTTAAGACAAATTATCTCCAAAACATAAAAGTACACAATACCTATCTACAATCCTACAATTTAAGGCATCTAATTGACAATAAAATAAATGTCATTAATTCTAATCCAAATTCCAACATAAAGGTTGTAGATGAATTTATTACCTCCTCCATAGTTGTCATAACCACCTCCGTAGCCCCCACCCTGGTTGCCATATCCAGGTCCTCCACCACCATATCCTCCTCTTCCTCCTCCATAACCAGGGCTACCTCCAAAATTGCCACCTATTATAAAATAAGCCTTTAAGTAATTGCTTAAATTTTTCAATTCCATTTGAATTGTCTTTATTATACTCATTTCTGGTTTTTCAAAACACAAAGTTGAGATATTTGTTACATAAAGTCTATCCTAGAATAGACTCAAAGGCAAAGTAAATACCTATCCTTGGGTATAACACATAAAGCAACTTAGAATAATCTTTAACCTTACAATTCTCCTTTGAATAATTGTACTTCAAATTCATATGCTTTGTAGTTGAATATGAGGGCAGCATACTGGCAAGAACTCTGGCAGCAGACCTGTATTTGAGGCCAGTCTAGTCTATATGAAACCCAGGACTACATAGAGTCCCTAATATTAATAATTTACTTTATCCCACAGCACACTTGACTTCCAATATTCTAGCTTTTCTACAATGCACAGAACTCCTCACCTAAATAAATCTTATGAAAACTAACAATATTACATTGCACAGTAATAAGTATAAGGCAAACTTGTTTAGTTACAAAACTCAAAATAGATCTTCCAAAGCCAAATAACCACTTTGATAGGCAAAACAAGTTATATATAAATTTAACTAAGCACCACATGCAATGTTACTAAATATATCAAGATGCATTAATCAAAATCAAAACTAACCTCCAGGTCCTCCTCCATACCCATTATAGCCATCCCCAAATCCACGTCCACTTCCGTATCCATCTGTTTATAAAAAGTAGTAAAATTATACTTAATTCTCTCCACATTAGTATCTCAGAATAAGGATGCCTAGAAATCTCACTAGTTTACTTGTTGGGGACATGGAGGTTACGGGGGGGGGGGGGGGGGGGGGGGGGGGGGGGGGGGGAATCAAAGCATTATTAATTCAACTTTACTACCAAGGCGACACACCTTTTTATATATTAATTTAAAATATACAGCTAAGTTTTACCATACCACACCACATTCATTCAAATAAACTGAACCTAAAAACACTTGTGACAGATTTATTTAGACAGGGATTTCTAGCTTTATTTTGTCTTGAATTCAATGCACAACTACGTATTATGACTTTACCTTTAATCATCTGCCTCTTGTTACCAATTACTGAAATTGCAGGTATATTGTCTGGTTTTCAGGTTCTAAGATTCATCTATAGGCTAAGTGCATGCTAGACACTACACATGCTCATCTTGTGTAACCTATATTCAGCCCCTAATTACACCCAGCTAATTGATTGCTGAGAGGCTTTAGGACCCTGTTACTTTTGTTTCTTTTTCCATAACCTCTGTCCATCTCCAGAATGCTGAGATCTCAGGTCTACTACATTCAGCAATTTAGACCTGCTTTAAAATTTTGTTTTATTTATTTATTTTTGTTGTCAAGACAGGGTTTTCTCTGTATTGCCCTGGCTGTTCTGGAGCTCACTGTGCAGACCAGGCTGGCCTAGAACTCAGAAGTCCGCCTGCTTCTGCCTCCCAAGTGCTAGGATTAAAGGCGTGCACCACCACTGCCCAGCTTAAAATTTTATTTTTTATTATTTTAACCTTATTTGTGTGTTGACAAAGCAGTGAGTACACTACATGAACCAGTGTACATGGTTGTCAGAGGGCAAAATTTTAAACTTGTCAGAGCACCGGGTCTCCTTTCTTCCTCTGCACTATACACTTTAGGCTAATTGCCAAATTTATCTCACTCAAGACATTCTATTCAAAAAGCAAACATATCACACCCTTCAGAAACTGCAAACACAAACTTACCAGATCCCCCCCTAAAGTTGCTTCCTGGTCCTGGTCCAAAATTGCCACCGCCACCACGAGAATCCCCAAAGCCAAAGTTTCCTAGAAAATTATACTTTGATTAGTAGCAAGAACTCAGGATGAAAAATCATATAAATGTATGTATATATATATATTTAAAATGTTACCTCCTCTTCCACTCCTTGAACTTTGGACTTCCTGCATTTCTTGTCTAGACAATGCCTTTCTAACTTCTGCATTGTGACCATTTATGGTGTGGTATTTTTGCACTGGAATAGAAACAATTTTCAATACCAATAGTAAGCAATTCTTGTAATATAAGCAATATCTTTTCTTTTACAAACCACACCACATGAGCATAGACACTTACAGACTATTTTATCCACAGGATCATGGTCATCAAAAGTAACAAAGCCAAAGCCTCTTTTCTTTCCAGACTGCCTATCAGTAATTATTTCAATAGTATCAATTTTTCCATATTCTTCAAAGTAATCTCTAAGGTGGTGTTCCTCAGTATCTTCCTTAATTCCACCAACAAACAGCTTCTTCACAGTCACGTGGGCTCCTGGTTTTCCAGACTCCTATAATAATTAAAGTTATGTCAGAAAAAAACCTTGATTACATCTAACTTACATGTCCATCTTTGTACAAATTCCTCCAGATAATAGGTTTGAAGATACTGACTGGTCTTGGAAAAACATGTACCACCCCCCCCCAAAGCAAACCAATGGGTTTGGATTTTCCTTACCTCTCTTGCTACAGCACGTTTTGGCTCAACTACCCTGCCATCAATGGAATGAGGCCTTGCAGCCATGGCAGCATCAACTTCGGCCATGGATGAAAAAGTTACAAAGCCAAATCCTCTTGATCTTTTGCTTGCAGGATCCCTCATAACCTTTAAATCCAAAAGATACGCATGTAATTTCATGGCGTTAAGTAGCAACATAAACTAGAATACATCAATACCGATTTCATTGCATATTATTCACACCCCAAATATAAAGCCAGACTTTCAGAGTTAACGTACCACACAGTCTGTGAGCTTTCCCCATTGCTCGTAGTAGTTTTTCAAACTTTCTTCTGTGGTTTCAAAGCTTAAGCCACCAATAAAGAGCTTACGGAACTGTTCCTTTTCTCTCTGCAAAGGGAAATACCATTTCAATTTTTATTTACATTTTCTCTTTGTATGCAGGAAATTAAATTCTTAAATATGAGGTGACCTGCTGGTAGAGTACCTTTTTCCTCTCCAAAGGAACAGTTTCTAAAGTTTTCTGGGGGGGGAAAAAAAAAACTTACATCAAATTTAAACCATATGTTAAACTGCATATTAGTTGTGTTACACCAAAAATTGCCTGAGCTGAGGTATACAAGTTTCAAAGTCACTAGAAACTCGATTTTTAATCTTATCAGATTTTCTTCAAAAAAATTTCAGAAAAAACACCCCCAACTCTGTGGTTATTTAGGTGGTATTAAAGAATTCTCTTGAAATTGACTAAATTCTACAACCCAAGCACATAACTGTTAGATTACAAAAGGAAAAAATGCCCCTTGCTAATATTTCCAAATTCACCACTTCCAAGGTTCAGTTTCTGAAAAGTGGCAATTTGCTTTTCTTTAAACTGCCCCCTCTGGTGTTAACTGTAAGTATCTCAAGAGAAAAAAAGAAAATTCTGCAACTCTGAAACAAGCTCCAGGAAGAATGGTGAAACTCTAGATATATCACCTTAAATGTGGTTTTGTCAGGCACTTATCACTGGCTTAGCAATAACAAAAACCTATCAAGATGTTCATAAATTAGATTATACTATTCAGGACCTATTATGATTGCACAGCGAAATGAAAAAGCAAAATTGCAAAAAAAAGTTATTGTTCAGCCTAAATTTAAGATTCTCCAAAATATGCTCAAAAGGCCAATGTTTTACTACACTTTTTATGTTCTGAATTTTTAATAGAAATGATCCAAATTGTTTTAAGTAGTCAAATAACTACGTTACAAAAATCCTTAATTGGAATGCCAAATGGAGTTTAGTGGTAGCTCTAAAATGTCAGTAAATTGGGTTCCCTTAATCTAAGTTGCAAGTATTAAATACACCTAGTTTTTTCATATCACTAAGGAAAAGCAAAAGCTCTTTACTTACCTCAGATTTTTTCCAAACTTACCAGATGTCCACTATCGATTATAAGCAAGGTTATTTATAAATGTGCTTAGAATCAAAGAAAATAACCAAGGAGACCCCTTTCAACTCGAAAACTTATGCTAATGTAATGATCCATCATGTTTAAAAAAAAAAAAAAAAACCGAATGTCCAAGTTCAAGCACACTGTGACCCCAAACTAAGTTTTTATATAGCAAGGACACGGATTTTTGTTCCCTAAGCCATGCTTTAAAGCGAAGGCTAACTATGAAGTCAGCTATTCAGTTCCGTAAGGTGACTACCACGTGCTAAAGATCCGTTCTTTTTTGAAGATTCCCTTCAAAATGCAAATAATTTGTATTATTTCAAACAAAAAATTCTTTAGGGTAATAAAGGTACCCTGCAATAAAAAGAAAAATAACCCTCCACTCAAGATAACATAACCTCCCTAGCTTCCAGATGAGCGCCCCGATTTTTCCACTGACTTCCTACTACTGTTCACGTGCTTTCCCACAACACTCGTAATCTTCAACTAATCTAAGTATTGGAAAAATAAAACGTTCTATTTGCAGGGGAGCTGGCTGCCTTCTGCTACCCGCCAGGCCTTGGTTGTACTACATTCTCTTGGCCTGTTCCAGTAAACCTTGCAGAGCGCCGCCACCCCCGCCCCCACCCCTATGTGGCTTCAGAACGCAATGGCGCCATTTCGTCGAGGGGAAGGCAGAGCGCCTTTAGCGAGGTGCGCAGGACTCTTAAGATCCGAACTCCAAACACTAAATCCACCTCGAAACGATATGAAAACATCCCAAAAGAAAGAAAAATCGCTACGCACGTCCACGCAGTGGTAAAAAAGAAAACCAAACTAGCAAACCCTAAGTGTTTGAAAGCAAAAACCGTAGCGAGGAAGGAGAGGGGAAAATGGCGGACGGCAAATCCGGTTCCCGGGAGATGGGGGGAGGGGAAGCTTCGCAGTCTCGCCCCGGGGGGGCCGGGGGCGCCAGAAACGTTCCGCCGCGAACATAACCGAGTCCCTAGGCCCGCGCACATCGAGAAAAACTAGCAACAGTCCGCTTCGGCGCTCCTTTAGCGGTCCAGCCAGGTCGCGGCGGGCACTTCCCATCCCCCACCCCAGCTAAAGGAAATGGCGCCCAGCAGCTGAGGGCGGGGAAGGCGGTCGGACAATCGGGCCTCCAACAACGACCACTCAGAAACTCGCCAAGGCCAACCGCCACTCGAGAGGCCGCATTTCCTCCACCGGACCACGGCGGCGGGTGGCCGGTTTCCATTGCGGTGCCTACGGCCTCACCATGCCCTTTTCTAAGAACTCATTGATTTCAAACCCGTTACCTCCATCGCAGACTCAGTCGCTTCAGCCCGATTTCCCGCAGCCGAGCGAGATGAGAAAGACCTCCGCGGACGGACACGCACGGGACTCGTCCTGCCGCTGTTGGGGGAGAGCAGTCGATGGCCAAGAAACTGCGCCGCGAGGAACACCCGCACACGGGACCGGCGCCGCTGCTACTGCCGCTGGAGCCGAGACCGCCGCTTTTCTAGAACCTTCCCCCGACTAACGCGTCTCCGCTTACGTCAGGCCGTTACGTAAACGTCCTAACCGCCGCCAATGGCGGGAAGGGCCTACACTCTACTTACGCCAAATACGTGCTCCTCCCCCCTTTAAGGATAGCGGGACTGCTTTACGTCACTTGCGCAACCGCGTTCAGTGAATTGCGGAAGGCTCGTGCTCGGCGTGTTACTACGTCCGGAACTAGGTCCGGCCCCCACCTCCGCGTAGGGAGCGGAGAAACGGTCGCACAGTTTGAAATAACGCCGTAGGGAGGGGCTTAGGCCGGAGCTCGGGCGTGCAGCCCTCCCCACCCAAGTGTGCTCTCTGCAGCTACGCTTTTGCCAATCCTGTCTCCGGAGTCTCGAGCCACACATACAATTCTACCTGTCCCAAAGGGGGTCCTCACTCGGTCCCTCCCAGAAGGGCTTTTAGTCCAAGTACAACCCCCCGATGCTAAAAGCCTGGGGATCCCGCGCCCCGTGAGAGGTAGTGCTTAAATAACCCCGCTGTTTATCTCCCGGGCCCTCAAGATCCGGGCGAGGAGGTGGGCGGAGCCCAGCTTTGGCGCGCTTGGAGACGCGGAGAAGCCTCCGCGGTCCCGCCTGCCTGCCTTCTTCCCCCCCATCCGGAGACCCCCTGGGCGCCACGCCGCGGACGGTGAGCGGTGCGCGCGCCGCCCCCCGCAGGACGCGTTCCCGGCGGGCCCCGCGCGGCCTGGGCGTGGGCGGTGCTCCCCCTCCCCCCCGGCGGAGCTGCCCGCGCCCCCTCCCCTCGGATGTGGCTGAACTGAAGCGCACAAGCGGGAGACTCTGCAGGATCCGCGTCCCCGAGCATCCGAAGGGTGAAGTTGGCGGCTTGCTCTCCGTCTCGCGCGTGGTGGGGGTGGTTAGGATGCTCCGTGCGTCCGAGCTTGCGGGGAGGCTGCGGGCCCTGTAGGCCGCGCGCGGGCTGTGGGAAAGCCGGCTTGGGGCCTTGCTGGGGCGCCGCGCCGCGCCGCGCCAGTGCGTGGGGGGGGGAGAAGGTTCAATTGTGCAGAGGGTGGGAGCCGGGTGACAGCTGCCGAGACTCCAGACAAAGCGCGGGCCTCCCCTCCCCCAGCCTCGCCGCGGGCCCACTAGGGAGAGCGGCGCAGGCTCTGCTGCTGCTGCGAGGCCTGAGGCCCCGGGCTTCAGCGCGCTCCCGGCTACGTGGCCGCCGCGGGATGGGGGAGGCGCGGGCCCGTGGCGCAGTGCCCTTGAGCCCCCGCCGCCGCCTTTGTTTCTCCCCGCGGAGGCGCTGGCCACGAGGCCCGCGCTCTCGAGTTGGGGGACAGACTCCCAATGCGGGAATGGAGCTGGGGAGGGGGCCTGCTCGAAGGGGAGCGGGTGTGAAGGAGATCGATTCCTTCTATCCTGATCAGGACGGTACTTGGGGGCTTGAGGCAGAGGATTGCCAGGAGTTGAAGCCCAGACTGGACTATAGAGAGTGATTACCGCCCCCCCCCCCCACACACACACCCCGAAAAAAGAAAAAGCCAGGAAATAGGACTGAGACATCTTAATGTGTCCCTTTTACGTCGCGATTGAACAGGGAGGGCTTCTGAAAAAATAAGAATGGAATTATATGAGCTCCTTGGAGTATTCAGAAATCTAAAGAAAAAGCTCTTGTGGTAATTTGCCGACGAAAGATAGTCGTAACTGGTTTTGAAACAGAAGATTTCCTTTCATTCAAAATAAACACTGAGATTGTTAAAATTCTATTTGGACTGGGAAAGTAGCAATTCTCACCAAGTTGTCTGAGGTACCAGTGTTCCTAGTAAGATTTAGTAACACGGGAACTCAGAACTGTTTTCCTGCATTTTTTACCCGAAATTTACACGTTTAAATCCACACAAAACTTGTAGTTGCCTTTTGTGTGTCATGAAAATTTAACTGTCCTACATTTTTTTTGTCTTGCAATAGCTCTTCAAGTCTACGATTAAATTTTAAAAATGGCCTCCAATAAAACTACATTGGTAAGTTTGTGAAAACCTAGAACGTAAGAATCTTAACTAAAGGATTTTTTTTTTCTTCTTTAAAAATTAGAACTAAGAAACCATGTGGTGGTAGTTCTCTTTGAGTTCGAGGCTAGCCTGGTCTGCAGTGTGAGTTCCAGAATAGTCAGAGCTACACAGAAAAACCCTGTCTGTGCATGTGGGTGGGGGAGTTATAACCCATGCTGTACATGATTGTGCATTCCTTTAATCCCATCATAAGTGGGTGAATTGCTGTAAGTTAGAAGCCAGCCTACTTAAGTCCATGTTTTTACCAGCACTCTAAAGAAAAATGAGTCTGTTAGATAAAATAAGGCTTTCCTTAAGAAGGATCAGGATGAGGTTTTTTTAGAAAAGTGTTGTACAGTTTTTGCTGTATGTTTTTGCTTTGAAGTAGAATGCATGTTTGTGGGTTATAAGACAGCTCAATCTCCAGAGCCCAAGGAAAAGTTTAAAGAAAAAACAAGGTTCCACAATAGTGCCCCTTGATTTCCACACAGGTACTGCCCACTACTCCATAATATTGTTCATGAACTTAATCATGAGAAGAATCACATGGGAAGCTCTATAAAATTCTTGTTGGTTGGCATGATTACCCTTGAATCTGTACTGTTCTGGAGATACTGAGCATTCATTAATGGACATTAGATACAGTGCATGTCATGAGCAAGAATTACAAACTGTCTAGGAGTGAAAGATTATTAATCAATTCTGTTTCTTTTAAGCAATTTCCTGACTGTTGCTAAATCCAGTGTTTGTTTTCCTGGGATTTCTAGCAAGTTGGGCAAACTTATTTTTTGTCAAGTTTTATTTAAAATAAATAAAACTGAGTCAGCCAGTCGATGGTAGCCCACACCTTTAATCTCAGTACTCCAGAGACAGAGGCTGGTAGATAGATCTAAACAGCGAGTTCCAGGACACCAGGAGCTACATGGAGAAACCAAAAGAAGAGAGAGGAAACAAAAATGGGTCTGAAGGTGTATGTTTGTGATCCAGCCTGTGAGAAGCTAAAGCAAGCAGCTTGCCTTGAATTTGAGGCTAGCCTGGATTCTAAAATACTGGGTAGTCAGGGCTGCATCCAAGACCCTGTCTAGAAAAAGATTCATGTCAAAAGAGTGAAATTTACAGTTATGGTTTCTACATTAATTAAGATACATTGATCACAAGCATATGGAGGTGTGCATTAACAAAACATGGGTTTTGATCCTTAGTTTCTGACCAAAATGAGCAAGAGGGTATTTACTTTTACCTCATATAGTGCATGACTTCAACTGGTCTGCAGAGTAGACTAGATCCTGTAATTAGAAGCCCGTATGGTCACTCTTAGATGACCCAGTACAGGTTAAAGCCTTAAGTGATAAAGCAGGAATCTTGTGGTAAAACTCTGGAGGACGTTGTTAGTGTAGGTATGGCCCTATATGCTGATGGATTTAAGTATCCTGGTTTTGAGATGCTGTTGGTTTTGTTTTGTTTTGTTTTTTCCCTGCTTGGATTCTTCACTTGGTAGATGGTTTCAGGAACTAGGCATTTGAGAAGGGTTATTTTTATGATTCCTTTAAATTTAAGTAGCATCTATAGTTAAGCATGGTAGCATATACCTATAATTCCAGCACTGGGAGAGGCTGAGTCAGGAAGATCACCCCAAGTGAAAGGCTAGACTGAGCTACTGTCTCAAAAAATTTCAAGGGTGCGTAGCACTGTTGTGGAGATAAAATGCTAGAGCATACTATATTGGGTTATTTTGTTATCCCATGGGGACTTCTAATTAACCATCTTGAAGTTTTAAAAACACTTCTTTAAGCCGGGCAGTGGTGGCACACACCTTTAATCCCAGCAGTTGGGAGGCAGAGGCAGGCGGATTTCTGAGTTCAAGGCCAGCCTGGTCTACAGAGTGAGTTCCAGGACAGCCAGGGCTATACAGAGAAACCCTGTCTGGGGGGTTGGGGGGGAGCACTTCTTTAACAAATCCATCCACCCACAATAGAATAAAAGAAAAAGACAGTTTTGGTTTGTGGGACAAGGTTTTTCTCTAAAGCCTAGGTTGGCCCTGAACCCATGGTAGTCAACATATTACTACTTCCTGGGTGCTACTAGTGTGTGCCTCATGCCCCTCTTCAAAGTAAACTTAAACCCTAGAAGGAAGTAACTTTTTTCCTACCAGAGAAAATAAACCAGCACTTTGGACTGTAAAAGTGGCAATATTTTAGCTTTGTAGAGTAGTCGGGAAAATTATCTACATGTAATAATTATGAGGAAACCAATCTTATCCTTTTTAGTTTATTTGTGGTCCCCATGGTTGAGCCTATAGTTAATGCTAAAACTCTGGCTTTACTTTACAGTTAATTTTTCTCTTTGGGATTTAATTTTAAATTGATGTTGGGAAAGTGATGCCTTAGGGCTGCTGTTTTAGGTTTACTTTGTTGTACTTAATGAGACCAATCATTTAGTGGGGTATGGTGGACCACACCTGTAAAGCCAGTACTTGAGGTATAGATTCTGGAGGATTGGGAATTCAGGATCTTCTTAGGTTATATAGTGAATTTGGAGGCTACCCTGGGCTACATGTGACCCTGTCTTGGGATTTGTTTTTAACTATCACACACTTCAGTCTTAATTGCTTTTCTTGCTGTGATAAGACCCCGAGACCAAGGCTACTTCTGGGAATGTTTATTAAGATTTACAGGCCATGACCATCCTGCTGAGAAGATGGCAGCAGGCATGACACTTGAAGCAGTAGCTGAGAGGTTGTGTTTGATCCACAAGTACAAGGCAGAGGCTGAGCGGTGGTGGCGTACACCTTTAGTCCCAGCACTTGGGAGGCAGGTGGATTTCTGAGTTCGAGGCCAGCCTGGGTCTACAGAGTGAGTTCCAGGACAGCCAAGAAACTACACAGAGAAACCCTGTCTTGAAAAAACAAAACAAAACAAAACAAAACAAAAAAGTACAAGGCAGAGCTAAATGCAAACAACATTGACTTTTGAAACCTCTAAGCACCCACCCACCACCCAACCTTCATACCACCAACCCATTGCCCCCCTCCCCACAACATACCACCTCATCCAACAAGGCCACATAATCTTGAAACAATTCTACTACCTGAGGGGCAACCATTTCTATATATGAGCCTATACTGTAGAGACCGTTCTCTTGTACAATTGCTAATAGTTACTCTGTTCTCCATCATTGTCTAATGCTTTCTAGTTATTTGTCACTGTGTTGTGATTAAAATGAGTGGTGATTTTGGTAAACTTGGTCATGTAGAATCCTGGGAATAAAACTGGGAAAGGATAAGATTATTTCTCAGATGGTTGGGTGTTTTGTTTTGTTTTTTAATTGTGCTGGTGAAGGTTATTTGGTTATAAGTGTAAATCAGTGAAGCAGAGCTTTTGTTTTATTGTCTATTGACTTTCTAGGAGGTCCTTGCCCTGGATCATAGAAGTTTAAAGGGATAGAGGGTTAAAAAACTTAAAAATATATATGTGTGTGTCAGATGAATGAACAATTTGGCCTTAAAAATGTACGTTTTAAATTTTTCTTAATTTCTCTTTTGTTTTAGCAAAAAATGGGAAAGAAACAAAATGGAAAGAGTAAAAAAGTTGAAGAGGCAGAGCCTGAAGAATTTGTGGTAGAAAAAGTACTGGACCGTCGTGTAGTGAATGGGAAGGTGGAGTATTTCCTGAAGTGGAAGGGGTTCACAGAGTAAGAGACCTCAGTGCTTCCTTTCTTATGGTTGTGTTGCTTTAAGCTAGGATGTCTCATGTAGCACAGACTAGCCTTGGACTCGGGTTTCTTCTCACAAGTGCTGGGATTTGTTCACTATGCATTTGTTGTTTGTTGTGTTGTGATAGGGTCCCAGGAACCCCAGACTGGCCTTGGACTTTGCTATAAAAGGACGGCCTTAAACTATGTTATGTCGGGTTCTGCCTCCCCAGGTCATAGACATGCGGCACCACAAATGTGTTACTTTGACCTAAGAATTAAACCTTTTCAACCAGTACTCTTTACCACCTGGATTTTTGGTGCGTAAATTAGTACCTTTAATGGTGCTTAGAAGAGCGTTAAGTTTTACTCTTAGCTTAAATATTGAACCAATTTGATTTGTTTGACGTTTATTTAAGACTTTGGGGGTCCTGGAGAGATGACTCGGTGATTAAGAACATTTGTTCTTACAAAGGACCAGGGTTTGATTCCCAGCGCCTACATGGTGGCTCAAAATCATCTGTAACTCAAATTCAAGGGTATCCAAAACCACCTTCTGACCTTATGAAGCACCAGGCACACACATGTTGCACATGCAGAAAAACATTCATACACTTAAAAAAAATGAATTAAAAAAAGGTAAGGTTTTAACAACAGTTGAAACCTAGCATTTTTTAGTTTATTTCTGTAGACAATCAAACTTAAAGTTCATTAAGGCAGAATTTTTAAAGTAGAATGCAAATGATTAGATGTCATTATGACTTTTTTTTTTTTTTTTTTTAAGAAAAAAAAAGTTGGGGAGGCTCGAGAGATGGTTCAGAGGTTAAGAGCATTGTCTCCTCTTCCAGAGGTCCTGAGTTCAATTCCTAGCAACCACAGGATGGCTCACAACTATCTGTAATGAGATCTGGTGCATTCTTCTGGAATGCAAGCAAAAAGTTGTATACATAATTAATTAATTAAAAAAGAAAAAATTTGGCCTGGGCTTGGTGATACAACACAGGAATTCCAGCACTGGAAGATGAGGAAGAAGAGGGCATCACATCCTATTACAGATTGTTGTGAGCCACCATACACGGCATTGCTGAAAATTGAACTCTGGACCTCTGAAAGAATAGTCAGTGCTCTAAACTGCTGAGCCAATCTATCTCTCCAGCCCAGAGAGACTGTATCTTTTTTTAAAAAAAGAAAAAGAAAAAAGAAAAAAAATAGTTCTGATGCTTTACAAACCATGTAGTAGGCTAGGTTTGGCTGTTGTTTTTACCAGTCCTTGCTTTATATCATTTCCCAAGTTGAGAACCAACCAAAAATTGAAAACATTTCACATTTAAGAATGTTTTTGGAGTCTTCATTTTCAAAACATCATTGGAGATCCCAAACCTATTTACATAATATCCAAGGAATTAGGAATCTATTCCTAAATATTTTTTTTAAATCCTAAAACCCCAGCCTATATAATACATATGAACCTGTCCCCTGGGGGTGCGGGGAAGTAAAACTCATGGGATTGGGATGCGGCTCAGTTAAGAGAGTGCTTGCCTGGCATGCCCACGGCCTTGGGATAAACTGAGTGTGATAGAGAGTGCTTTTTATCCTAGTGCTTGGGGCGTAGAGACAGGAAGATTAGAACTGGATTACATACAGTTTAAGGCCAACTGGGGTTGCATAAAGTGAGTTTTTGCTTATGAAGCAGAAAAATATTAGTATTCAACTGCTTTTGAGGTAAAAAAGCAGATTACTCACATAGGGTGTGAAAGTAGTTGTAAAGAGAAATGTAGACATTTTAAAATAATATAGGAAATGGGCGGGCATTCCTATTATTGTTTTATTAGTATTAGCCTTTGTCATACGGATCTTTTTTTCCCCAGATAGTTATAAACAGGTCCAGGTAATGGCAATGTTTAATTGAATCAACTTTTTGTTTTCTTTAACTAAACACAGTGCTGATAATACTTGGGAGCCAGAAGAAAATTTAGATTGTCCAGAATTAATTGAAGCATTTCTTAATTCTCAAAAAGCTGGTAAAGAAAAAGATGGTACAAAAAGGAAATCTTTATCTGACAGTGAATCTGATGATAGCAAATCGAAGAAGAAGAGAGATGCTGTAAGTATAAAGTACTGCCCATTATTAGACTGGGTCTTATCAAAAGTCGATGACAAATTTTAATTGTTTTGAACTTTTTTTCCAGCTAGGATACTTTTTATTTAGTTCATATTTTGTTCTTTAAGTTAGCATCCCAAGTAATGGGCTTCATTATGGTATTTTCATACATAGTTGCCATTATACTTTGTTGTAATTCATCTTCCTTTCCCTTCCCCTTGGTTAGTGTTCTTTTGAGGGGTGTGTCTCATGGAGCAGAGAGTAGCCTTGCACCACTCATCCTTTTACCTCTGACTTTTGTTTAAAACTAGGTGAGGTGTCTTGAAGACAGGGTTTCTCATTGTAGCTCTGCCTAGCTTCAAAGTCAGAAACCTGCCTGTCTTTGCCTCCTGGGTGCTGGAATTAAAGGCATTTGCTGTCATACCCAGCTAAGATTAGAAAACTGTATTTCCTGTGTGTATGGCGCTTGGCCTGTATATCTGTGTAGCTCATGCATGCTCGGTGTTCCCAGAAGCTAGATGACAGTATCACATACCTTGGGACTGAAATTATTAGGTGGTATGGGCTACCATTGTAGGTGCTGGCAGTTGAACTTTGATTCTTTGGTAAATACTTCTAGCTCTTCCAGCCCCAAGGATACTTTTAAACTCTAATAGGAAAAAAAGAAAGAAACCTATGGAGCTAGACATGGTCTCACAGATATGGTAACCGCTACCCTTAGCTTTAAACAGATTGTACTTTACCTTTCTATTGGTCTAGTGTGATAATTGGAGGAAAGGTCTTGGTGCTGAATTAGGCTTGTACACCAAGCATTCAGCACACATTAAATTGGAAAAAGACTGAGTTTCAAGTGTGATCATATCAACTAGGTAACAAGAACTTTGTGTATAGGGCATTAAATCTTAATGTCAACCCTGTTGAGTCTAGATAATGATTCAATTGTATAGATGAGAAAACAAGATTAATGACAGTGGAGATCTGAAAGTAAAGTATATGTATAAGGGAAATCTCTTTAGTAGTAATGCCTAAGCTAGGTTGAGCCAGCAGTATTCTAAACAGCCTAATTCATATTGATACACTACCAGAAACCTATGACTACTTGTTTCTGATAGATAAGACTGAACCACAGAGCTTAATTTACCTAGACCTAAAGGGCTGGAGTTGTTAATCTAACCCAGTCTGACTTTATCGTCTCGTTACACTGGTGTGAAACTTCAGTAATTTTAGATTGCTGATATCATCACTTCTCAAATATTTATACTCAAAAATTATATAGGCTATAATTATCAGTATTCATTGTTTTAGAAATTGAAAAATAGCTGGGTATGGGGCATGGCTTTAGTTCCAATACTAAGGAGACAGAGGCAGGCAGGTCTCTGAGATCCAGACCAGCCTGATTTATAAGTAAGACCCCTAAGGGGATTGGGGGCAGACATTTTAGGACTAGAGAACTGATTAAGAACATATACGGCTCTTCCAGGGGATCCATTTGGTTCCTAGCACCCACTTGATAGCTCACAACAGTCTGTAACTCCAGTTCCAAAGAATCCAACACACTCTTCTGACTTCCATAGGCACCAGGGACACATAGGGTACATAGACACATGTTTAGGTAAAATAATTAAACACATAATTTTAAGATAACAGTTTTCGCTGGGCGGTGGTGGCGCACGCCTTTAATCCCAGCACTTGGGAGGCAGAGGCAGGCAGATTTCTGAGTTCGAGGCCATCCTGGTCTACAGAGTGAGTACCAAGACAGCCAGGGCTATACAGAGAAACCCTGTCTTGAAAAAAAAAAAAGATAAACAGTTTTCTTTTTTTGTTTTTCTGAGACAGGGTTTCTCTATGTAGCCCTGGCTTAACTCTGTAGTCCAGGCTGGCCTCGAACTCAGAAATCCACCTGCCTCTGCCTCCCAAGTGCTGGGATTATAGGTGTTTGCCACCATCGCCCAGCAACAGTTTTCAAGTACTAGTAATTAAAGAACATGAACTACTCTAGTAGCACTTATGAGTACTCAGAATTGTCTATAACTCCAGCTTCAGGGGATTAAGTGCCCTTTCTGGCCTCCAAAAGCACAAGTGCTTACAGGTGCTTAGAAAAGTACACATGATTTTAAAAAATAAATAGCAATACCAAAAGAAAAACCTAAACAAGAGCAATAGTTTATATGTACAACTGACTGGAAACTGGGCAATCTGGCATCTACCTGTGATCCCAATACTTGAAAAGTGAATTCAAGGTCATTAGCTACATAGCAAGCCTTCCCTACATTAAGACCCTATCTTTTTTTTAAAAAAAAAAAAATATGTATTTATGCAATTATATACAAGCATGCATATAAATACAACCTATTGTGTATAGACCATGATATGAAAAAGAGGAGTCTCTTCAATGTCTAGTTTAAAGAAGACAGGGTTAAGCATGATGTTTCATACCTATAATCCTAGCACTTGAGGGACTGAGGTAAGAGAAATGTGTTGAGACTTTGAAGCTAGCTCAGGTTTCAGAGAATTTGTTTTCAAAATAAAATGATTGTGGTTTTGAGACGGTCTCTTATATGGCCTAGTCTAGCCTTTAACCCCTGATCCTCCATCTGCCAAGTACTAGATCAATCCCAGGACTCATGGTGCCATGCCTGGCTTGCTGTTGTATATTTTAGGGGAAGTATGTAAAACAATCCTAAGTCAGATAACTCAAAAGAAGACTTTAGTATATTTTTATGTGTAAAATAAGCAAAGAATTTTAGACTCAATTTCTAAAAGTGAACTGATTGGGTTTTATTGTTTGGGATCGGCTTTATAATAGTAACCATATTATAACTAAGTATATATTATATACATAATTAAATACATGTTTAATTTATTTATTTTTATTTATTATATATTATATATATTTTATTTATTTAATAAATAAATATTATATACATAATTAAATATAGGTAACATAATTAAATGTTACCTATATTTATAGCTAAATATATATTGTGACTTTATAATAATAACTAATTTGTTTTGTTTTGAGGCAGGGTCTCTACATAGCCCTGGCTATCCTAGAACTCCAACTCAGAGATCCATCTGTCTCTGCCTCCAGAGTTCTGGGATTAAAAACTTGCATCATAATCCCAGCACTTGGGAGGCAGAGGCAGATGGATTTCTGAGTTCGAGGCCAGCCTGATCTACAGAGTGAGTTCCAGGACAGCCAGGGCTATACAGAGAAACCCTGTCTCAAAAAAAACAAAACAAAACAAACTTTGCATCACCATGGGCCAGCAATAACAACTAGTATCACATTAAAAATGTTAATGGGTTGGGGTCTGAGTATATATGCAGCTGCTGGAGAAGTCAGAAGAGGGGGTTGTCCCCTGGAACTGGAGTTAGAGGTGGTTTTAAGCCATCATGTGGGTGCTGAGAACTGAACCAAGTGTTCTACAAGGCTCTAACCACAGAGCCATCTCTACCCCGCTGTAGGCTTTTTGTATGTATATGTTTAGGATACAGTCTTGCTGTGTAGCCCAAGGTGCACTTAAACTTGTAAGATTCCCGAGAACTGAAATTACAGGCTATGCTGCTTTAAGTGGCTGCATATTTATTTACTTGCTTTTGTATGTTTGGTTTTTAATTAGTGTGTGGTTCTTGGTTAAATTTCACTAAATGGTCTAGGCTAGCCTTGAACTTCTAAAGGTTCTGCCTCTACCTCTAAAGTTCTAGGTTTATAGGCATTTAAAATTTAATTTTCAAAAGTACATAATTGCTCAGTATGTTATCTCATACTGTAGTTCTAATGGTCAATAAATTGAAACAGGAGGGTTGAAATTTTGGAGTTAATCTAGGCTACATAGTAAGACTTTATATATTTTAAGAAAGGGTCTTGTCTAGCCCAGGCTTAATATTAGTTCCTGATGCTTCTGCCTCCAGCTGTCAGGTACTGGACCAAGCCCAGGGTTTCTTGCATTCTAGACAAATACTCTACCAATAAAACTATGTCCCTAATTCTAAGCATGTTTTCGTATCAAACTTCAGTTCTTGTTCTAGTTGTTCCTGGCTTACTGTTGGGAGTTCTGATGAAAATTGTATTTCATAAAGAATTTTTAATGTCATATGTTGTGCAGAAATACTTATTTAAGCTATTACTTAACCCTATATACAGGCTGACAAACCAAGGGGCTTTGCCAGAGGTCTTGATCCTGAACGAATAATTGGTGCCACAGACAGCAGTGGAGAATTAATGTTTCTCATGAAATGGTAAGTGTGCAACCAGCTGTTTTGCTGTGTTTGTTTTTTATCTTATACTGTGTGCGTGCGTGCGTGCGTGCGTGCATGCGTACAGCATGCGTGCATGCATAATGGCAAGGGAGTGTGTATATCACAGTATGTGTTAGAGGACAGTCTCTACCTGTGGATGTGAATTCCTGAGTTCAAACTTCGGGTGCCAGGCTTGTATGCTAAGCATCATTAACTGCTAAGCCATCTTACTGGCTCTCATTAAACATAAAAGAATAGATAGCATTGGTTAGGAGGTGTGTGTATTTTGGGGTAAGTGGGAGTTGGCAGGGGTTAAACAGGGTCTTACTCTGTAGCCACCCTGGCTTATGTGGAATTCTCTATATAGTCTAAGTTGGCCTCAACACAGTGTTCTGCCTGGCTTTGCCCCCTGAAAGTGTGAGAACTAAAGGCTAATTCTATGGAAGTTATATGAAACGTTTCTTAAGTAGGGTGGAATGTAATTAGCCAAACATAGTGGCTCGTGCCTGTAAACCCAGCAGGCTAAGGTAGGATTGCCATGAGTTAGTGAAAGTTGAAAGACAAATTCATAGCCATACAACCCTCTCTAGTAGCATTTAGCATTCATTTTGATTTAATTATTTATTGAATGGGTCTCAGTTAGCATACAGAATGTAACCAGTTTAACCAGTTTCTTTCCTTCACAACAGGAAGGACTCAGATGAGGCTGACTTGGTGCTGGCAAAGGAGGCAAATATGAAGTGTCCTCAGATTGTCATTGCCTTCTATGAGGAGAGGCTGACTTGGCATTCTTGTCCCGAAGATGAAGCGCAATAATTGTTGACATTTATATATATATTTATATATATATAAAATCTGGATCTTGGGTTTTGAATTACTAGTGTGGAAAAAATAGCATTCTAATGAAAATCAAGTTTGATATGCTGGTTTTGAAAGTATTGATAGTAGTTGGGATATTTTTGGTTTTTGTTCTGCATCAAAAGGCACTGATTCCTTTGAGCAAGTAAGAGCTTTCTGTAGTTGCTTCCTTTAACAATAGAATATTTGATACCATGTTGTATTTCCTCAGCTTTGAAGAACAGCTTTTCTTAAATGCTGGGGAGATTATACAGTCATTACTCAGTCAGAACTTACTTTTAACGGGGACACAGGAGGACCATTCTGGGGGTTTTTGTTTGTATGCGGTGTATGCATAAAACACTTACATAACTTGTTTGTTTTGTCTTGCTTTTAATACTCAAAAGAACTGAAGATTAAAATACAAGTTTGTGAGATTCTCTTGTGAACATTTTCCTGAAACCATAACCTTTCAGGTTAAGCAGATTCTGCAATTTTTTTTAAAAGCAACCACATGTGAATTGATGTATTATCACGTAAATACAGTGGTTCATTTACAGAATGTTGTCCACTTCCCCTTCAGAAAATGGAATTAGACAAAGTTATAGTGTGATTTAATAACAAGACTTGAGCTGAATGTGGTGGTGCACACCTTTAATCCCAGCGCTCTAGAGGCAGGTTGAGTTCTGATTGAAGAGGCCAGCTGGTCTACAGAGGCATGTCCAGGTCAGCCAGTCTGTGTAAAGTTTACTCTGGTGAACCATTCCTTTGTAGAAAGATAAAATCTGTACTAAAAGGTTATGCTTTATGGAATCTGTTTGATGTGGAAATAGAATCATGGTTGGAGCTGACGTTGGCAATTAAAGACCTGCTGACCAAGTGAGTGAACAAAATTTGCTAATATCAATTACCTGCATGCTTTTTCTTTACCCTGACTCATTCCTTACTGGTAGGATCAATCTTTTCAGTATTTGGGTTCTGGTTCAATGAGCCAGAAAAGTAACTTTGTAGTATCAGAATGTCATCCAACTGTATATTTACTTTATTGTAAATAATGGTGAACAGTGGTCAATAAATAGTTTTATATTCCTTTATGTGGTGACTTTTTTTGTCATTGTCTGTTTTACTTTGTAATAAGGGTTGGAAACATCTACAGAGTTTATCCTTTATTTGTTTTTGAGACAGGGCCTCTTTGTATTTATGCGTTCCTTGAATAGTCATCCTCTCTCAGTTTCCCAAGTGCTAGGAAAGGTTTTTGGTTTGTCATTTAAACCTCACATCAGATTAGACTTAAACTACTTTATGAGTACTGGAACCACAGACATATATCATGACACATCGTATTTATGTACTCACTGTCAGTATGGGTTGGGTAGTCCCAACAGTTAGCATCTGCGCAATAGAAGTTTCATGAAGCCGGAGCCATCCTGGCTTAGTGCTGAAGATGTTGGGAGACCCAGGAAACTTAGAGTGTGATGGAAGCCGCATGGACAGGCCAACTAAACCTGAAGCAAGAATGAGAGGCAGTACTTCGTTTTCTTTGGATCTCCCTTTTTATTTATTTTCTTTTTAAGATTGTGCTCTTAAGCATTGACTGCTCTTCTGAAAGTCCTGAGTTCAAATCCCAGCAACCACATGGTGGCTCACAACCATCTGTAACAAGATCTGATGCCCTCTTCTGGAGTGTCTGAAGACAGCTACAGTGTATTTACATATAATAAATATATAAATATTTAAAATAAATAAATGAATAAAACGATTTTGCTTTTAATTATGGGTGTGGTGAGTGCCAGTACCTTTAGGGAATGGGGGACAACTCGAGTATCTGGAGTTACAGGTGGTTGTTAGCCACCTAGACTGGATGGATGCTAGGAACAGAAAGTGCATCTCTCCAGCCCACCTTGGACCTGTTTATATCTGGGTCACTGTTGGAAGGGCTGCACACTCTAGGGAGAGTCTTTACCCTCAGGTAATCTTTGCAAATACCCATAAACCTACCGGAGACATTTCTATTCCTAGCCCATCAAGATGTCCTTTAACCTTAACATGTATTCATCTTTTCAGGGTCTTAATTAGGCAGTACTTGTTGAAACTGTCAGGAGAGTAGGGTTTTTTTGTTTTGTTTTTGTTTTTTTTAAAAAAATTTATGTCAGGCAGTGGTGGCGCATTCCTTTAATAACAGCACTTGGGATGGAGAGGCAGGCGGATATCTGAGTTTGAGGACAGCCAGGGCTATACAGAGAAACCCTGTCTTGAAAAACCAAAAAGAAAAAAGAAAAAAAGAAAGGGAAGAAAGGCAGAGAATAGAGAAAACAGCCAGAATAGCAGGGCTATGCGGAAAACTAGTAGCCCCTGTGGGCGGGAATCCCATGAACTAGATGGAGTTTAAGGAAGTTGAGAAGGGTTAGGATGTGAGCTAGCATAAACTTTAAAATGTGTAGCAAGTACTTCAGATACTGAAGAAAATTGGTGGCCCGCATGTGCTTTGATATGCTGATAGGCACCACAGGTAGCCATATGTCCCTTGCCAGAGGGAAGGGAAATGACTCATTTAGCAGATGGGAGCCAGTTCCACAAGTTTATGAGGAATGCTGTCTTATCTAACTGCCAGTAACCTCTACAGTCCAGGGTGAGCTGGATACTTGAACTACCTTTTGGAGTTTGGGAAATTGGTTTCCTTTGGACCTGACTACATGCATCATCATGCCTGTGATGCCTAAATGATGTATTTTTTTCTTTCTTTTTTTTTTTTTTAGATTTATTTATTTATTATATGTAAGTACACTGTAGCTGTCTTCAGACGCACCAGATGAGGGCGTCAGATCTCATTATGGGTGGTTGTGAGCCACCATGTGGTTGCTGGGATTTGAACTCATGACCTTCCGAAGAGCAGTCGGTGCTCTTCCCCACTGAGCCATCTCACCAGCCCTAAATGATGTATTTTTAAAAGGAAAATTATTTGGTTTCAAGTATGACTATACCTGACTTCAAGTTATATTATAGTCAAAATAACAAAAGCAACATGCAGTGATACAAAAACAGAAACCTAGATAAATAGAACAGAACAGAAAATCCAGATGTATATCCCTGAAGCTGCAACTACCTGGTCTTTGACAAAGATGACAAAATCCTGGAGAATGTTAGAGCCCAGACACTCCAGATGCCCTCTGTCCCCTCACAGCTGCTGCAAACAGCTGACAAGATCACCTCCAGCTGCAGTCTACCTGCCTGCTTTCATAAATATATAAGTACTTCTCTGTGCTATCCCAGTTTCTGGGAATGGTCCCTTTCGGATTACAAAGCCATAAACAGAAGAGCTACCAGCAAGGACAAGTGACCTGTTACATCACATAGTAACTAAGCTCATTGTTCTTCCTGATCCCCTTATCCTGAAATGTGCTTGAGACTTTCCTTCAAACACTTGTCTCAGCTGAAATACAGAAAACGCAATGTTTCAGCCTGATCAGATAGTGTCAGCTGACCTTAGCTCCATTTTCTGTGGCACAAAACCTCCCCTCCCCACCCCATCCCCAACTCTTAAAAGGACCAGGTTCTGTTGTCCTAGGCAGGCTGAAGCTTTTTGCTTCTGAACTCACAATTATATCTGAATCTTTCCCCTGAAGAACAGTTCTGTTTCTCTGGAATACTGTTTCTTCCTAAACACCTAACAGAAAAGACAGGCTCTCTCTCTCTCTCTCTCTCTCTCTCTCTCTCTCTCTCTCTCTCTCTCTCTCTCTCTCTCTCTCTCTCTCTCTCTCTGTTATTTCGAGGCAGGGTTTCTCTCTGGAACTCACTCTGTAGACCAGGCTGGCCTCGCAATCAGAAATCTGCCAGCCTCTGCCTCCCAAGTGCTGGGATTAGAGGCATGTGCCACTACTGCCCTGCTAAGACAACCTCTTGAACAGATGGTTCTGAAAAGAACCAGATACCAGCTGCCATTCTGGTTTGCTTTCAACATGGAACAAAACACCATGACCCAAAGCCACTTAAGGGAGGAAAGGGGGTTTTTTCAGCTTACAGGTCACAGTCTCTCACTGAGGCAAGTTAGAACAGGAACTCAAGCAGGAGTCATGGAGGAATTCTACTTGCTGGCTCATGCTTGGATACTTCAGGTTCTTGTACAACTTGAGAGCATCTGCCTGGGACTGTGCTACCCACAGTAAACTATACCCACCTACATCAACTAGCAGTCATGACAGAGTACTGCAGACAGGCCTACCTGAGTCAGGCAATACTCAATTGAGACTCCTTCTCAGGCTATTCTAGGCTATGTCAAGTTGACAGTAAAAGCTAGCCAGCACACCTAAGAGCAGAACAACACACGACCCTTATCTGCTTCTGAACAAAAAATAAACTCTAAATAGATCAAGGACCTTGATATAAAATTGGAACCCTTTAAAACTACTAGAAGTAAAGAAGTTTCAAGATGTAGGAACAGATGTAGTAGAATTTATTTTGGGTACCTGGCTCTATATCACCAATAGCTTAACCAACTAACTGACTCTGGGAATATTAGCTGTTAGAAATGCTTGCTCCTGCCGGGAGGTGGTGGCCTTTAATCCCAGCACTTGGGAGGCAGAGGCAGGCAGATTTCTGAGTTCCAGGACAGCCAGGGATACATAGAGAAACCCTGTCTCGAAAAAACCAAAAAAAAAAAAAAAAAAAAAAAAAAAAAAAAAAAAAAAAAAAAGAAAGAAAGAAAGAAAGAAAGAAAGAAAGAAAGAGAAAAAAGAGAAAAGAAAAGAAAAGAAAAAAAAGAAATGCTTACTCCTATGACCTTCAGTGTTGGTTGCCTCTTGGAGTATATATAAAAAGCAAGCAGAAGCTAATATAGCAGAGTACAATGAGGGTCAGAGAAGAGTAGGCTCCAGTCAGCACAGGAGTAGGTTGCAGGAGACAACCTACTTGTCAGGTCAGTTGTAAGGTCAGTGAGTAGGGTTTGAGAAGATATTTGGTGGGCTGGAGAGATGGTGAAAGACCCCTGGGGGAGACCCCCACTCAAATCTCAGGAGGACGTACACCCAAGGAATCACAAGAGA
>NW_022196903.1:46417367-46419859 GCF_008632895.1 Mastomys coucha
GCACTGACTGCTCTTCCAGAGGTCTTGAGTTCAATTCCCAGCAACCACATGGTGACTCACAACCATCTATAATGAGATCTAATGCACTCTTCTGGTGTATGTCTAAAGACAGTTACAGTGTACTCATATAAATAAAAATAAATAATATTTAAAGAGAGAGAGAGAAGACAGTTAGTGACAGAAGCTGAGCCAGAAAAGATATTAGGAAACAGGAGAAGAACCCACACAAAGTAGTGAAAAAAATGATGAAAAGCTACATACAAGTAGGAAGGCTTTTCATTCATTAGGAAAGAAAATTGTAGTGTGTAGTGTCTACTACCCTGCTTTAAGCTCTGGGCAGAATGCACTATTAGCCATCGTCTTGGTTCCCTTGGATCAGAGGATGAAACACACACAGAGCTCATTTTTAATCTGTCTCATGGCTCAGCAGCTGGGCTCTTCTAAGCCTCTCCTTTACTCCTTGCTCAATGCTCTAAATCTGCCCTTAGCTTAGTTGTCTAATTATCTTCTCCTTGCTCAACACCCTACATCTGCCCTCAGTTTAGTTGTGTTTCAGTCTCCCACCTTGGGAAGTCACCAATGGACACTCCACCTGTAAGACCCCTATCCTCAGTCAATGGTACTTATTTCGAGATGCCCCTGAGTGAGACACCAAGATGCAGATCGATGTAAAGACAACAGGTTTATTTTCCAGCCGATTGGGGTTAACCCTCAATCAGTCCCTCTAGACAAGTGACTAAAAGCGACCCCGAATGCCTACTGAGCGGAAAAAGGTGTAGGTCCCCACACCTGCTTTTGTTTTCTTGACTGTGATCTGCCTGACTGGGGTGAGATTAAATTTCACAGTATTTTTAATTTGCATTTCCCTAATAGCTAGAAATTCCCAACACTTTTAAAAATACTTATTTGGCTGCCAGTGGTGGCATATACCTTAAATTATTTGTTGCCTTCTCCACTTCTCTCTAATTTTAATCTAATACATTGTGAACAATTGTTACTGATGGCCAAGATCCAGGCCAGGCCTTTTCAGGTACTTTTTATTAAAAAAAAACTGAAAATAAGGATTCAATTAGAGTTGTTGTGGGGGGTGGGGAATCTCACTCTATAACCTTGGCTGGCTTGGAACACACTATGTAGACCAAGAAGGCCTTGAACTCACAAAGATCTACCTGCCTCTGCCTTCTGAGTGCTGAGGTTAAAGGTATGCATGCCCAGCTACCATATAGACTTTTAAAGGAAGCAAGACAACTTTATTGAAAGTTAAAAGAGAGTACAGTGGATTATATAGAAGGACACAAGATCAAGGCTGGCATCAAGCTGTACAAGTAAGAGAACCGGAAGAGCCTATTGATTGTTTGAGGCTTCCTTTTATTGAGTTCAACAGAGGCAGGGACTGCTACTAAGGGGTATAGTGAGGGTGGTTCCCTGTTATAATTGATAGGTTAGGTCATATATTAATTTTTCCTACTGCATAATGCATTTGGTTTTATTTAGATCAGAGACATGCCAAGTTATGCACAGGCATAAGATAGCAATAGGGATTCTCCCTAAAAGGTTACTTGACACAGTTTTACTAGGTATGGTGGTTCAAATGGAAAATGTCCCCTATAAATTTTTTTTTATTTTTGGGTTTTTGAGACAGGGTTTCTTTGTGTAGCCCTGGCTGTCCTGGAACTCACTCTGTAGACCAGGCTGGCCTCGAACTCAGAAATCCGCCTGCCTCTGCCTCCCAAGTGCTGGGATTAAAGGCGTGAGCCACCACTGCCCAGCGAAAATGTCCTCTATAGACTCATGTATTTAGACACTCCAGTCTACGTTTGGTGACATTGTTTGGAAAGGCTAAGGAAGGAAGGAGTGCATGACTATGAGTGGGCTTTGCGGATTTATAGGTTTCCTTTCCAGCTCATGCTCTCTGTTTCCAGCCTGTGGATGGGGATGTGATCCCTCAGCTTCTTGTTCTGCTGGCCTCCCCTGACACTGTGGACTCTCCCACTGAAACCATAGCCTTAAGACACTTTGGTTTATCACAGCAAAAGAAAAAGTACCACACTGGGCCCATGCCCAAAACCAGCTCAGTTCTGGTCATCCCTTCCATTTTTCCTACCTAGCTACATCGGGAGTAGAAATTTTCTAAATGTGATTGTTACTAAGGGCAGGGGAAGGTATTCTATTGTTCAGAGATGGGAGTCCCTGTAGCCCATTATGGGTGGGAGGTAGGAAGTGTCCTGAGGGTGTTAGGAGTATCATCTGAAGAGGGATGTTTGCACATAGTAATAAGTTATTTCTCTGCCACTTGTGTGAGCCAATTCAAGCTAAATTGGAGTACATATAAAGGCAGGTTTATTGGTAAACCACTCTTAGCTTCACTAGTCCCAAGGAAGGAGGAAAATTGTCATGGGGAGGGGCACAGGAGGGAGAGGAGAGGGAGAGGAGAGGGAGAGAGAGGGAGAGGGAGAGAGAGAGAGAGAGAGAGAGAGAGAGAGAGAGAGAGA
>NW_022196903.1:46420061-46443339 GCF_008632895.1 Mastomys coucha
AAAAAACAAAAAAAAAAAGAAAGAAAGAAAGAAAGAAAGAAAGAAAGAAAGAAAGAAAGAAAGAAATTGGAGCCGGGCAGTGGTGGGCATGCCTTTAATCCCAGCACTTGGGAGGCAGAGGCAGGCATATTTCTGAGTTCAAGGCCAGCCTGGTCTACAGAGTGAGTTCCAGGACAGCCAGAGCTATACAGAGAAACCCTGTCTCAACTCCCTCCCCCCCCCAAAAAAAAGAAATTGGAAAGAGCTTCTGGGGGAGGGGAAGCCCAGCCCATGGGCTGGAAAGGATAGAGGGCAAGGTATGTCATGTAGGGACTGGAGATCTGAAGGCCAAATACTTTGGTATGTTAAATATGCACCTCAGCTATTTTTCCCAGGTCTCAATCCCAACAGATAGTACTGGCAAGTAAAGGAATTAGGCTGAAGAAGTATATTATTACAGGAGAGACAGTATACATGACCAAACGAAATAGTTTCTAGACTCAACTGTATTTGCTTGTCTCACAATGATTCATTAATCAAATATTTCCTGAGTATCTATCATGTAACAAACATTGTCTTATTTGTCCCACATTTATTTTTATGCAATAAGAAATATGATTTTGAGTAGGACAGTAATGGTGCATGCCTTTAATCCCATTGCTCAGGAAGCAGAGGGAGAGGGATCTCTTGAACTCATGTTCAAGGCCATCTTAGTCAATATATCAAGTTCCAGGACAGCCAAGGCCGCACAGAGAAACTTTGTCTTGAAAAACAAACAGGCAGTGGTGGCACACGCCTTTAATCCCAGTACTTGGGAGGCAGAGGCAGGTGGATTTCTGAGTTCGAGGCCAGCCTAGTCTACAGAGTGAGTTCCAAGACAGCCAGGGCTACACAAAGAAACCCTGTCTCAAAAAAAAAAAAAAAAAACCTCCATAAAATCAGATTGTAGGCAGACCTGCAAGGCATTTATTACTTACTGATTGGTGGAGGAGGGCCCAATCTGTTCTGAGTGGTGCCATCCATCCTTTGGATGATGGACTGGGTTCTATAAGAAAGTGGGATGAGCAATCTGTAGAGAGCAAGGCATTAAGCAGCACTTTCCATGGCCTCTGCACCAGCTTCTGCCTCCAGGTTCCTGCCCTGTTTTCTGTTCCTGTCCTGATTTCTTTCACTGATTATGATATGGAAGTTTAAGCCAAATAAACCTTTTCTTTCTAACTTGGTTTTTGGACATTGTGTTTCATCATAGCAATAGAAACCCTAAGACAGTATATATGACATAAGTTACATAAGTAATCAATCATCTGTTATCACTTAGAGCTATGTTTCATATTTCAGTATCTGTCTATGCATATGAAATTAGCTTTTTGTAAATTCCCAAAAATGCAAATACTGAGACCAAGAACAAAGGTAATGAAACTTCTGATGTGTATGACTAGGTTTTCCACAGAAACCATGGCTTTCTCTCCTATATGTATGAAGACTTCTTATTTCTCAACATCTCTTTTAAAATGGGCACCCTTTAAAATAAAGTTTTGCTCATCATCTAGGCATAATGGTACTTGCATACAACCCTAGTATGTGAGTAGCTATAACCACAGGATTACTATGAGTTGGAGGCCAGCTTAGGCTACATGAGACTCTCTCAAAAAACAAAGCAATGGAATCTTTTTTTGTGTGCAGAGTGTTGTGAAGTGGAAATTTCTGGTTTCCTTGGAGACTCAGTTGTGTCATGTGATGTTTTTCTGGAAACTGTCTTATGAGAGGATGCTTTGTTGAAGTTTACATGTAGAAGGATGTTTTTCTGAGAGTAGACATGTGATGTTTTTCTAGAAGATGCCTGGATCTTCTAGAAAAGGAGCACGTGATATTTTACTAGAGCAGATGTTTGACAGAACACATGATGTTTGGAAAGGATATAAATATAGCCAACCGACAGTGGACAATGCTGGATGGTATTGCTTTGTCTTGCTATTCTTTGTTGGTCATTGTAGGGCTTTGCCGATGCTGGTCTTTGCTGTTGACTCTGGGTGGTACTGGTACACCTTACCATTCTTTGTTGGTCATCATTCATTGTGACTTTATAAAGAGAAATGCACCTAAAAAACTTCTGGTAGTGTTCTGGCAGCTTCTTGCCACTTCCACAGACTCAGGCCAATTGGTGGAGCCTTGTGGTTTCTTCTGGATCGACCTCCTACTCCTGACTTGTGAATGGTGTTTGCAAGTCCTGCCATTGGTGATTCATAAATAGTGCTTGTGAGTGGATTGAGCTGCCGTTGCTGACTTGTGTGAACTAAACTGCTGATAGGCTGACAACACAGATTGGATTGGCTCCAAAGAAATATTTCTGAACAGGTCCACATCCTCTTTGCTCTGTTAACCTTTCCATTCGACTACCTCTGGTAGGTGGTGGACTGGAAGGGATGTTAAGGCATTTAAGAACTCTTATTAAAAGTAGGTATTAAAGCTGAACAGTGCTCATGCATGCCTTTAATCCCAGCACTTGGGAGGCAGAGGCAGGTAGATTTCTGAATTCAAGGCCAGCCTGGTCTACAGAGTGAGTTCCAGGACAGCCAGGGCTACACAGAGAAACCCTGTCTGAAAAAAACAAACAACCCCCCCCTGCAAAAAAATGAGAATATATATTAAATGAGGAGTTATCAGACTGGCTTACCCTGTTACAGGAAACCTCAGCAGGGAAGACTCGACCACACTGAAACAGGCAGCAGAAGCAGAGTGGAGGATCAGGAACAGTTTGTTACACCGACAATTCAGGAGTTGTCTCTGAAGCTCTGAGCAACTGCACAGACGGTGTTTTTACTTATTTACTTTTTTTTTTTACAGTATGTGTAAGCTTTTCAGCATTATTTTTAACTACTTTATCATTGGAAGGATTAACTTTCCATTATTCTTAGAGGGGCCACAGGACTAAGATCAAAATGAGGAATCTCTTGTGGTCAGGCACCGTTTGGGAGGCAGCTAGAGTGCTGAGCTTAGGGCATTCCCCTTCTTGTCAAGCATGATAATTACAGGCAGCTGTCTCCCCAGAGAGCTGTAAGTAATCATTCCCTCTAGGTGGTCTCTATAGTTTTCTCCTTTCATGTTGTTTTGACTTTATTTCCTCCTCCAGCACAATATGGTTGATATAGTCAAGGAGTACTCCAGCAATGGCTATTTCCCACTGAAGAGGCTGAAACTCCAGTAGTCGTCAACAAGCCTGGGGCCTCAGCAGTCCCAATGTGACACCCAAGGGCTGAAGAATTCCTGGAGCACCACTGGTTTTCTGTCCAAGTTGAAAGCCAGAAACTGTTTGTATTGGTGAGTTCACCATCAAGAGTGAAGGCCAAGAGCAAAAATATCATAATGCTTCTCCTCTTCTGGGTCCTTTCACTTGGGATGCTACCACAAGGTGCATCCACATTTAGGGCGGGTCTTCCCACATCAATAAGGTGATCAAAACAACCTCCCTCCTCAGACATTTCCCCAGATCAGCTCAGTTTCAGTGAGATTCTTTTCCCAGGTGATGCTAGGCTGCACCAAGCTGGCAATTAAAGCTAACTATCACAATCACCCCCACCCCAGAGTGTCTTAGTGAATGCCCTACTGCTTTAAGAGACACCATGACCAAGGCACCTCTTGTAGAGCACACAAGTGCTCACTGAGCAGCACTGGAGAAACCAGGAATGCAGAGTTGTCTCCTCAACAGAGGAGATGTGTACCTGTTTACTACCAGGAAGGCTGGGGTGGGTGTTGTTAATGACCTGGTGATCCTTGCCACCTGTAGAACCAGGCCTCATCCAAATCCCCCAGAGTGTTTATCCCAGACTCTCCCTCCCTAGACCTTTATCTTCAGCTTTGTTTGTCAGACAATAGAACCCATCCTTCAGAGAGATGTCACATTTTCTTTATAACCTGGTGACATCAGATCCTACAAACAAGAAACTGCTTGTATCAATGAACTCACCAGCAAGAGTGAGGCCCTTGAGCTATAGAACCCATCTTCATGGTACACATCACTTGTACCTTGCAAAAGTGTTCTGATATAGTCATGTCTTAAGTTTTAAGGGGTTGGGATAATGGATAACAAACTCTTTTCCAAAACTGTACTGGATTTAAATATGCCTAAAATAAACTGCTCTGGTGTCAGACTCCAAAAGTTTGAACCAGCACCAACTCAGTTGTGCTGAACTTCTTATTTTGTCTGGATCATTTCTCTGCCAGCTATGATGCCTGTAGAGACCCCACAGACTCCTATAAAAGAAAGCATTCGACTGGGGTTTGTATACTGATTCAGAGGTTTAGTCCATTATCATCATATTAGGGATCATGGCAGCATCCAGGGCAGGCACTGGAGAAGTAAATGAGAGCTATATCCTAGTCTGCAGGGGGTGAGGGAAAGAGAGAGACAGAGAGGGAGAGTGAAAGAGGGAGAGACACGGAGACACAGACACAGAGACATGGAAACAGAGACAAAAAGACAGAAAAAAAGTGGGCAAGGCTATACGTACTCCAACCGGGCCACACCTCCTAATCCTTCTCAAATAGTGCCTCTCCCCCCCCCCCCCCCCCCCCCCCCGCTTACTAATCACTCAGACATAATGAGCCTATGGGGGTCCTATTCACACCACCACAGAGGTCTGGGAAAGAATGTAAGAGTTGAGAAAGCAGGGCTGGAGAGATGATGCAGCTGTTAAGAGCACATGCTGCTCTCTAGAAGGACCTGAGCTTAATCTAGCATCCACATCAGGTGGCTTATAACTCCAGCTTCAGGGCACCTGCATTCAAAAGCACACTCCTCCTACAGCATGTACATAATTAGAAAATATTAGTAACAATGATGAGGAAGGGCTGGAGTGTTGCGGATGCTCTTTTCTGTCCATGTCACGGCTGCTGCATTCACCAACTCACAGCAGCTGTGAGTACTTGTGCAAGACCTGCACAGGGCTGGGGTGTAAGTTGGGGAAGGTATGGGGAAGTGTGGATACAGGGCATGGTCCTGATGTGAGGGTAGGGTTTAAATAGAAAGTAAGAAACATGCATACCTGAACAGTCCAGCAAAGTGGTTCTTGCCTACTGCTTTACCAGTTTCTCCAGCAAGGTCATCTGATAAATTCTAAAAATATTTCTGTAGGAGATTAGCTCCTGCTCTGGCTGCTCCCAGGGATTCTGTCATGTCTCCTCCTAGCAGGAGATTTCTGGGGAGAGTTTAATTCCTGAGGGTCCTTTCTTTCAATAGTCTGATGGCACAAGTGTCTCTTTAGAATATACTCATTTCTGCCAATCTGGGCAATAATCATTAAAAATAGCAAAGTAGAGAACCTAACAGTAAGTTGAATAAAAGATATGCAAGGGATTAAAGAAAACCTAAATGAATGCAGTCAAAGCTGTGTCCCTGGAGAAGATATTACCTAAAAAACGTGGTTTAAGAGCACAAACAAAACAAAACAAAACAACAAAAACCTTGCACATTCTGAGTCTGGGTATAGAGCCAGGGTGGCAAGGAGAGTGCTGGCTTTGCATTTACAAAGTCTCCATTGCAATCCCCAGTACTGCATGAATAGACCATGATAGAATATAGCTGTAACCCTAGCACTTGGGAGGCAGCAAAGAGGATTAGAAATCTAAGATTGGGGCTGGAGAGATTGCTCAGCGATTAAAAGCACTGGCTACTCTTTCTTGAGTACCCGGGTTTAATTTCCAGAGTTCACAGGTGACAAACAATCATCTCTAACTCCAGTCCTAGGAAATCTGATAGCCTCCCTGGGCACCAGGTACACATAACACATGGTACAAAGACATGAATGCATGCAAAACATACATAAATGAATAAAGAGTGGGTGGTTGTTGTAAGAGCTCCAGACCCTTAGTAGGCCCCTATACCTTAGCACAACTGACTCCATGTTAGAAGTGCTATGCAGGATATAAAACTCAGCTGCCCAAACTAAAGCTAAGGCTTTACCCATCAAAGTCCATAGTCCTGGGAAAGCCTCTGTGGTAATTTGAATCTGCTTGGCCCAGGGAGTGGCAGTATTAGAAAGGGTGGCTTTGTTGGAGTGGGTGTGACCTTGTTGGAGGAAGTGTGTTATTGTGGGGGTGGGCTTTAAGACCCTCTTCCTAGCCATGTGGGAGACAGTCTTCTGTTTGCCTCCAGAACAAGATGTAGAATTCTCAGCTCTTCCAGTGCTATGCCTGCCCTGGTGCTGCCATGTTTCTAGCCTTGAAGATAATAGACTGTAAGCCAGCCCCAATTAAATGTTGTCCTTTATAAGAGTTGCCTTGGTCATGGTGTCTCTTCACAGCAATGGAAACTTTAACTAAGACAGTCTCTAACTCTACTAACCTTGCTTTTTAGCTTCTGTAGTTTTGCTTCTGGCTAACTCCTTCTTCTTCTTCTTCTTCTTCTTCTTCTTCTTCTTCTTCTTCTTCTTCTTCTTCTTCTTCTTCTTCTTCTTCTTCTTCTTTAGTATAGAATAGAGTTTATTCAGGACATGGGGAAGGGAGTTAAGAGGGTAGAGGCAGAGAAAGGCAGGGGGTTGGGGGGAGGGAGAGAAAGAGAAGTAGACCATGACCACATGGAGAGAGGGGGGAAAGTGGGGAGAGAGGGGGAACAAGAGGGCAAGTGAGAGAGGCAAGAGTAAAAGCAAAGATTTATTTATTTATTTTATGTATATGAGCACACTGTAGCTGTCTTCTGACATACCAGATCCTATTACAGATGGTTCTGAGCCACCATGTGGTTGTTGGGAATTGAACTCAGGACCTCTGGGAGAGCAGTTGGTGCTTTTAACCACAGAGCCATCTCTCCAGTCCATGATCTAGCTGTTCTTAACTGAAGTATCTTAACCTATATATTTTTTGTGCTTAAAAGTCCACCCTGAGAAAGACTAGGGGCTACATTGAAATCCTCAGCACCAGGTGGCTAGTAAAAACATTCTATTGGCTTAAACCAATGTCCAAGCATTCTCTGGTGAATGCCCCACAACTCTTGTGAGGCCATAGACTGTGCTTGAGTGCCTGGGTGGGTCATAAAACAGGATTCTTAACTGTTTCTTTCTGTTTACCGTTTCTTCCTTCCTTCCTTTCTTTCTTTTCTTTTTTTAATTTTTTTGTTTTTTTATTTTTGAGACAGGGTTTTTCTGTACAGCCCTGGCTGTCCTGGAACTCACTCTGTAGACCAGAAATCCACCTGCCTCTGCCTCCCAAGTGCTGGGATTAAGGCATGCGCCACTACTGCCCGGCTCTATTTCTTTTTTTCTTTCTTTCTTTCTTTCTTTTTTTTTTTTTAAGATTTATTTATTATTATACATAAGTACACTGTTGCTGTCTTCAGACACACCAGAAAAGGGTGTCAGAGCTCATGTCGGGTGGTTGTGAGCCACCATGTGGTTGCTGGGATTTGAACTCAGGACCTTTGGAAGAGCATTTGGTGCTCTTACCAGCTGAGACATCTCGCCATCCCCCCCTCCCCCCGCCGCTCTGTTTCTTAATGCTGCTTCAGAAATCTACACAAAGAACTTAGGTTTGATTCTCAGCACCCACATGTTACCCCACAGCCATCTGTAAGTCTGGTTCCAGGTGATCTGATGCCCCCTTCTAGTCTGCATAGGCAGTAGGCACACTCGTGCTCCAGTATAGTCATATATACAGGCATGAAAACTCATATACATAAAATGATAATCAAGTGTTGGCTTGGCATGATGGTGTGTGCCTTAATCCCAGCACTTGGGAGGCAGAGGTAGGGGGATCTCAGAGTTCGAACCCAGCCTGATCTACACATCCAGGCCAGCCAAGGCTACATACACAGTGAGACCCTGTTAATAATAATAATAATAATAATAATAATAATAATAATAATAATAATAATAATATAAAACAAAAAAGGAAAGAGGTTGGGAAATTCACTGTCCTTTTACATGTATTACTACAAGGGGTAGGAGCACACAACTCAAAACAAAATGAGGGTCCTGGGGCACAAAATTGTCTCCTGTGCGTGTCTGTCTCTGTTCTACCACCTTCCAGACCCTATGAGGTAGAGACAAACCCTCAACACGGACATTTGGAAACTAAAGAACAAAACAACAAAATAAAAGCCTGGTCTCGAATTAACTCTACAGCGACCATACAAGGAAGAGGTACAGGGAGACAAGCAAACTGGACTACTGCGGGGAGGAAAAAAGTTTACAGGAGTTGGGTGATGGCGGCGAAGGCCTTTAATAGAATGCCTTTAATCTCAGCACTCTGGAAGCAGCAGAGGTAGGCATATCTGAGTTCAAGGCCAGCATGGTCTACAGAGTGAGTTCCAGGACAGCCAGGGCTACACAGAGAAACCCTGTCTCAGAAACACAAAAACAAAACAAAACAAAAACAGTTCACGGTGTGTGTGTGTGTGTGTGTGTGTGTGTGTGTGTGTGTGTGTGTGTGTATGTACAAACTGTGGGGCTGCCTCTGAGAACAGAGGAGAGCAACCTGCTGGGAAGTGCCAGCAGGCTTTATCTGACAGCTAGCAGGCAGGAGAGCGAGCTCTTTGAGCTGATACAGGCTCTTCAGATTAATCAGGAACTAGATGCCCTCAGGAGGGCGGGGGTGTGGGCAGAAAAGGGAGGTATTGGATTTTCTTGGAAAGTAGAAATCTGGCTTTTGAGAATCCTGAGGAAGGCCGAGTTTAAGCTTTTGTTTTCCCAATAACAATCCTGCTTACCCAGTCAGAATGCTCTGTTTAGGACTTTGTCATAGGCACTGCCATTTTGGGGATCCATTTGGGACCTAATAGACCAGGTATTTTTATTTGTTTTTTTTGTTGTTGTTTTGTTTTTGGTGGGGCTTCCCTTTTTATTTCCCTTCACTTTGTTGAGACAGGGTCTCACTAGGTAACCCAGGGTCTCACCAGATAACATTGGGTCTCATGAGGTAACAAGAATGATCTAGAACTCATTGTATAGACCTGTGATGGCTTCAAACTCAACAGAGATCCACCTATCTCTGGAATTAAAGGCACATGCCATCACGTGCCATACCTGGCTTCTGTGTTTGACTTTTGAAAGTTTTATTTATTTCAATTTTATGTGTTCTTAACTGCTGAGCCATCTCTCCAGCCTCATATATGTATAGTTTTATTGAATATGTGTATGTGTGTGATTTCATAGGTATTTTATACAAATTTAATTATATGTCATATTGAAGTAATAAAGTGAAAAACAAAGTTCTGGAAATGTAGAAATAAAGTAAAATAAGAGAGCCATATTCCAGCTCTTGTAAGCAGCAAGCAATGTGGAAACGAAGTTTTAGAGTAGCAAGCAGCAGCTTCAGATACTGAGAAGTTGTGTTCCAGGAATGGCCAAGGACATGTTGTAAAAACAAAGTTCTGGTGGTCAGAATGTTGAGACAGAATGAGTAGGCCATTCTGACTAAGCTAAGTAAGGCCAAAACAAAAAAATAACTGGTGGTCGAAATAACATTAAGGTCCATGAAAACAAGATTAGCAATTCTCAAAAGAGCCCCCCAGCACCTCCCACAAACTGTCACCCTGACCTTGCTGCCAACAATCCCCCTACCACCTAGTTACTCAGCCCCTTCCCAGGGACTTTTCAAGGCCAGGTGCAGAGCTGGATAGGGAAGTTGGCTGACTAAGCCAAGAACAGCCCCCTGAGCAAGCCCACCAGTGCCTGGTGAGATCCTTTGTCCTGTGTTCCACCAACCAGAGTAAGCCAGCTAGCCTTATAATCTGCCCTCTGTAAAGTATAAAAGCTGTGTGCTTTCTGTGTTCGAGGTTGACCCCCCTGTGAGGGTGGGCAACCCCACATACATGGGTCAATAAACCTCATGTTATTGCAAAGATCTATTGTCAATCTGTGATCTGTGGGATGAGCCAAGTTTACAACAATATATAGTTTTGTAATGTTTTAAAGTTAACATATTTCCATATTATTCAATATATTTTTTTATTGTTGCTTGTGTTTATGGGGTTATAGTGAGGGTATAGGCACATTTGCAGGTGTGTACCTGTTGTGGAAGGCAGGGATTAACCTCAGATGTGTTGGTTATTAAATGCTTATATATATAATATATATAAAAACATATAGTATATATAAATATATATACTATATATGTGTACATATACACATATATATGTGTGTATACTTATACATATATATATATACACACATATATATAGAGAGAGAAAGAGAGAGTTATATATATATATACACATATATATACATATATATGTGTGTGTGTGTGTGTGTGTATAGTATGAGAGTTTTGCCTGGGTGTATATCTTTGTAATACATGTATACAGTGACCTTGCAGGCCAGAGGGGCATTGGATTCTTTGGGATTAGAGTTACAGTTGATTATGAGCTGCCATGTGGGTGCTAGAAGTCAAACCTGGGTCCTCTGGAAGAGCAATCAGTGCTCTTAACCACTAAGCTCTGTCTCTAGCCCCTTGTTTTGTTTGATGTAAGGTTTCTCTAGCCTGGAACTTGCTAGGCTAGGCTAGGCTGCTGACCAAGGAGCCAGAAATCCATCCACCCTTTTCATCTCTCTAGATCTGAGACTCCCTGTCTGGTTTTTTTTTTTTTTTAACTCAGGTGCTGGGGATCAAACTCAGGATACATGGAAAACACTCTACCGGCTTAGTTGCTTCCATAGACCTATTACTTCTCTCTCTCTCTCTCTCTCTCTCTCTCTCTCTCTCTCTCTCTCTCTCTCTCTCTCTCTCTCTCTCTCTCTCTCTCTCTCTCTCTCTCTCTCTTTCTTGCTTTCTTTCCTTACTTACTTAAGGTTGGATCTCATTCTGTAGCCCAGGCTAGCCTCAAAATCAAGACAGCTCTCTTACCTCTACCTCCATCACCTGGATTCTGCCTCGGGCTTCCAGTGTCAAGATTATTAGTGGCTTCCAGGTGCAGGCCTGAGATACAGTTCCATCCAGCCTCTTGCAGCAGCTAGAAGAGCCCCTTCCTGCGATCCCCTCTACTCAGGCAAAGAGATTCTTGACACAAGGAACTGAGGAAGTGGTTGTGGGTTTCTGATTGACAGGGATGACTGTAAAGTAAAGCCCTAGGCTAGAAGGCCTAAGGGGTTTCACAGCCATTTTGTTAGTTAGTTTTTGTTTTGGTTTGGTTTTTTATTGTAAATGAGGGTTTAGTCTTGCTTTTGCGGTTCACATAAAATGCCTGGGTGGGAGACAGAAAGAGAGAAAGCAGTAGGGTCTTCTTCAAGGTTGCACAGGCTCTGACCCTGAGCGGGTGCATGGCTAATTCAGCGTTGTTATTTGAAAACAGGTCCACACAGAAAGAGGAATCACATCTATTTTGGGTGGTCAGCTGGCTGCTGGTGCTGACCCCTGTGTCCTTTGATCTTGGTTGCTGAGAGCTTTCAACCAGACTCCTTCCTCCCCTCCTGAGTCCCCTTAATTTCCCGTCTTTCTATCCTGCCTCAAGATTATAGACATAAGCCCCACAGCCAGCTAAATTGATGGTTCTCATGTCTGGTTGTCTGCTGCAATTACCCAGAAGGAATATAAAACTGCAGCGTCTAGATCCTACTCCATGTAGTTTGATCCAGAGCAACAGGAACCGTTAGACCTCTTTAGAGGATTCAGTGAGACATATTCTCTTCATTTATTTATTTTTCTCTTTGGAACCACTCTCCCTGTGGAGCCTTTAGGACTCACTCTGTACCCCAGGCTAAGCTCAAACTCACAGAAATCAGCCTGCCTCTGAGTGCTGAGATTTAAGGCATGTGCCTCTACACCCAGTTTATGGAATACAGAGGACAAACCCCTGGCATCCTGCATGTGAGGCAAGCACTCTACCAACTGAGCTACATTTCCAGGCAAATACCATTAAATGTTATCCTGCCTTAGGGGTTCACTGTGGCTAGCACTGAGTGTGGGGGCTGGTCCCAGCACTTAAGTTAAATACAGTTTCACTCTCTCTATCTCCCAGCTAAGTATGAACTGAATTTCCCAGAAAGGAGTTGTGGCAGAGCCACACCTATGTTAATGATTCTCCAGAGAGTTGGAATGTTGCAGATTCAGAGACAAATTATCTTGAGCAATCTCTGATCCCCCTTCATAGCTTCTATTGCCCACATCTGTGTGTGACCTGTGTGTCACTTGAAATGTGTTGGGGTGTTATTAGATCACTACTTTTCATCAATCCCAAAGCCAAGAATAGCCACAGATAGCATCTCAAAAGCTATGGTTGAGACCCCCTTTCCTATACTCAAAGTTATGGTAGAGACCCCACTTTTCTATACTTAAAGCTATGGTAGAGACCCCTTTCCTATACTCAAAGCTATGGTAGTGTTGTAAGATTCAGAGAACCGAGTCTTACGTCCAGGATGTAGTCCCACTCACAGAAATACAGAGACGGAGATTGCTGCAATTTGCATGATGTTTTTTAATGATCCAGTATACTGGGATCATCCAGTATTCAGGTAAAGGCGACCCCGAGGAACAAAAGCACATACCTTTTATACTCTTCCAGAACATAGGTTTACAACATGAGTTGGTTATCTCTCATTGGTGGAGCCCATTGTCTTTTGAGTCCATTGACCTCTGTACCCCAGGTGAGGAGGAGATACCAGTTGCATGTAGGAGGGGTGAGGGGAGATCCACCCCCTCCCAGGGACGCTTCCTGGAACCTGGCATCTCTTGGGGATGGGTGTTTGCTTAGTAAACCTTTCTGAAGCTCTCAGCCTTTAGGCTTAATAGACATCCTTGACTCCTCGGTATTTTTATGAGGTGTCCCTTTAGGCTTAATGGACATTTCTGGCTCCTTGGTATTTTTATGAGGTATCCCTGTTTGCTCAATTCTTATAGTAGAGACTCTCTTTCATTATAATCTGCTTGCCTAATGTTCCCACCAATTTTAAGAAGCACATTAATTTATGTCTGCTTTGTTCTGCAAAAACCTATGAAACTGCTACCATGTCGGACATGTTTGATATTTGTGGTCACCTGACTGTTCTTAAGCCATGGTCACTCATAACTGCCTTCAGCATAAGCTCACTGTCATTCCCGTTGGTGAGAGCTGTGTTTTGCATCCATGGAAGGGACTACGGAGTCTGAAGGAGTCTAGGCACTCCCTTGGGATACCATTTTCTTCCTAAGCAGATTGGAGTCTTTGTTTCTTTATTGAAAAACTGGTGATGAGAATTAGTACAGAAAGATGGTTTGTATTTAAAATTTTGGCTAGAACTGGGGAGACAAGAGCCTTCAGCTTCTTTCTACATTGCTTGTAGCAGCATTGTAATTTCTAAAGATAAAAGGAGCGCAGGCTTAGCTGTGAGGTAAATTACCAGCCAGGGTAAGTGGTTTCCCTGGGGGACAGTGCCACCTCTGGTTTACTCCAGAGCTTGAGAATCTTCTCGACCCCAGCTTTCTGGATAAATTTTAATTCTTTTGGGTCCTTGTTAGAGAGCTTAAACTTAGAGGAGAAAAAGATTAGAAAGTGGAAACAGGAACAACTGGTCAGACTAAGCTTACCTCTAAGGCTGTTTCCTGGTGGCCTGATCAAAAAGCAGCTTAGTGAGCTGGACAGTTTTATGTCAACTGTCACAGGCTGAAGGCATCTGAGAGGAGGGAGGCTCAACTGAGAACATGCCTCTAGAAGATCAGGCTGTAGGAAAGCCTGTAGGGCATTTTCTTAATTAGTGATTGATGGACTAGGTTCAGCCTGTTGTGAGTAGGGTAGACTGGTGGTCCTGGGTTCTATAAGAAAGGAGGCTAAGCAAGCCATGAGGAGCAAGTCAGTAAATAGCATCCTTCCATAGCCTCTGCACCATCTCCTGCTCTGGCTTCCTTCTTGACTTCCTTTGATCATGAACAGTGCTGTGAAAGCCTGAGACAAATGAACTCTTTCCTCCCCAAGCTGCTTTGATGGTGATGTTTCATCAGAGTGATTGTAACCCTAAAACATTTAGCTTTAATGGAACCTGCCGCTGGATTCTCATGGCTCTGCCCCATGAGGGATGTGGCCTAGACCATCTTCTGCTCTTTCAAACTCCCGCTTCAGTGTATTGTTCTAGTTTGAACTCTTCTTATTCCTTAGTTTGAACTTTTCAGCCTTTGTAGCTGAGCCGAAGGGGATGTCTCAGGACATCCTCCCAGTAGAGGGCGGTGTTCCACCCTCGCTGAAGTCATTCTAAGAGCTATCAAGTTGTAAGGTCCCAGCACTGGCAGGAGCCAAGCTATTCCAGACACTTGTGTTCCTAATAGCTTTCGGCGGGAGGCAGAGGCTAGTGGATCTCTGTGAGTTCCAGGCTAGCCTGATCTACAAAGACCCTGTCTCAAAAAACAAAACAAAAAGAAAGGTGTACAGTTGCCAAAAAATTGTGCTTGATAGAAAACAAACAAACAAACAAACAAAAACCACAACCAACCAACCATCCAAAAGCCCTCCTCTGGCAAGTGTGTGCCAGATGCTCATTTTAAAGCAAAGAAGCAGAGACAGGTGGATTGAGGCCAGCCTGATCTACAGAGTGAGTTCTAGGACAGCCAGGGCTACACAGAGAAACCCTGTCTCAACAAAACAAAACAAAACAAACAAACAAACAAACAAGGAACAAGACTGTGGTTGGAAGGTGGGTGGTGGTGGCGCATGCCTTTAACCCCATCACTTGGGAGGCAGAGGCAGGCTGATTTCTGAATTCGAGGCCAGCCTGGTCTACAGAGTGAGTTCCAGGACAGCCAAGACTACACAGAGAAACCCTGTCTCGAAAAAACAAACAAACAAAAAGAGACTGTGGTTGGAGACCCCAGGATTCCTGAGCAAGATCTCTTGTGCTTTGTCCCCACACAGCAGGGAGACACAGTGGGGGCAGCCTGGGGTCAGGGGTCATAGGCTGACTCCCTCTCCTATCTATGGTCAAGTAAAGCAGAGGATTAGAGAATCTGGATGGGGAACCAGAGTGGATAGGTAGTGACTCAGATGGATGGTGAACCAGAGAGGCTGGAGTGAAAGGACAGCATATAGGGTGATAGTAATATAAGCTACTTATAAAATTCAAGCTCGGGAGTAGCAGTGGCGCCGGTCCCATGTGCGGGTGTTCCTCGCAGCGCAGTTTCTTGGCCATCGCCGGCTCTCCCCCACAGCGGCAGGACGAGTCCCATGCATGTCCGTCTGTCCGCGGAGGTCTTTCTCATCTTGCTCGGCTGCGGGAAATTGGGCTGAAGCGACTGAGTCTGTGATGGAGAGAAAAAAGGAACAGTTCTGTAAGCTCTTTATTGGTGGCTTAAGCTTTGAAACCACAGAAGAAAGTTTGAGAAACTACTACAAGCAATGGGGAAAGCTCACAGATTGTGTAGTTATGAGGGATCCTGCAAGCAAAAGATCAAGAGGATTTGGCTTTTTAACTTTCTCATCCATGGCCGAAGTTGACGCTGCCATGGCTGCAAGGCCTCATTCCATTGATGGCAGGGTAGTTGAGCCAAAACGTGCTGTAGCAAGAGAGGAGTCTGGAAAACCAGGAGCCCACGTGACTGAAGAAGCTGTTTGTTGGTGGAATTAAGGAAGATACTGAGGAACACCACCTTAGAGATTACTTTGAAGAATATGGAAAAATTGATACTATTGAAATAATTACCAATAGGCAGTCTGGAAAGAAAAGAGGCTTTGGCTTTGTTACTTTTGATGACCATGATCCTGTGGATAAAATAGTCTTGCAAAAATATCACACCATAAATGGTCACAATGCAGAAGTTAAAAAGGCATTGTCTAGACAAGAAATGCATGAAGTCCAAAGTTCTAGGAGTAGAAGAGGAGGGAACTTTGGTTTTGGGGATTCTCATGGTGGTGGTGGCATTTTGGACCAGGACCAGGAAGCAACTTTAGGGGGGGATCTGATGGATATGGAAGTGTACGTGGATTTGGGGATGGCTATAATGGGTATGGAGGAGGACCTGGAGGTGGCAATTTTGGAGGTAGCCCTGGTTATGGAGGAGGAAGAGAAGGATGTGGTGATGGAGGACCTGGGTATGGCAACCAGAGTGGGGGCTACGGAGGTGGTTATGACAACTATGGAGGAGGAAATTATGGAAGTGGGAGTTACAATGATTTTGGAAATTATAACCAGCAACCTTCTAACTATGGTCCAATGAAGAGTGGAGACTTTGGTGGTAGCAGGAACATGGGAGGACCATATGGTGGAGGTTTATGGTCCTGGAGGAAGTGGGGGCTATGGAGGAAGGAGCCGATATTGAGCTTCTTCCTACTTACCATAGGAAGGTGTCTTGCTGCAGGTAACTAATGAAGAAGTGGTCAACCACAGAGTCTTCAAGAAATAAGAAATTCTGTACCATCTGAAAGTAGTTCTTGTTGGTGCCTTTATTTAAGAAGCACTTTTAAGATAAAAGAGAATGTTTTCTGATTTTAAAACTTCATTTAGTACAGGTTCTTAATAAAATTACAAAAATGAGTGCTGATTGTAAAGGGTAAACATCAACTCAGCAAAGGATGATATATTATGTTTTAAATTAGGACTTGTGAGTAGACAGATAAAAGCTCTATTTTAAATACAAGTTTTATAAAATAAATACTTTTGTATCAAAAAAAAATTCAAGCTCTGGCTGAGGTGCAGCTCAGTAGTACAATGCTTATCTAGTGAACCCCAGATCTGGGGTCCATCATCAACTCTGTGAAATGAATACTACAATAAAAATCAAAAAATGAAAAAAATCAAGGCTCAGAGTATAAATAACAATTCTTTGAATAAATGTATGGTGTGTGTGTATGTGTGGTGTGTGTGACATATGTGGTATATGTGTGTGATACATGTCATACATGTGCATTATGTACAAATGGTATATTTTATTTTTTAAGATTAATTTTATTTTATTTTTTATTTTTTTCAGGGTCAAATGATCCCCTTTATTATGTTCATCCAGTTACACAGGTAGACGCTGGCTCAGACAGGTCAACTGCCAATGAGGGAAGAGTTTGTGTCTCTCAGAAACAAGGGGCAGCGGGCACCAGGAGAATGCAAAAGCAGGCCACTGGCTGACAACATATAGGAGGATCCCCAGCATCAACTGGGCCCTCCTACCCCTCTAGCAAACCATCTGTGCCCAGCCCCATTTCTCTCATTCCCGCCTCATGAAAGTGGCAGCTGGGCCAGACAGTGTAATTTTATTTCTTATGTATACAGATGTTTTGCCTGCATGTATGTCTGTGCACCTGTGCATCTAGTGCCCATGTGAGCAAGAAGAGTGCACCAGATCCCCTGAACTGGAGTTAAAGATGTTTGTTATCTACCATATAAGTTCTGGAATCACACCTAAATCCTCTGCAAGAGAAACAAGTGCTCTTAACTGCTGAGCCATCTTTCCAACCTTCAATTGGAAGTTTTAAATAGAACGGGAATATGTGCAGATTTTCATTTTTAGAAGGTATCTTTAGATAGTATTTAGAAGGAAAATGGTAAATAAGAGAACAATAGGAACCAGATGTCTAGGCTCTTGACTCGGCAGATAAAGTCACTTGCCACTAAGCCTGACCACCTGAGTTCAGTCCCTGGAACCCATGTGATAATAAAGGTTTTAGAATGTGAGCCGATGAAACAAGTCAGCAAACAGCATTCTGTGCGTAGTCTTTGCTTCAGTCTCTGTTTCCAGGTTCCTGCCTTGCATTCTGCCCTGATTTCCCTTATTGATAGACTGTAATTTCTATATGTAAGCCAGAGAAACCCTTTCCTCCCTGGTTGGTTTTAGTCAGTGTTTGATCACAGCCACAAAAAGCAAACTAACATAGTAATAAGGTAACATATATGTATTTATAGATGTAATAATAATAAGATGATATGTATGTACTTGGTTGAGAGTGTTTATTGCTGTTGCATAGGACTGGAGTTCAGTTCCTAGCACACATGTCAGGTAGCTCATATCTGCCTATAAACTCCAGTTCCAAGGACTTTAACACTTGTGGCCTCCAAAGACACTTTCGTCTTTTTTTTAAAAGATTTATTTATTTCATGTATATGAGTATGCACTGTAGCTATACAAATGGTTGTGAGCCTTCATCTGGTTGTTGGCAATTGACTTTTTAAAAAAAGATTTATTTTATTTTTTATGTGTATGAGTACACTGTAGCTGTACAGATGGCCATGAGCCATCACGTGTGTGGTTGCTGTTGATCTCAAGGACCTTTGCCGCGCTCGCTCCGGCCCACTGCAGCTGTCTTCAGACACACCAGAAGAGGGCATCTGATCTCATTATGGGTGGTTGTGAGCCACCATATGGTTGCTGGGATCCGAACTCAGGACCTTTGGAAGAGCAGTCAGTGCTCTTACCCACTGGGCCATCTCACCATCCACAGGACTTTTAAGACCTCTGCTCACTCCTGTCAACCCCACTTGCCCCGGTCAGCCCCGTTCGCTCTGGTAGACCCGGCGCTCTCAGTCCCTGCTTACTCCAGCCCAAAGATTTATTTATTATTATAAATAAGTATACTGTAGCTGTCTTCAGATGCACCAGAAGAGGGCATCAGATTATTAGGGGTGGTTGTGAGCCACCATGTGGTTGCTGGGATTTGAACTCAGGACCTTTGGAAGAGCAGTCTGTGCTCTTACCCACTGAGCCATCTAACCAGCATGACCCTTTCATCTTATATGCATATTCTTCACTCTTTCTTTCTTCCTCTCACACATCTATGTCTGTCTGTCTATCTATCTATCTATCTATCTATCTATCTATCTATCTATCTATCTGAGATAGGTCTTACTGTGCATCTCTGTCTTTTTACTTTCTCCTTACCTAAGTGTAACCTTCCAGAGAGAGATATTGCTTACCTGCACATGGCGCTGGCACAGCACTAAAACCATATGAATGAATAAAGCAAGTGTGGTGGTTTGAATACGCTTGGCCCAGGGAGTGGCATTATTTGTAGGTTGTGGTCTTGTTGGACGAATTGTGTCACTCTGTGGCTGGGCTTTGGGACCCTCCTCCTAGCTACCTCAGAGATTCGAGTCTTATCCTGTTTGCCCTTGGAACAAGATGTGGAACTCTCAGCTCCTCTGGTGCCATGCCTGCCTAGATGCTGCCATGATTCCCGCCTTGATGATAACAGACTGAACCTCTGAACCTGTAAGCCAGCCCCAGTTAAATGTTGTGTTTTATAAGAGTTACCTTGGTCATGGTGTCTCTTCACAGCAATGAAAACCCTAAGCATATCCTTTTCTTCAAGAGCTGCTACAGTGTGACTATGGCTGTTAAACACATTATCTCCCAAACAACCCAGTTGAGTAGAGGACATTGCAGGTAAGGAACCTGTTCAGAGCGGGTGCTTTACCTGGTGTTATCTGGATATCACAGCACTCCTAGAGTCAATCAACTGACAATCACACTTATTTTAAAAAATATTGGGCTGGTGAAATGGCTCAGCAGATGAAGGTGCCAGCCACCAAATTTGAGGACCAGAGATGGATTCCTAGGACCTGCGTGGTAGAAGGAGAGAACTGCCTCCTAAAGTTGTCCTCTGACCTCCCTCCTACAGTGTGCTCACCCATACCTTCATGCACACAAAACACATGTGTAGCTGCGTACATGTTATAGAAGGATTTATTTAAAAAAAGGGGGGGGCAGGTGGTGGTGGCACATGCCTTTAATCCTAGCACTTGGGAGGCAGAGGCAGGCGGATTTCTGAGTTTGAGGCCAGCCTGGTCTACAGAGTGAGTTCCAGGACAGCCAGGGATATACAGAGAAACCCTGTCTCGAAAAACCAAAACAAAAAACAAAAAAAAAAAATCTAAAACAAAACAACAACAAAAAATCAAAACAAAAAAACAAAGGTGGGTGGGTAGAGGAGGGAACTGGGAAGAACTAAAAATTAAAAACAAAAACAAAAAAGCAACCAACCTTGTAAAGACAGTGTTTGTACTGAGCACATGCAGACCTTTGTAGTTATCCAACAAACAGCACGAGCCTGTTTCTGTGGCAGTGCTGCTGGTTGGTATGGTAAGAAGCCTGGAGGTGATTGGGACCTTAGAGGGAAGCTGTGTGTAGGTTGTGGGCCTTGAACTTTGGACTGTACTATCAGCAGGAGTCTTGGAAACACTATTGCCTGCACATGGCTATTCACTGCAATGGACCCATGCTCCAAGGCAGAGCCTAGGCATGGACTAGAGTCTCTAGAGGAGCAGTGTAGAGCAATAACTCTCAGTGCCTTAGAGAAAAAGGCTTTCCACCAGACTCTCTCATTCATGTTTTCTTGGTATAAATTACACCACAGTAGGACTGATTTCAAAAGTTCAGTAATTAAAGTTTAGATTCAAGATAAATTCAATAATACTAAAGTTGTCTTTAACAGTTTGTTTGTTTATTTGTTTGATGCAGGATCTTTCTTTCTTTTCTTTTCTTCTTTTCTTTTCTTTTTTTTTCTTTTCTTTTCTTTCTTTTTTTTTTTTTTGAGACAGGATTTCTCTGTGTAACCCTGGCTGTCCTGGAACTCACTCTGTAGACCAGGCTGGCCTTGAACTCGGAAATCCTCCTGCCTCTTCCGCCCAAGTGCTGGGATTAAAGGCGTGAGCCACCACTGCCCAGCTAAAATGAGCTGGGTACACGGAAGGCAGAAGAGGGTCAGAGCTCAAGGTTATCCTCTGTTACAGGGCTAACTAGAGCCAGCCTGGGACATATTGGACCCCTGGTGGTACATGCTTTCAATCCTAATGCCCTCAGAAGAATAAATAAATAAACTGGGCAGTGATTGCACATACCTTTTTTTTTTTTTTTTTTTTTTTTTTTTTTTTTTTTTTTTTTTTTTTTTTTTTTGTTTTTTCCAGACAGGGTTTCTCTGTGTAGCCCTGGCTGTCCAAAGAAACCCTGTGTTTAAAACTAACAAACACTAAAAGAGGATAAATAGATATGCATTTTAATTTTGGTAGTGCAGTGCTTTCTTGAAGAGGTGCTGTCTTTCCCCAATCCCTCCCTAATGTTTGAAGGGATGAGGCTTTTGATTATTTTGAGATAAGTTCTCATGATGTTAGCCTTGACTGGCCAAGAGCTCACTGTGTAGACCAGGCTGGCCTCAAACTCACAGATCTGTCTGTCTTCCCAGTGGTAGGATCAAAGTCATATACCACCATACCAGGTCAGTTTTCAGTTTTTGCTGCCTTGTGGTATTGAGGCCTAGGTAGAAGGTTAAAGCTGAGGTAATGTTACCTATCTAGCCTGCCATTTTGTGCTGTTAACTAATAGTATAAAGAAACTTTTCTCATATGTTCTTTCTGGTATGGCTAGGAAACTTTCTTATGTCTAGAATGATTGCATATTCTGTATATAATCATGTATTATTAAATAATCTGTATAATTATGTTCTATGCTCTTGAAAACCAATCACAGCAGAAGTCAGTCAGAACTTCTTTGTATAGTTAATCACAATAAGCTTCGACCCAAAGCAACCACCAGGCAGCACTTCCTACATTTACGTATAAGATTTTATAGTTTTTGCTTTTATAACCTGCCTGTAGGGTGGACCTCAACACAAGAGAAACACCTGCACCAATATAAAAAGTCATTTGAAATAAGACTTCCATTTTGAGTGGGGTATCAAGTAAAGTTTTGGTTTCCAAGACCTCCCTGGGAACTGACATCCTACTTGGCAGAAAGAGACTTTTACATGGGTAACTGCCATCCTGGTTAGCAGGTTAAGACATGAACGTTAGACAAGGCAAGTCCCCTGTCACAGTTGAGTACCCCAACCAATGGGGGCAGGATAAGTGTCCAAGAAGACATGCTCCTAAGGAAGTCCCCTATCCCTAAATCCTGATTGGTAAAGTAACTTGCCACATATATTTGTAGATCTCAGTCTTAAAAGCCCTATAAGATCTTGACTCAAGATCATAGTTAGCTTCCAAATCTGGTCTGCAGCCTTGATCAATCAGTCCTGGGGTGAATGCTCAATCCTTCTGTAGTGTATCTAGTGCATTTAGCTAAGAGATGTAAGAGATATAGGATAAAGTTATAATAACAGTTAAAGTGAGCTGAGCATCATAGCACATTGCTATAATTAAGCATTTGGGAGGTTGAGTCTGCCGGACCCCTTTAAGTTGAAGGCCAGCCTGGAATACTTAGTGAGTTCAAGGTCAGCCTGGGCTACATTTGAGACCATGTCACAAAAATCAGAACAATAGAGCTGGGGCAGTAACTCAGCTGGTAAAGTGCTTGTCTTGCAAGCATGAGTCCTGAGCTGGCTCCCATAGCCCACAGAGATAAAACGTGTGCACTGTGGCATATACTTGTAATACCAGTACTGAGACAATAGATGGATCCTTGGAGCCTACTGACCACTTAACCTACTTGCTAAGTTCTAGAGTACTGAGAGACATTGCTTCAAAAAAGAAAGAAAAGAAAAGGCAGATGGCTCTTGAGGAATGACACCTATGATGGCTATCTTGACTGTCAACCTTACTACATTTGGCACCCCACCAGCTTGCACACCTGTGAGGGATTTTTTTTTTCCACTGGAGTATTTGAGTTGGGAACACCCACACTAAATCTGGGCCATACCTTCTGGTGGCAGCCCACATAAAAGGACACAGAAGAAGGAAGATTTTGCTTTTTTGACTACTTGTCCTCACTCTTGCTGGTCAGTTCATCTGTCCTGCTGCTGAGACAGTTCATTGCCAGTGTTAGAACTACTTTGGGGCTACTACAGTCACAATCAAAAGCAAAAATCAAACTCCAACTGTCCAGTGGTGGCACACGCCTTTAATCCCAGCACTTGGGAGGCAGAGGCAGGTGGATTTCTGAGTTTGAGGCCAGCCTGGTCTACAGAGTGAGTTCCAGGACAGCCAGGGATATTCAGAGAAACCTTGTCTCAAAAAAACAAAAAACAAAAAACAAACAAACAAAAGAACTACTTTGGGAGTCCAACATAGATTGAAGACCAGCTGCTATGGTGGTTTGGATGAGAATGGCCCCCATTGAATCATGGATTTGAGTATTTGTTTCCCAACTGCTGGATTGTTTAGGAAGGATTAAGAGGTATAGCCTTGTTGGAGCAGATGTCACTGTGTGTGGCCTAGAACTTAATATATATGGATCTTTAAATGAGAATAGCTTTCATAGGCTTACTTATTTAAATGCTTGGTCCCCAGTGGGTGGAATTGTTTGGGAAGGATTAGAAGGTATGGCCTTTTGGGAGGAGGTGTGTCACAGCCTTTGAGGTTTCAAAAGCTGACAACATTCCTAGTTAGCTGTCTCTGCCTCATGGTTGTGGATCAAAGTGAGCTCCAGTTACTGGTTGTCTTAGTCAGGGTTTCTATTCCTGCACAAACATCATGACCAAGAAGCAAGTTGGGGAGGA
>NW_022196903.1:46444526-46459092 GCF_008632895.1 Mastomys coucha
TCTTAGCTGTGGGCTCCACTAAAATACTTTCTTCCTTCAAGAGGGAAAAATATCAGGGCACAGTCACAATGTCTGAGATCTACTCACAATCTTCTGGATTCCTCTAAGGGCTTGGGTCACTTCTCCAGCTCTGCCCTTTGTAGCACACACCTTGTCTTCTAGGCTCCAGATGCCTGTACTCCACTGCTGCTGCTGTTCTTGGTGGTCATTCATGGTACTGGTATCTATAAAACACTGTCTTCCACTGTAACTAGGCTTCACCAATAGCCTCTCATAGGTTCTCTTCATGGTATCAAGCCTCAACTCCTTTGTATGACCCTTTCAGTCCTGGGCCATCAATTGCAACTGAGTCTGCAACTTCACCAATGGCCTTCCATGGCCTCTCACTGTGCTGAGCCTCAGCTGCTCTTCATGACTCCTTCATGCCTTCAAAACCAGTACCACCTGGGTGACTCTTATACATTACCAAGTCCTGCTGCAGCACAAGGTACAACCTTGGCTATCTCTGGAACACAGCCTCTTTGTGCTCTCAGAAAACATTTCCCAGAAGATGTCACCTCAGTGATGCTGGTCTCTTCTTAATCACCGCTAATTTCTTAGCTCCAGCTAACCAGCATCAATAGTCCCAGTAATACAAAGTTTTCGCTTTAGTAGTTCTGGTATCTTGTTAATCACAGCTGGTTCTTCAGCATCAGCCAAACAAAACCACCGAATCTTCACAATCAAAACAACATGGCCCTGATAAGAGTCTTTAATCTTCTGTCTGAAATTTCACAAGCCAGGTCTCCATCTTCTGCACTGTTCTCAACATGATCTTCCAAGCTCCTACAGAACATCCCACAGAGTTCTTAACAACCAGTGGCTCTTCTAGCTCAAAGTTCCAAAGTCCTTCCACAGTCCTCCCCAAAACCTGGTCAGGTTGTCACAGGAATACCCCACTATGCTGGTACCAATTTGCCTTAGTCAGGGTTTCTATTCCTGCACAAACATCATGACCAAGTTGGGGAGGAAAGGGTTTATTTAGCTTACACTTCCACATTGCTGTTGATCACCAGAGGAAGTAAGCAGAGGGATGGCACCACCCACAAGGGGCCCTACGCCCTTGATCACTAATTGAGAAAATGTTTCACAGCTGGATCTCATGGAGGCACTTCCCCAACTGAAGCTCCTTTCTCTGTGATAACTCCAGCCTGTGTCAAGTTGACACAAAACCGTTCAGTACACTGGTCCAGCATCATTATCACCTGCCTTCTGCCATTCTCCCCATTATGATGATGTGAAACTGTGAGCTCAATAAACTCAGTCTCTAAGTTGCTTTGGTCATTGTGTCTTATCACAGTGACAGAAAAATAACTAAGATAGAAGTTAGTTCCTAATTCAACCATGCTAGCTTCAAGCAAGCTGTGATCCTTCTGCCTCTAGCTCCTCAGTGCTGAGATTACACAAGTGTTTCAGTCATTACTATGCCATGCTCTAAATCCGTAAGTGTTGTAAATGCCATTGTCAAACACTGGGTAGAGTAGTATACGCCTTTAATCTCAGCGCTTGGGAGGCAGAGGCAGGTGGATGTCTGTGAGTTCAAAACCATCCTGGTCTACAGAGAGTTCCAGGACAGCCAGAGAGAGATATATATAGTAAAACCCTGTCTTAAATAAAAACAAACAAACAAACAAACAAACAAAAACAAAAACAAACCACAAATTTTATTGTCCTCCAATACTGTATATTAACTTATTGTAGTTTAAAGCCAGCTATTAAATTGAACACTATTTCATTTGGGTGAGTTTTTGTAGACACTACTTGAACATAGGTTTGAAATGTCTCCAGATTGTTTGAAACAATACATTAACACCATAGACTTGAACTGCATAAATATCACATATTCAATTCTCAATCTCCAGGGCTAAATGCTCTCCTAGTGAAGTTTTAGCACTTTTCCTTAAGAACATTTTTATGGTGGTTTTATCAGCACACTGTTTATTTAAACACATATATTTTTATGTATGTGCATTCAAAAAGGCCAGAAGAAGGAGGGCATCAGATCACCTGGAGCAGGAGTTGTCCATGTAAGTGCTGTGAAAAAATAATTGTGTCCTTTGGGAAGAACAGCAAGCTCCTAATCACTGAGCCATCTCTCCAGCCTCAATCAGGCTATCTTTTTTTTTTTTAAAGCTATTTTCATTTCCTTTATGTTTTTTGAGACAGAGTCTCTCTCTCTCTAACCCTAGCTGTCCTGGAGTCTATTATATAGACCAGGCTGGCCTTGAACTCACAGAAATGGACCTGCCTCTGTCTCCTGAGTGCTGGGATCAAGGGTGTGCACACCAGGCCAGGCCTAGTGTTTACTAACTACGACAGAGTGCAGAATTTACCAGTTTCATTGATGTTATAACAAAAATATCACAGCCTTTAATAGGTAGCTGTAATAGTTCCTTGAATTCAGATTGCAAATTATGATTCTTAACTCAGAAAAAGGATGTAGTTGCCATACTGCTGAATTAGACCAAAACAAACTTTTATTACTTTTAAGATTTGTTTATTTTATGTGTATGAGTATTTTATATGCATGAATGTATGTGTACTGAGTTGGTGCCTACATTGTTTGTGAGCTACCACGTGGGTGCTGGAACTGAACCTAGGTCCTCTACCAGAACAGTAAGTGTTCTTATTAATTAAGTGTGGCAATGTAAGTTCATGATTCTAGTACTTAGCAGATGGGAAGCAGATGGGTGGTAAGCCAGGCTGGGCTACACTGTGAGACCATATCTCAAGGAGGAAAAAAAAAAACAACAACAACAAACAAAGAAAAACTCAGTGTAGTGGTGTGTCTTAGTGTTTATTGCTGTAAAAAGACATCATGACCAAGGCAACTCTTATAAGGAAGACATTTAATTAGTGCTGGTTTACAGTTTCAGGGGTTCAGTCCATTATCATCATGGCAGGAAGCATGGGCAGTATGCTGGCAGATATGGTGCCGGAGTAGCCAAGAGTTCTATATCCTGATCAGAAGGCAGTCAGGAAGAAGGTCTCATTCCACACTGGGTGGAGGTGGAGCTTGAGCATAGAAGCGATCAAAGCCCACCTACACAGCGACACACTTTCTCTAACAAAGTTACACCTCCTCCAATAAGGCTATACCTCCTAATAGTGCCACTCCCAATGGGCCAAACATATTCAAACCACTACATACTGTGAACTTGGAATTTTAGCATTCAGAATCACAGGCAAATGCCACTGGGTCTGACTAATTATAGCTTCTTTCTATTTATTATTATTATTATTATTTTATTTCTTATTTATTTATTTTTTATTTTTTTGAGACAGGGTTTCTCTGTATAGCCCTGGCTGTCCTGGAACTCACTCTGTAGACCAGGTTGGCCTCAAACTCAGAAATCCACCTGCCTCTGCCTCCCAAGTGCTAGGATTAAAGGTGTTTGCCACCACTGCCTGGCCTTGAATTATTTTCATATTTTTCCTTTTTCTAGGCTATGACTCTAACAGTAGACACTGGAAAGGTTGGTTGTGGCTCTGCCCCGAGCTGTGAGGTCAGGCTCTGATGTTTTGGGAAGATCATCTGTACTTGTAATCCCAGTGATTGCAGTGTGCTTTCTGGGCTGGCCTTGTCTGTATTATGAGCTCCAGCAAACACTAAGGTCAGAAGTCACATGCTTGATTAGTCTGGACTTAGCAGGTACTCAGAACCTTAGCTATGTGGTATTTTGTTTTCCAGGAAATGAATTCTACTCACTCAGGCAAAGATTTGAAGGTATACAAAAACAAAATAACAAAAACAAACAATGGTTGCATGTATTATAGCTTGGGTGCAATTTTAGGTCATTAAATACCAATGATTCAGGACTCAGAGATACAAGTCTAAGATAAGACATTGCATTTTGGTAAGTTTTGTTCAGGACGTCAGTGTAGCTATGGAATATAGACATGGACAGCTTTTCTAGAAGGATCCTGGATGTTCCAGATTCAAAGGATTCACTTCCATCTCTGAGTATTTCTTTTTTGTCCTTAGATTTACTTATTTTATTTTAGGAGTGTTTTGGCTGCAGGTATGTGTGTGCACCACGTGGGTGCCAGGACAGAAGAGAGCGGTGTACTGGAGTTAAAGGCAGTTGTGAGCTGCGGCATGGGTGCTGGAAGCCAGGTCCTTTGCAAGGGCAAAAGTACTCTTTTAACACTGAACCATCTTCTCAGACTGCCCCATTGAGGTTTCCCGTGCACACAGGTGGGTGAGATCCAGCCCAAATGATCTTTAGGAGCCGGGCATATCTTTGGCAGGTCTCATGGCTTTCTCCTCATCGTTCATGAAAATACATTAAAATAAAGTTACGGAGATATTAAAAACATTGTTATAGCAAACAGTCACATGCCCTCGATCGAGATCCTGCTGTTAATATCTAGTTATTCTTGTCTGTTATTGACCTCCCTCAACTCACTGCTGGGTAGGGAAGAAGACCCGCTAGGTAGGTGGCCTTTCCCACGTTCTGATAGAAGGCTGACAGTGGCGGGTGGGGGTGGGGGGCGGTGGCGGCGGCGGCGGGCGCGCAGGACGGGGCGGGGCGTTGCGTGCGCTGGACGCGGGGCTGCGCTCCTCGGGTGCGCTCCTGGGCGCTCGTCGCCGCCGCGCCTTGAGTCAGCAAACTCCGCCGTGCTCCGGCCCGGGCGTCCAGGACAGTGCGTGAGTAAGCTGAGCCTTAGGGAGGGAGCTGGGTGGCGGCGCCGCGCCTGCCCCGGCACCTGCTTAGTCCGGCTGGGGACGCCGGAGATGCTGGCGCTAGCAGGTTCTTCCCCCTGCCCCCTCACTTCTTTCTGAATACAAGGCCAGGCACCTTTGAGTTTATAGGCTGGGTGGGCCAGGGAGGGTTTTTTTTGTTTTTTTTTTTTGTTGTTTTTTTTTTGTTTTTTCCTTTTTTCTTCATGGGATTGTGGGATTGATGGAAAAGGCCGCGGAGGAAACCCATGCTGATGATCGGGTTTGCTGAGATAGGGAAGCAACAGCTTCCTATAGGTTCTGGACACATCACACTTTGCTAAAATTACAAGGATTGTTAAAAGGATAGTCACGGGATGTCTGCTTCCGCAAAGCACAGGCGCGTGGAGAGCGATGGATTAGAAATTGAGAACACTGATCTCAATTTACGTGATCTCCATCAACCCTTTTAGTTTGCGACAGGGAAACCAAGATCTGAAAGGGTGGAGCAGCAAGCACTGGGTTAGGAGGGGTGTGGGCTTGTGGGAGTGGCCGGAAGGGACTCCTTCAGCCAGTAGCCAAGCCCTGGGGGGCTTTTCTGGAGGAGGAGGAGAAGGAGGAGGTTAAGTGTGCTGGTAACAATGCCTCAAGTGAGATTGAGGAGTCTGCATGACTTCGCTTGATTTCTGTCCCTAAGGCAAGGATACAACGGGACCGTCATTCGGGTATCATCCAACCTCTACGTGTCTTCCTCCCTTCTGATCCTGGGAATAGAGCCCATGGTCTTGAGTATATTCGTAGCAAGCATTTTACCACTGAGCTGCACCACAGCCCCCGTTTATTTTTAAAGGAGTGGTAGAGTTGAGATTGACTGACAGACTGTTTTGAATAGCGATATAAATGTAGATATATTTAGAAGTGACTATGTGGAGATGTTCAAGACCTCATTAACAGCTTCCTCTAGTTATCCAGCCCATCCATCCCGGGTTCTGTCAGCGCATTCTTAGTTACAGAACCGGGCTTGAGTGGCACTGCCCTCAAGGAGGTGTGCCCATGGTGGTGGTGGTGTGGGGTTGCAGCCTTCTGGCTGGCATGCTTCTGTCTCCACTGCTCTGGACTGTGTTACCCACTTCCTTTACTTCACTTATGGGAAGACCTTCTGAGAATGGTGTCTTGAAATAAGCACCACCATTCTTTCTGTGTTAAAGCGTTTCCTTTGCCGCACAGCCCTCATCTACTTTAAAGCATTCTTGATCCCCCCCCCCCTTTTTCTTTTTTCTTTTTTTTTTTTCCAGCCCAGCCATGGCACTACTTTCATTTTGACTTAAGCCTTTGGGGAACTAGTTTCTTTTTCCTCTTTTGGTATCGGGCTGTGATGTAACAACTACTTAAGAAAGGCAGGGAACTGTCTGAGAATGGGTCCAGCCTATAAAAGAAGGGCCTTGGCTGAAGTGATGGTGACCAAGAGGAGAGTCCCCTAGATTTTAGGGCTGTTATCACCAAAGGACTTGTTTTTGTTTTTGTTTTCGTAATGTAATAGGTATGAATTAACAAGTAAGCTAGCTCTCTATGCTACATTCCAGCCAGAAGCCATATAGGACTATGCGTTAGCCACAAGTTCTGGTTTCAGGATCCTTCTGAGTTGAAATCTTGGTGCCTTTGTTTGCAACTTACGTTATTGTTGGCAGGTCAGATCAGGCATGATGGTGCATATCTGTAGTCTGGACAGTTGGGAGGTGGCAGCAAGAGGATCAGGGTTTTGAGGCCATCCTTATGAGCTCATGTCTCAAAAATGCGAAAACAGAGTCTTGGAACTCAGTGGGTAGATCAGGCTGACCTTGAACTAAGAGATCTTGCCTCTGCCCCCAAGTACTGATATTAAAGGTGTTACCATGATAGAGCTGAAGCCAGCCCTTAGCCACATGAGAATCTGCCTCAAAAGTAATTAATTAATTAACAACAACAGTAGTGTCAGATATGATGGCTCAACACCTGTAACCTGTAGGTTTTCTTTTCTTGAGGCTATGTCTCATGTGGTCCAGACTGGTCTTGAACTTGCAATGTGGGAGAGGATGATCTTGAGTTTCTGATTCCCCTAAAGTGCTTCCATTACAGACATGAACTACTATAATCCGTAGCTGAGGATGGCCTCGAACTCTCAAGTGCTGGGGTTACAGGTGTTGAGCCACCTTGTCTGACACTATTATTGTTATTAATTTAATTAATTACTTTTGAGGGAGATTCTCACGTGGCTCAGGGCCGGCTTCCTGCACAGTGCAAAGCTGAGGCTTTGGAAACTCCTGCACCTACTTTCCAAGTGCTGGGATCGCAGGCCTGTGCCGCCACCTGATGATTCAAAGGGGGGTTTTCTAGCCGAGTGATGGGGACATGTGATTTTAATCCCAGCCCTTAAAAGCAGGAGGATCTATAGAGCTAGCTCAGGAGAGCCAGGCCTACACAGAGAAACCCTTTCTCAGAAACTGAGGAAAAGGCAAGGGGGGATGGGTGAGCTGAGGGTAGGTCCATGGAAGAGCACTTGGCTAGTGTAGGTGAGGACCTGGATTTGATCCCCAGATTGCAAAGTAGATTAGAGCTTTATGTGGTAGTATCGCTAAATCATATGACAAGTTATAAAGCCAATTTTATTATTTTCCTCAGCTAACAGTTGGGGAAACTAAGGCATCAAGATATTTATGCCTTTTCCAAACTCAGCTCACAGTTTTTTTGTTTGTTTGTTTGTTTTTGTTTTTTGGTTTTTGGTTTTTTCGAGACAGGGTTTCTCTGTGTAGCCTTGGCTGTCCTGGAACTCACTCTGTAGACCAGGCTGGCCTTGAACTCAGAAATCTGCATGCCTTTGCCTCCCAAGTGCTGGGAATAAAGGCGTGTGCCACCACTGCCCGGCTATCAGCTCACAGTTTTAATCAGCAAGCAAATGTGTTGCAGGTTTCTATAAAAGGTAATGATATTTAGGATTCCTATATGCCAGGCCCTGTCCTTTTAAGCTTTATTTAGTATTGTACTCTGTGTGTGTGCACATGTGGGTGCTTGCTGATGTGTGTATGTGGGTGCTTGCTGGTTGTGAGTGCTTGCTGGGGTATGTATGTGGGTCCTTGCTGGTGTGTGTATGTGAGTGTTTGCTGGGGTGCACATGTGAGTGCTTGCTGGGTTGCACAGGTGGGTGCTTGCTGGGGTGTATATGTGGGTCCTTGCTGGGGTACACATGTGGGTGCTTGCTGGTGTGTGTATGTGAGTGCTTGCTGGGGTGCACATGTGGGTGCTTGCTGGGGTGCACATGTGGGTGCTTGCTGGGGTGCATATACGTATGGTAGGAATTGAGCTCATGCTGTCAGGTTTGGGAGCAAACACTTTACTTACTGAGCTATCTTACTGGGTCTGAATTTTTTCTTTTTGTCTTATATCCTTTTTTTTTTTTTTTTCCGAGACAGGGTTTCTCTGTATAGCCCTGGCTGTCCTGGAACTCACTCTGTAGACCAGGCTGGCCTCGAACTCAGAAATCCACCTGCCTCTGCCTCCCAAGTGCTGGGATTAAAGGTGTGCGCCACCACTGCTTGGCGTCTTCTGTTCTTTATTACACTTTTACCATTTATTTATTTTTGTGTGTGTACATTCATATATGGGTTTGTATGTGCCCCCTGCACATAAGTGGAAATTAGAGCACAGCTTTGGGAATCGCTCTTCTCCCTCCTTCCTGTAGGTCCTGGAGACTGAATTCAGGCCTCCAGGCTTGGCAGCAGACACCATTACCACTGAGACTTCTCACTGGTCTCCTGTCCCTGGACCCCTTTTTTATCTGTTTGTTTGTTTGATGTAGCTGAGACTGGCCTTGAACTGCTGATCCTCCTCTTTCCACCTCCCAAGTGCTGGGATTATAGTTATGTGCTTCCAGGCTCACCTCCTGCATCCCTTAAGATGATAAAAAAGGTACTTTTTTTGTTTTGCTTTGCTGAGAATTATAGGAGGTGAGTTTTCTTTTGATAAAATTGTTGAATACCAAGTTAACAATTCATGAATAACTAAGACACATATATGTACCAAGAATTCAGCTTCTGACACAGTTCTGTCCCCGTTACCGGTCCTGTTGCCCAAGGAGCAGGCTCTTCCAGCCTTCTTAAGTGCTGTTTTTGGAATCAAGTTGAATATTTGTACTAGATTTGATTGATGTCAACACTGATATTGAGTCAGATTGTTGTATATGGCTGTTGCTTGTCCCCCTAGGGATTGAGGATTTGTCCCCAGTGTGAACCCATGACAGGTTGTAAAACTTGTAAGAGGTGGGGCCCAGTGGGAAGTCCTAAAGTTACTGGGGGCTCTGCCTTTAAAGGGGATCAAAGAATGTTCTCCCAGGACCATGAGTTAAATCTCCTGTGGGAAAGTTGTTCTAAAAGCCTGAGGCTGACCTCTGCACTGCTCTTTGGTGTCCTGTCTGTCATGTGATGCCTTTATTTTGTGCATGCTCTGTCCACCTCCAGGCCTTGAGCCGAGCATACCGCTGCTCCCATCATGCATCTGCAGCGCTGCACACTCAATACACCTCTTTAAATTGTGAAGATACCCAGTTGTAAGTGTTAAGTCACAGATGGGAACGGATCAATTTCTGATGGAAGGAAAGGGAGTCTGGAAAGATAGAAGGGGGGTGAGGGGAGGCCAAGGAGGTCCCTAAGGACAAAGGCAGACTTTGCCAGGACCAGTCCTTGTGTCCAAGGAGTATGATGGAGCTTTCTGATTTCCTTCCAGGGATGTTTTATGCTTGTTAGGCATGATGAGATAGATGCTTTATAAAGGCGATGAGGACAGCTATTCACGCTGCCCAAGCACTTTGATTTATGTTATTTAATCCTGTGAAGTGGGGATTGTTATTGTCAGTGGTTCAGGGAGATGTGATGACTTGAACAAATGACGAGAGAATTTGAATCCCATGCTGTCTCCTGGAATATTCTTGTCACCATCAGAGTGTTTGCCTTCAGAAACAGGATGGTATTCAGATAGCATTGTTCAGGGGGCAGGGGAAGGGCTCAGTGTTTAAGAGTATTTACTGCTATTGCAGAAAACCTAGGTTTTGTCCCCAGTACCCATATTGGGTGGCCCTGAATGGTCTGTAATTCTAGTTCCAGGGGATCTGGTATGCAATTCTGGCCTGTACATCTGTTCTGTGTGGAATCTGCAAACTCTAACCTCCACCAAACCAAAAATCACTACTGCTGCCACTGCTGCGGCCACCACCACCACCTCCTCCTCCACCCACCTACTCCACATACAAATAAACAGTTTATCCAGCAGAGTAGCATATGCTTGTAATCCAGCACTTTCTGAAGTAGGAAGATCTTGAGTTTGGGGCCAGGTTGGGCTACATATATAGATATGATTATAAAACAAGGCAAAGGGAAGGAAGGTTGAGGCAACACCAATTTGGGTCTCCCCAGCGAGGTTAGTAGAGAGGGAGAATCTGTAGCAGATCACTGCTAGCTTTGAAGGACTTGGTCACCATTTTTCAGGATTCACTGCGCTCCATTCTCTTGTGCTTTGGTTGTTAGGAGACCCCCTAGAGTTGGTAGTAGCGATGGGAGCCTATGTAGGATACCCCAGGCTACTGAGGCAGCTGCTTGGACCTGCCATTTGAGCATATAGTTCCTGTCTCCCATGGGCTCCAAGGCTCCTGGGTTCCCTTCTCCATGCCTCTTCCTGGGATCTCTTTGTGCTTCACATGGCTGGCCTGGCACTGACCACACATGATTTCCGATTCAGTACTCACTGTGCTCTTGTGCACTTGTCTTTCTCAGTGTGTGCTCTGATTCCAGGTCCTTCAGCTGTCCTCTGCTTCTCTATGCTTCATTCTGGCCTGATCCTCTGCTTCTCTCAGATCCTTCCAACATGTCCTTCTGTCTACACTGGCTCCCGAGATCTGTGCTTTTCAAACTGTAGGGGTCCATGATTCACCCAAGAATGACACCCGGGACTCAAACAGTATGCAAACGTAAAGAGTGTTGTATTCTGCAGAAGTCTAGCATGCTAGGCTCGCCCCATTAGCAAGATAGAGAGACTCAAAGTGAGCTTGTGCTTTAGGGGATCCCGGGATAGGTGGGCTTTGTCTTACTCTGTCTCTAGGCATTCCAGAGCCATTACCAGGGCGTGGGAGCTGGAGACTGTTGCCCAGGAATACCAGGGTGGGTGGGCTTTGCCTTAACCTATCTCTAAGGACATTCTGTTACTGGGGGGCGGGCGGGGCTGGCTGGAAACTGCGGACCCATTGTGCAGGTGGTAGGGCAGTTTCTGACTAGCTGCCTGAAGCCTGGGTTTTTAGGCCTCGTCTTCTTAGCTGCTAATTTGAAGCCTGTCATAGAATCAGACTAGTCTTCTCAAAACATTAAAAATATTTAAATAACATTTATTTAGTTGTGTGTGTGTGTGTGTGACCTGTGTGCACGAGTGTACCATGACATGCAGGTGTGCGAGATTGAAGAACAGCTTGTTGAGGTTGGCTGTCTCTGGACTTTTTGCTACTTTGTGGGCTTCTTTTTTCCTTTCACCCTTTTTCTCCTCTCTTTTTCTTCTTCCCTTTAAGGCCCCCTAACACTAGGTAGGGGAGAAAAAGGCTAGGAAAGGGGGCAATAATATCGTTCGACTACTTCCTGCTGACTAGGGGCATTGAGTGTCCTAGAGCAAGTTTGATCATTGTCAGGATACCTAATTTCTTCTTCTCATTTCTTTGTATATGACTGCTTAACAAACTGCAGCAGGGCTGGAGAGATGGCTCAGCGGTTAAGACCACTGACTGCTCTTCCAGAGGTCCTGAGTTCAATTCCCAGCAACCACATGGTGGCTCACAACCATCTGTAATGGAATCTGATGACCTCTTTTCTGGTGTGTCCGAAGACAGTGACAGTGTACTCATAATAAATAAATTAATCCTTAAAAACAAAACAAAACAAAACAAAAAACCTGCAGCAAACTGCATCCAACCACCAGCCAGCCAATCAGCCCCTTCTAGTAGGGCTCTAGCATTGATATATCCTCTGAAAGGTCCCCAGAATTCCAAACGTCACACACTTGCAAAAACTATCTGTAGCTGGTATAATCACATCCTTCCTGGAACACGAGGCAAATCATAGTCAGCTACTGTGGACAGTCTGAAGCAGCCCCAGATTCCACACCTGGGATTAAAATGAAAGCGCGTCCTTACTGCCTTTCTGTGTTTTTAAGGTTGATTCTCTTCTTTTACTGTGTGGGTCCCAGAGATTAAATTCAGGTCTTTGGGCTTGGAGGCAAGTGATGTTACCTGTTATGCTGTCTCGTTGGCCCTCTGAGACATTTCATCTGTAAGAACCATGGGAGAACAAGCAGATTTCTGGGCCTCAGGGCTCAGTAGATCTGGGGTGAAACCTGGGAGTCTATTTTTCGTTCTCCAAGGCTGGCGTATATGCTATATAAGTGAGGCTTGTGCAAATCATTGGTAAGCCAGAATCTCCCTTCTGTCCAGCAGATGGACCTCAGAGCCTCCATGCTGGGCAAATACTTTAGCACTGAGCTCCATCCCCAGTTCTTAATTCTGAGTTCTTTTGTTTCACAAACTTAACCCCTTCCTCACTGATGGAGAAATCTAACCCTACTTTAGCTTTAGCGTTTGTCCATCTGTTGATCCCCCTAGGTTAAAAGAGAAGCCATGTGTGTAGTTCTGTGTCCCTCCTGTATTCCAGCTCCTTTGTTCTGAAACTGTGGACACCACTCAGTTCTTCTTTCATTTTTTTGTTTTTTTGTTTTTGTTTGTTTTTGTTTTTGTTTTTAGCTTTATTTCTTTATTTCCTGTGTGTATGTAGAGGCATGCAGTGGGTTGAATGAGAGCAGTTTGTACAGTCTCATATATTTGAATGCTTGGTCTCCAGTTGGTAGAACTGTTTGGGAAGGATCTGGAGGTGTGACCTTGTTGGAGGAGGTGTGTCTCTGGAGGTTTCTAAAGACTCCCATGATTCCCAATGCGTGCTCTCCCTCCCTCTCTCTCTCTCTCTCTCTCTCTCTCTCTCTCTCTCTCTCTCTGCCTCTGATTGTGGATCTAGATGTAAACTCTCTGCTATTCCTTTGCTCTGTTATCATGAACTGTAACCCTCTGAAACCATAAGCTAAATTAAGTGCTTTTCTTTTCTTTTAAAGATTTATTTTCTGTGTGCATGGGTATTTTGTTTGCATGTATTATCTGTCTACCACATGTGTACCTGCTTTCTTTGGAGGCCAGAAGAAGGGGTTGGATTCCCTGAAATTGGAGTTCTAGACAGTTGCGAACCACCACGTGGGTGTTGGTAATTGGGCCTGGGTCCCCTGCGTAAGTAACAAATGCTCTTAACTGCTGAACTATCTCTTAGGTCCTTAAACACTTTCTTTTATACATTGCCCCAGTCTATAGAAAAGTAAGGAAGAGATGGCATATATACCATGTTATGTGTGTCTTTGTGTGTGTGCCATGGCAGGAAAGTGTTATGGTCAGAGGACAACTGCGAGCCTTCTCTCCTTCCTTCTACATGTGCATTTCAGAGATTGAATGCAGGTCATTGAACATTCAGACATGCCATTTATCAAGTTCTTTTATCTGCTGAGTCATCTTGCCATCCCCCTGTCCCTCTTCTATGAGTACAAACATGTATGGTTAATGTACAGGGCAGAACACAGGGCTTTGTAGGGACCTTGTAGTCCTTGAAGTTACAGATACAGAAGGTACACCAGGAGTTCTGTATGGCTCTATGGTTCAATTGTGACTTCTTCCTGGCAGAGCAGGTAGTAGAATGGCATTGGAGGAGATGAGGGAGGCAGGCTGACCCTGCTGCAAGTGAGGCTAGGCTCTGCTTGGGTTGGGGTGGGGGGAGGCTGTAGTGTGGGTCTCAGAGGGAATAACTAATTTGAAACCTTTCATTGGTTTGCCTAGTAGCGATAAGACCCTTAGAAGCCAAGCTCCATCTAGCCTCACCCTCGGCCATGTTCCCGTGTGCTGGGAAGTCAGGGTTATGATTTGAATCAGGGCGCTGGCTATCGCTGGCTTCAGGGGTCAGTTCATTTCTCTGATGGTTGAGCAATATTAGAAAACTGGGAAACTGGGACCTGTGTTTTGAGAACTTGGCGGTGCTGAGTCTGTAGACAGACACGTATTAGATGCCCTTGGCTTACTTACTTCAGTGTTTCTGGCAAGAATGAAGTTAGGATTAGTAACCTTGGCAGTTCACCTCCTTCTACAAGGACTTTTCTCGTGTCTTATCTTAGGCCACATCTTCATCCAGGCCAGGCCCTTGGATGTCTGAGAATTAGTGAACTGACTCTCGCAGCCCATGGCCATGACATATGCTTCACACTGGCATGTGAACCTCAGAATATATAATTGAAAGCATCCTGTCCCCTAAACATTGTTAACTGATACAGAGGATATTTTAAGGAAACTTGTTTTTAAAGGACCGAGTGACTGGTGATGGGAGCTGGCATGGTGAGTGCCAGGCCCTGGCCTCCACGAAGTGCACAGTTGACTCGATTTTATAGGTAAGGAAACTGAGGCACAGAGATTCTAAATGATTTCCCGTGGCCAAGGGCAGGGTGTGAATGGATAGTCAGTTTGGCAGTGAACAGCTTCTCCCCCATTCTCTGTGCCCTTGCTCACTCCCCGGGTGGTCACTGTGTTCACCAGACAAACCTTCCTTCTTGCTTGTCAACTCTTCACATTTGGAGCAGTATTCTGTTAGGCCCTTTGTATTTGATCTTTCTTGGTGTCACATGCCATGGAAACTCCACACAGCACCAGTTAGTTCTCGGCGTCTGTGGCCAGTGTCAAAGGTGATGATTACCCATGTGTTGCAATACTGGTGTTTTTTTTTT
>NW_022196903.1:46459108-46461897 GCF_008632895.1 Mastomys coucha
TTTTTTTTTTTTTTTTTTTGTTTCCATTGCGTGATTTTGAGGCAGTGTCTCTGTCTGGAGCCCAGGATGTCCTAGAGCTCACTCTTGTTATCCAAGCCGCCTTGGAGTTTGAGGAAACCTTTCCTAGCTTTCCAAGAGCTGTTATGGGCATGAGCCACCACACCCAGCCTCACCTCTGCCTTTCCAAGGAGGTGGTATCAGTTTCAAGGCAGAACATTCAGCAGTGGATTTTTCTCTAATTCTTGCACCTGTATGTATCATACCTTCCTAATGGCTCCAAACAGGGACCGCAGGTATCCTGCATTGTGCTAACTTACTCTTGAGCTGGGTCTTCTGTCTTAACTCCAGACCAGAGGCCCCCTTTGCAGCTTCCTTATCCCACCTGTGACACCAGCCTGGTCTGTGAGTCACATGTCCCCAGTGACTCCTCTTTTCCAACCTGCCCTCCGGACCAAGTTCTTCCTGTTCCTTAGTGGCCTTTATTTCCCTTTGTAAAAGTTTTTATTAGATTTTTTTTTAAATTAATTCTTTGGAATTTCATACGATGTATTTTGATCCTGTTCACCCCCAGCTCCTCCCAGATGCACCTCATCCTCCTTGTCCCCCAGTAGGTCTTTATTTTCTAAGAGTGGTTTTAGGTTCACAGAAAATCCGAGCAGAAGTCGTAGAGAAAGCAGAACTTGAATTTGCGGTGCAGTATTCTAACATGTCTGTGTGAACTGAAGCTGCGTGCTGATGTTGTGTTAGATGTGGTAAGACTCAAACTGCGTACCTGTAGTCCTGGCACTTGATCAGGAATTCAAGGTCATCCTTGCCTGTGTGGTGAGTGCGCCTCCAGCCTGGGCCCGAACTCAAGAATCCAGAAAATCAGCTGGAGCCAGTTATAGAGGAGGGTTGCCTGCAGGAGCCTGCAGGATATATAAGGACAGAATTGAATTTGGGTATGGGGGTGTCAGAGCTGGGGCCTCTGCCTTGTAACAGGATAAACTCCAGGATCTCTCCTGTCCTGAAATGCCCAACCTAGGCATGGTGATGTTTTCCTTGCAATATTATACCAGCAGAGGTCTCTGCTCCCAGGAGCTTCGCCTTCTCGTCCACCCTGAACATTGCTGCTTTAAGAAATATTTAGCTTGCTGAGCGGTGGTGGCACACGCCTTTAATCCCAGCACTTGGGAGGCAGAGGCAGGCAGATTTCTGAGTTCAAGGCCAGCCTGGTCTACAGAGTGAGTTCCAGGACAGTCAGGGCTATACAGAGAAACCCTGTCTTGAAAAGCTAAAAGAAAAAAAGAAAAATTTATTTTAGCGTTTTGTGTGTGTGCTCATGCATGCGCACACGTATGGCTGTGCCATAGGTTAGAACGTTGTAGAATCTGTTTTCTCCTTCCACCGTTGTGTGGGTCCTGAACTGAACTTAGGACCTCAGGCATGCATGGCAAAGTGCTTTTACTCTTCAAGCCTTCTTGCCAGCTGCCTTGGGCCTTCTTCAGAGCCTTAGGCTGGTCCTGTTTTCCTGCTCCTCCTCTTCCAGCATCAAGACATACTTGGGTCCTACCTCTCCTCTCCCTTTTTGGAGGCAGGGTGTCTATTATGAAGAACTATATGTCCTTGGGCTTGATATGTAGACCAAGCTGGTCTTGAACTCACAGAGATCCACTTACCTCTGTCTCCTGAGTGCTGGGATTAAATACGTGTGCCACCTGACTCCTGCCTTCTCTTGGAATAATCCTCTAGCTCTGTTCTTCTCCTTCCTATAGACCGGCCATCAGCTCTGCAACGTTTGGAACACTGGGCTTTGCTTCACAAGTGACCTGTTTTCATCTGTACCTTAGCATCTTTAGGACGTGGACCAGGCAATGTCACCGGCCTAAGCAAATCTTAATTACATGCTGGGTTGACTGGTCCTCTAGTTGTTCTTGAGGATCTTTCATAGCCAACGACTTTGAAGAGGTGTTGCATGCATTATTACTTCTCCAAGGATGAGGATGTCACATTCAGCTGCTTGGCTTTTCCAAGTTCCATAGACAGAACTTGGCCTACCTCTTACCCTGATGCATACAAATACTTGGTAATAACCCCAGTGTTTTGGTTGGCGTTTTCCATTCCTTGATGTCTTTTAAGCCTCCCTGCCCTTTCTTTTTCCCTTTTCTGGTGTTCCCCCCACCCATTGTGATCTTTTCCTCTTCTTCCTCTTTGGTAGGGTTTCTCTACGTAGCCCAGGCTGCCTCCCCCCCCCCCCCCCCCACAAGTCCTAGGGTATATCACTGTCCCTTACTTTAAGCATCTATTCAGAAGGTCAAGGGCAGGTACTGTGTTAGTTGGAGGGTTCCCATGTGGTAAGGGATTTTCTGAGTCCATCTGGTCATTCATTGATCCTGGCTTCTTTACTTACCAGTACAATACCCAGTTCCTTAGTTTAAAAATTGTGGCATTAGCTAGGCAGTGGTGGCATAGGCCTTTAATCCCAGCACTTGGGAGGCAAAGGCAGGTGGATTTCTGAGTTTGAGGCCAGCCTGGTCTACAGAGTAAATTCCAGGACACCCAGGGCTATACAGAGAAACTCCGTCTCAAAAAACGAAAAAAAAAATTGTGGTATTAATGATGTGGCTATCTGGGAATCCAACAGGGGAGTTCATGTTACAGGCTTTAAACAGTGTCTGATAATAATCAATTATGTCTGATTGCTTGTAAAATTGTAGTATTTACATATTTACTGTGTTGGATATTGAACCTAGGTCCTTGACATTCCAAACAAGTGTTCTGTTACTGAGCCACACTCTTTTTTTTTTTTT
>NW_022196903.1:46462509-46467549 GCF_008632895.1 Mastomys coucha
AGGTACTGTCAGAGCCTCTCAGGAGATAGCTATATTTAGGCTGGCTTGCCCTTCCTTCAGTCTCTCTGAGCCACACTCTTAAACCAACTTTTTCTCTTCTTTACCTTTTTTTCTATCTGTTTTTGAGACAGGGTCTTGATGTGTAGACCAGACTGACCCTCAGCTTGAACTGATCTCTTGCCCCTGCCCCCTAAATGCTCACTTTACATGCCTGAACCACTGTGTCTAGCTCACATTTTCTTTTCCTTTCTTTTTCCTCCCTCCAGTCCACCCTCTTTGTCTTGTCTTTTCTCTTCTCTTCTCTTCTTTTCTTCCTTCCTTTCTTTCTTCATTTCTCTCTTTCTCTTTTTTAAAAGATTTATTTATTTTATGCATATGAGCACACTGTAGCTGTCTTCAGACACACCAGAAGAGGGCATCTGATCCCATTACAGATGGTTGTGAGCCACCATGTGGTTGCTGAAAATTGAACTCAGGACTTCTAGAAGATCAGTCAGTGCTCTTAACCGCTGAGCCATCTCTCCAGCTCTCTCTGTCTCTCTGTCTCTGTCTCTGTCTCTGTCTCTGTCTCTGTCTCTGTCTCTCTTTCCCTCTCTTTAAAGTAGAAAAGGTTAATTAAAAATTATTTTATATGATTTGTATGGGTGTTTTGCCTGCATGTAGGCCTGTTTGCCTGGGCATCACATGCACGTTGTGCTCACCAAGGATAGAAAAAGGCACTGGATCCCCTGGGCCTGGAGTTACAGGACATTACAAGTCACTATGTGGATGTAGAGAACTGAACTAGGGTCCTCTAAAAGAACAACCAGTGCTCTTAACTGCTGGGCTACCTCTTCATCCCACCCCCTGCTTTTGTTTTGAAACGGGGTTTCTAAGTAGCCCTGGCTGTCCTTGGTGTAGACCAAGCTGGCCAGGAACTCCCAGAGATCCCCCTGTCCCTGCTTCCCAAGTGCTGGGATTAAAGACATGCAATTGTAATGCTCAGCTGGCCGCCTGCCTATCTGCCTGCCTGCCTGCCTGATTTCTTCTTTGCTGCTTTTCTTCCCTCCCTCCCTCCCTCCCTCCCTCCCTCCCTCCTTCCTTTTTTTCCTTCCTTCCTTTTCTTTTTTGATACAGTGTCTTTTGTAACCCAGGCTGGCTGTAAACTAATACATAGCTGAGGATAACCTCAATATTTCTTTCTTTTTTTTTTTTTAAGATATTTATTTATTTTATGTATATGAGTACACTATAGGTGTACAGATGTTTGTAAGCCTTCCTGTGGTTGTTGGGAATTGAATTTGGGACCTCTGCTCCCTCCGGCTGGCCCCGCTCACTCCAGTCAACCTTGCTCGCTCCCACCCAATGATTTATTTATTATTATACATAAGTACACTGTAACTGACTTCAGACACACCAGAAGAGGGCATCAGATCTGATTATGAGTGGTTGTGAGCCACCATGTGGTTGTTGGGATTTGAACTCAGGACCTTTGGAAGAGCAGTCAGTGCTCTTAACCGCTGAACCATCTTGCCAGCCCCCAACCTCAATATTTCTAATCTTCCTGCTTCTACTTCCAGAATGGTAGGGTTATGGATATGTCTGTCCATGCCACATTCATATGCTGGGAACCAGACTTGGGGCTTCTCACTATCAGGAGTACTGCTGACTGAGGAACTTCTTTAGCCACTCACTTTTTTTTTCTTTTTAAAAGATGTCTTAGCCATGCAGTGGTGGCATATGCCTTTAATCCCAGCACTTGGGAGGCAAGAGGCAGGCAGATTTCTGAGTTCGAGGCCAACCTGGTCTACAGAGTGAGTTCCAGGACAGCCAGGGCTACACAGAGAAACCCTGTCTCGAAAAACCAAAAAAAAAAAAAAAAGATGTAAAGATGTCTTGTTAGTGTGTGTTAACTATGCATGATGAAAGGACTCACTGTGTAATGTATTTTGGTTCCAAACTATTCCCTCTTCTGCTTTGATGGGTTATAGACATGGGCATGAGTGAGGGTTATTTACAGGACTGTGAGCACCTTACCACTGGCTTAGAGCATTGAGAAAAATGTCTCTCCTTCCTCCGTTGTCTTTGCTAGTGTTCTATTGCTGTGAAGAGACACTATAACCACAGGAGCTCTTACAGAAGAAAGCATTTAATTGAGGCTTGCTAACAGTTTCAGAGGGGGGGAAGGAGAGAAAGAGAGAAAGAGAAAGAGAACCTCCTTCAACAAGGCCACACCTCCTCAGAGGCCTCACCTCCTAATCTTTCCAAACAATTCTTTGACTAGAGACAAAGCATGTGCCCATCTGAACCTATAAGGGCTGTTCTCACCTGAACCACCACACCCATCAATCATTAACTGCATCTAAATTCTCGGGGAAAGGTAGGGACTCATGAGCTCTTCCCTTTTATCAGTGGCAAAATGTTAACTTTGTTCATATGCCTCAGCTCATCCTCCACAGTCCAGCGGAGACAAGAGCGAGGAGACAGTGCAAAGCAGTGTGTTCTTTCAGACGTTAGCTGTGGATGGTGCTGGGGAAATGTTTTTTTTTTTTTCTTCACGCTATGAGGGGTGTCTAAGAGTTTTACTGCTGTGAACAGACACCATGAGTAAGGCAGTTCTTAAAAGGGAAAACATTTAATTGGGCTGGCTTATAGGTTCAGAGGCTCAGTCCATTATCATCAAGGCAGGAACATGGCAGCATCCAGGCAGGCATGGTGCAGGAGGAGCTGAGAGTTCTACATCTTCATCAAAAGGAAGTAACAGAGCAGACTGTCTTCCAGGCTGCTAGGAGGAGGGTCTCAAAGCTCACCTCAACAGTGACACACTTTCTTTAACAAGGCTACACCTCCTAGAAGTGCCACTCACTGGACCACGCATACTCAAAGTACCACAAAGGGTTAACCATGATGGAGGGCTGGCATGGGAGGCGACTGTTCTTATATCCACCTTTCCATCCCATGTGGTGGGGCTCTTCAGAAACTTTATGATGCAGAAATGGAAATTTCTGGAACTCATTCAGTCAAGTTTAATGCACCCAGTACTTATTGAATACTGACTCTTTGCCAGGCACTATGCTAAGTGAATGCTGGGTTTTAAAACATAAATGATTTGGACAAGGCCCCTGCCTTCTGGGGACTTTTGAGATGACAGATAATAAACACAGAAATAAATTAATGGTTAAAACAGTGCCAACTGAAATAAAGATAAGGTTCAACAAAAAGGGGCCTTGCTTCTCTGAGGTGGTAGAGAGACGCACTCGGAGGATGGGAAGGAGCCATTGTGGTGAACGGGGTCAGGGGGATAAGAAAGAGGAATGTGAAGGGAAGGGTTTTGGTAGGAAGGTTGAGGACTAATATGGGTGGTGGAAATGGCGTGGGGTGTGTGCAGAAGGTTAAGAGGTAGGCATAGTTGGGGACCTCCGAAAGGTGTGGCTTATAGGGCTCACACCGATGAACTCTGTTCTGGAATGGAGCCTTCATACATTTCCTGTCGTAGGTATGGGTGCGTGGGTGGGACTGTTGCAGTGGAGGGCACTGGGTATTTGTGGTTTGGATGCCTCCTACCTTAGAGCCTGCTCCAGAGTTGTGTGTGTAAGGGAGGCTGTGTACCTCTTTTGCAACAGGACAGAGAAGCCTTGTGCAGCCTGCCTGAATGACCATCTCAAAGCTGCCGAGGGAACGGAAGTGTTTGTCTCCCTGGGTTATGTCTGGGAGCACATCAGGGTGAGGCTACAGTTTACGACCATGGTGGACCGCCATTGTTCATGGCTGGCCTCTCTCTAAGAGACTCAAAGGGAAATAAATGGTCTTGTCAATTTAGGACAGAAATGGCCTTTCTGTGCGTGGTAGTAACCATAAGGAACAGAATGATAAATAAAACTCATTACTTAAAAACAAGCAAACAAGCAAACAGACAAACAGCAAGCCCCAGAGGGGACAAAACTCAACAAACCAGGAAACTGTGTTTGTAATTCATGTCATTGATTAAGGATCAGTTAATAGAACAAGCCCTCTGAAGAAGGTAGTTGAGAACCATACTTGTGGTACGGGCCTGTGGGGCTGACTCTGGAGAGGGTGAGGCAGGAGGATCAAGAAGAGTTCAAGGCCATCCTCTGAGTACCCCAAATGAACGTGGTTAAAGGATCCGAACAATTCATGCAAAAAGATGTTGGCAGATCCTAAGTACACGGAAGGGACTTAGCCTCACACATGCTAAAAAGAAAATACTCCACCTCAGAAAACAAACAAAACAGCCCAGTTAAATCTCACTTGAATAGAGTTGGCAGGCCGGCTCAGCAGGTAAAGGTGCCTGCCGCACAGCCACACAAAAGCCACAGATAAATGTAATTAAAGCAAGCCATTTATGTAGACTTGTTTTTACTTCCCTGGAAAAAATGTGGGAACTGATCACGCATTAGGAAAACCACGCACTCAACTGAGAACTCTCTGCAGAGGGTACAGATCTATCAGAGTTAATAGTTCACCTGACCCTATGAACCCACTTGTAGACAGTTGTTTCTCAGATGTACTCAGGAAGGTATTCACTCAGCTGGGTTGGTGACAGCACCAGTGCATGGCTGGTGAAATGAGTAACAGAACTTATTCATGGTGGAGGTGCAAAACCAGGCAACTTTGTTTTCTCCTGGATAGCTGGGTGCAGGCTACATTGTTAAGTATTAAGGATGAGGCATGGGCTGATAAGATGGCTCAGTGGTTAAGAACATGGACTGCTCTTCTGGAGGTCATGAGTTCAAATCCCACAACCACCTGGTGGCTCTCATTCATAATGAGAAACAAATAAAGAACCTATGGGCTGGAGTGAGTGGGGCCAGAGCAAGTGGGAGAAAGGAAAGGAGAAAAAAGAAAAAAAAAAGAATGAGGCATAGAGTAGTGTGAGTTGGTACCATTTGCAGGAAAGGAGGGGCATTAACTAGATGTGTATATACTTGCATACGTACAGACTGCCTAAAAGGACTGGATGTGCCTATGTTAAGGAACTTAACTCTCTCTCTCTCTCTCTCTCTCTCTCTCTCTTTTTTTTTTTTTTTTTTTTTTTTTTTT
>NW_022196903.1:46467917-46508580 GCF_008632895.1 Mastomys coucha
TTTTTTGAGACAGGGTCTCACTGTATAGCTCTGGCTGGCTTGGAACTTGCTATGTAGACCCAGGCTGGCTTAGAACTCATAGAGATCCATTTGCCTCTGCTTTCCAAGTGCTGAGATTTAAAGGCGTACACCATCGTGCCTAGCCAAAAGAACTGGAATTTTAAAAAAAAAATGTGCAGATTATTATTGTGTGAGTGTGAACATACTGTGTGCATGGGCCAGGATGGGGAAAACCCAGGACGCAGAAACAGTCACAGCAAAGCAAAACCAGAATCCAGCAGTGTAAATCCAAGTCCTGCCACTCAGGACTGGCATCTTGGAGGTTTTGGTCTCCAAAGGGCCTGGGCAGCCCTGCCCCTCCAGCTTTGCCATCCACCCCACCCAAAGCCTGGCTCTTAGACCACCTCCATCTGCAGCTCTCCTAGGTGGATGTTTTATAGTCTTGGCATCTCCAGTATTCTGGGGTCTCCATAGCAACTAGAGACTGACCTTCATCAATAGCCCCTCAGACCCTCACTTATAGTATTCTGACCCCGACACGAGATGCCAAGCCTCAGATGTTCTCTCTGAACCATTGTACCTTCAAAACCAGGAATGCATACGGAACACTCTAACACCGCCTGCCAAGTTCAGCTTAAGGTGTAGTGTGACTCCCTCGGACCACGGCTGCTTCAGCTTTGGTGTGTTGACCCCGGGAAATACTTCTTTCTTGTTCCAGTGAAGCCTAGAAAGTTCCACTTCAGTGGTGCTGAGCTCTTGTTAGCAGTAGCTGATTCTTTAGTCAGTCCTAACCTGATCATCACCAGTTCTAGGTCACAGTCCATCCCAGTAGCAGGAGCCCAAGGAGCAAGTCACGGGATTCGTGTGCAGGGGTCTGAAGAGAACTTTCCAAAGTAGTTTTTCTCCTAGGTCAGCCCCAAGTGCCTTTATCTGCTGAGCCATCTTGCTGATCCTATTCTGGGTTATCCTTGAGAGCCGACCAACTGACTGTGGGCCTGGTGGCGCCCTGGGGACACTTTGATGTTTTGGCTTGGAGAGCCCCGTGTCCAACTGTGACTTACAAAAGTGTAATGTTGAAAGTTACTTAATTGGGTGAGATCGGTCTGGAGCGTTATGGGGATATGCATGCTTCTCGTTCAGCATATGGCACCTAATTGTTTTTTGTTTTTTGTTTTTTTTTCCTTTTTAAAGATGTGTACGTTTTGTTGTGGGATGTATATATGTGTGTGTGCCTGTGAACTGTTGTGGCTGTAAAGAAGTGCACTTGATGTCATCAGAGTCTTTCACCCAAAGCTACTGCTCACCTTTGCCTGAAGTACTTTCTGTGTTTGGTTCTTCTCACTTTGTCTGATTGTTGAGCATGTGGAGAAAGGCCTCTGACAGGGGTGCGAAAAGAACATCCAGAGGAATAGGACACTTGCGAGTCAAGAGTTAAACCCTTAGGCAACAGACAAAAGAAACCAGTTTGCCTTTAGGTTTTTTTTTTTTTTTTTTTTTTTTGCCTAATCATTCCTGTAACAAGCCACACCCCCTGCTTGTCTCCGCCTCCTTCCTCTTCTCAAGGCTCAGGCGGGTTAGCTGTGTAAGAACAAAATACCCTGGGATGTCCAGTCTGTCATCATATTGATGAGCAAACAAAGCCACAGGCCCTAAGAACTCCTGAGAGGTAGACATACATTTTTTTTTTCCAAACGCTATTCCTTTTTGCTTTATTGGATGGCTTGTTTCCTAGGCTGTGTTTTCAAAGTTCATCCTGTGAACAGGTTGGTGCCTTGGCTTGCTGAGTGTCTGTGTTTTGTGTTTGAGTGGCTGTGTGGTGAGGGAGGCTTGTTTAAAATACATCGGGCAGATTCCTTGTCTTACTGGCCAGTTGTAAGAGAGTCCTGAGATTTAACTATGATTTTAAAAAGGATTTATTTTATTTTAATTGTGTGTGTGTGTGTGTGTGTGTGTGTGTGTGTAAATGAATGAAGGTACCCTTGCAGGATCTTTGGAATTGGAGTTACAGGTAGTTGCGAGCTACTGGTGTGGGCATTGGAAACCAAGTCATGTCTTCTGGAAGATCATCAAGTGCCCTTAACCACTGAGCCATCCCTGCTTCCCTCCATCTCTCCTTCTCTCCCTCTCTTCCTTCCTCTCTCCTTTTTCTTTTTAGTGATTTGTTTTCATTTTGTGTGTGTGTGTGTGCAAAAGAGAGAGAGAGAGAGAGAGAGAGAGAGAGAGAGAGAGAGAGAGAGAGAGAGAGAGGAGACAGAGACAGAGACAGAGAAAGTCAGAGAGAAATAGAGACAGAGAGAATGCCTATGTGTGTGTGGCAGGGTCTGTGCTGGCCTGATGACAGTTTCCCCTCCCTTGAAGCTAGAGTTCTAGGTGGGTGTAAGCCACTGGGCATGTGTGCTGGGAACCCAGTTCAGATCCTGGAAGAGAAAAGTGTTATATTTGTTCTGAAGTTTCCCCTAATTGTCCCTACTTTCACTTTCACTGCCTAGTGTCAGAGGCAAAGCACATGGACTGCATTTGCCTCTGCCCCAAGCGTTTTAAGAAGAAAGATCCTGGGGAAGGGAATATCAGATTAGAACAGCAGGCAGAACAGCCAAATATTCAGAAGCCACCTATGATGAGTTAGAAGAACACTTCACACAAAAGTGTTAACTGGGTTCTGAGGAGTGGTTTGTGGGTGTGTAAGTGCAGAACGAGCTATGGTGTATGCTCATGGGAATGCCAGTATTCAGAGAGTCTAGCCTATAGCCAGGCATGGTGGCTCACACTTGTAACCCCAGTACCAGGGAGCAGATGGTGTTGTGTGTTTGAGGCTGGCTTAGGCTACATATCAAGTTCCAGGACAGCTACAGCTTCATGGAATAGCTGTGCAGGTCTGCATGTGTGAGTTCCTGAGGAGGCCAGAGGCCAGACTCTGGGAGCTGAGTTACAGGTGGTTGTTGTGAGTCAGCCCGTGTGGGTGCTGTGAGGAGACAGGGCCTCTATGAAAGCAGTAGGTGCAATAGGTGCTCTTAACCACCAAGCCATCTCCCCTTTTTAAAAGCACATAATACTTGATAATATTTTAATTCCAAGATAGCTAGTAGGCATAACAAATCAGATGAGTGTTTTCCTGTATAAGAAATCAATTATACAGAGGCAGGCAGATTTCTGAGTTCGAGGCCAGCCTGGTCTAGAGACTGAGTACCAGGACAGCCAGGGCTACACAGAGGAACCCTGTCTCGAAAAACCAAAAAAAAAAAAAAAAAAAAAAAAAAAAAAAAAAAAAAAAAAAATTATAAAATATGTAATCTATATATAAAACTATAATTCTTGCATTCTGAAGCTGTCAACTTTGATGTTTTGATATCTATATCAAATTAATAGATTTGGCATTGTATCTTGGTAAACAATTGGAACTCTGTTTCCTTGAGCAGGTAATACCTGGGGACTCTTAGCTAAGGGAATTGACCTAAAGTCACATGTCTTCAGAACTGAAAGTAACACAGATTGTCCAGAATCCCAGCACAGTGTGATTTCTGGGAAAGCCTGCCACATTGGTGCAATTACATCATCTTTTAAACAACAGTTATGTCTTCAGTGGTCAGAGGCCGAGCAAGCCCCAGCTCCTCAACCCTTGCAGCCTGTGGTTCCATGTCTGTGTAAAGCCTAATTACAGACATTAGCAGTGGTAATTGTATGTGCTTCTTAATGACGAGGCTTTACGTCTGAGGTGTTCTTGCCTTGGTTTGGTGATTGCTTAATAACAGTAGAAGCAGATTCTGCTCTGGGCTCTTATGTAATATATAAGGCTACAGGCAAGTAGGGGTGGAACCGGTGGCCAGAGGTTACTTAGCAGTGGTCTAGGCAGATTCACCAGACAGTGGCTGAGTAGACCCTGAGACTCATCGTAGTCAGAAGTGCTCTGATGAGCTTTGCCTTGGGGTATCAACACATGGTGACTACTGGGCACCTTATGCTTTGTTTGTCTGGTGCCCTAAGCTCTTGGATGAATGACTTCTGGGCATTGTTTTTCACCACCATTTTGTCAGTGTAATGTGACAGGGAATCCACTGTATGCTACTATGAAGGTAGAGACTAGAGATTCCCAAACAAACAAGGATGGAGAGGAACTGTGCTGTTTGGACTTTATAGTTCAGTGGGGAGGCAGATTGTAATTCAGTGTTTACCAGATAAGGCTTAAGCTATTGTGATCAGATCTCCCAAGACAAGTTATACAAAGGAAATGTATCTTATAGGCTGGGCATAATGACACATGCCTTTATTTCCAGCAATTGAGAGGCAGAGGCAGGTAGATCTCTGTGAGTTTGAGGCTAGCCAGGTCTACACATCTAGTTCCAGGATAGCCAGGATTGCACAGAGGGAATTTTTTTCAACAACAACAACAACAACAACAATATTAAATTGTATTTTTTTGTGTGTGTTTGGAGGTGCAATATGCACACCACAGTGGAGCTATTACATGTGGAGGTCAGAGAACTGGTAGGAGTTGGTTCTCTCCTGGAGATTGGCCCTAGCTCAGCAGGGTTGGTGATCAGTTTTCTTACTGTTGGCAGCCATCTTGTTGGCCCATACCTGGGATGAGAAAATTAGGGTAAGCCCCCCACTTGGTTAGTGAGCAGACTCAGTGTCCTAAGAGTGTGTAGTGACCATCAGTGACAGTTAGTGAGCAGAGCCAGCATCCTAAGAGTGCACAGCGACCGTCTGTGGCAGGCGGTTTAACTTCTGTGGATGAATTGGTGACCTTAACCAAGTCACTCTGAGCTTCAGCCTCCATCTGTAGAACAGGCAGTTACGAGAGGTGAGAGAGGCAGTGCACAGAATACTCAGTACAGTGCTGACCAGGAGTTAGACGTGGCAGCTGTTTTTATTCTTGTGGATATTTTATGTTGGTTTTACGAGAACCTTATTTTTTTTTTTGAGATTTTAATTTTATGTGTATGAGTGTTTTGCCTGTGTTTATGTCTGTGCACTATGTATATGCAATGCCTACAGATTCCAAAAAAGAGCATTGGATCCCTTCTAACTGGAGTTCCAGATAGTTGTGAGCTAGCATGTGAGTGCTAGAATCAAACTCTGGTCTTCTGGAACATCATCAAGTGTTCTTAAAAATTGAGCCATCTCTCTAGCCAATATGTAATTAGGTGTTTAACTTACAAAAGTAATATTGGCTTTTAAGGTTTTGATAATCTAGAGGGGATAATTCCCTGGCTCTGTTACACTGGTGTACAGCCTTCTTTTCTGTATGTATACTTTTTGTCTTTGCATATATAAGGATTTAAGTATATGTTGTGTTATGAGCCTCCTCCCACAGCTGAGTCTTTCCCCTTTCCTTCTCCGGATCATGTAACCTGTGACAGCAACTGAGCAGTGAAGGAGACATTTATTCTTGGCTAAGAATAGGGGAAGAGAGCTTAAAGCTCGTACATCCATCTCTCCACCTTTGGTGGGTGATGGTGGGGGAGGAACTGGCTAACAAAAGAGAGGAATGTCATTTCTGGGGGTCAGTGGAGAGTTTCTGCAACTGTAGGCTTCTCATCCTTCTTTTGTCTCTTTCATGTTTATTTTTTTGTTTTGCAGTTGTCAATTGTCATAGCCCTATGTGTGTGTGTGCATGCACAGGGTTATAAAGAAATGAGAGAGTTGGGCTGTGGTGTCACCTGCCCTTAATCCTAGCATTTGGAAGGCAGTGGCAGTCAGATCTCTGTGAGTTCAAAGCCAGCCTGATCTAGAGAGAGAGAGAGGGAGAAAGAGAGAGAGAGAGAGAGAGAGAGAGAGAGAGAGAGTTAGTTAGTTCCAGGACAGCCAGGACTGCATGGAGAAACAAACAAACAAACGAGGTTGTCTAGTGGTTACCCTGACAGCCACCTGACAAAAATATCGGTCAGCCTACCTGAAGAGGACTTCTGGCATCCAGGGAGCCTGTCCTCAAAGATAAATAAGACCAAAGCAGGGTAGAAATTTAGCTGAGCGCTGGGCAGTGTTCAGTGAGGCACAGCTAGGCAGTATCCAGAATGGCTAGGCAGTATCCAGAATGACCACATGAATGTTCTTATGTCAGGGAATTACACTTCAGATGTGTGGGTATGGCTGCTCTTTCCATTCTGCATCATGGATGTCCCCGACTCAGCATTTACACTGTTGCCCCCCTCTCTCTCTTTCTCTCTTTCTCTTTTCCTCTCTCTCTCTCTTCCTCTCTCTCTCTCTCCCTCTCTCCCTCCCTCCATCCCTCCCTCCCTCCCTCTCTCTCTCTCTCTCTCTCTCTCTCTCTCTCTCTCTCTCTCTCTCTCTCTCTCTCTCTCTCCCTCTCTCGGTTTTTCAAGACAGGGTTTCTCTGTGTAGCCTTGGCTGTCCTGGAACTTACTCTGTAGACCAGGTTGGCCTCGAACTCAGAAATCTGCCTGCCTCTGCCTCCCAAGTGCTGGGATTAAAGACATGTGCCACCACTGCCCGGCTGCCTCTTTCTTTCAGACTACAGGGTTTACCACAAATGTGTTGTATTTAACAGGCATTTTTTTTTTTTTTACCAGTGGCCATTTCAATTCTCACAGCTTTGTAGGTTATAAGCGTGGATGCCTGTGGGTCTGGCTCAATGGTGGAGACTGACAAACAAAGGGACACTGTATCCACTCTGTAACAAATTTTCCTGGAAATGTTTTGCACTGATGGTGGGTCTAGAATACCTGCTTGGAACCTCAGCAATAGGCCTCATCTGGGGAAGCCGCGGCCTGCCTCATGAGGGAATTACTGTGTAGCCACTATTAGGACAGCTACAGCTGTGGGATTGGCCGGACAAAACCAAGGCAGAGTGTTTGTTGAGGAGGGAGAGGGAAATCAGAGCCTATCTGTAACAGAGCTCAGGGGGTGGGAATGTGGATGCTTATTGGCCTCACTGAGAGTTCCGGAGACAGGGGACAGGTTAGGAAAAGAGGTGAAGGCAAAAGGTGAGGTCAGACCAGGGAGGAGAGCACCCCAAGGGATGGGTGGTTCCGGGAGAGCTTCAGCTAGGCCAGACCTGTGTGCCTCAGGGGGTGAGGGCGCTGTGGATAGTAGACCAAGCATGCAATGGGTCAGGCTCATGGCTTTTAGATAGCATTTATGGAGATAGGTTTCATAAAGCTTTATCCATTCAAAGTATACAACTCAGTGGTCTTTAGTATGGTCACAGTCGTGGGTGGTGGCAGTTGACATAGTCAATTTTAGAATAGTTTCATTAACTTAAAAAAAAATCAACCACTATACCTGTCAATTATCACTTCCTTGTTCCCATGGGGGCTCCTCGCTCTCTCTGCCATCCCTAAGATTCCTACTTACATTACATCCTGTCTCTGTGGATGCCTCCGTTCTGGACTTCCACGCAAATGGAGGAGTCATTCACATGTGGACTTCTGGGACCAGCTTCTTTCTCAGCATGGCGCTGTCAAGGACTATCTAACATATAGGGTGTGTCAGAACCTCATGTCATTCTTTTAAAATGTTCCTGTTGTGTGAACAGACCAGGTTTGGTTTATCTGCTTATCTACTGATGGAATTTGGGACTGGTTTCCTTTTGGCTATGTGACTTACATAGCTATGAATGCTCACACGTAGGTTTTTGTGATGGCGGTTTTTCTTCCTCTTGGATGTGTACCTGGGAGCAGAATCTGAGTCAAGGGGTAATTCTGTGGTTGCATAAAAACAGCCGGAGATGCTGTACCAGTTTTCACGTGCACCAAAAGTCTCTGTGTTTTGTCAACATTTCTTATCCAGCGTTTTGCTTCTCACCTCCAGCCTCCTGGGAAATGTGGTCCTGTTTTGGTCTTTTCTTTCCCTGATTTGTGGTGGTATTGAGAGCCACCATATCTGTGACAGTCCATGTAGCTTCCTTGCAGAAACATCTGTTGGGGATCCTTTGCCTCTTTGAATTGGGTTGTAAGAGTTCCTTATATAAAATGTAAACAAGTCTCTTATTAAATGTGTAGCTAGGGCCTTGTCCCGGGTGAGCGTTTTATAGGACTGGGCTCTGTTTTGGTTTTAGGAGCCTTTTCTTTGCTCTCGATAGAGGACAGAGAAGCGTTGTGGTCATGTGGTGGCTGTGATGGTTTGGCAACTTCCAGCCTTTCGGTCTTGGTTTGGAGATAGGATCTCCTTGATGGATGCCCTAGATTGGTCTTGAACTTGGTCACCTTTTGTCTCACTTGCTCAGTAGCTGGGATCACAGACCTGTGCTTCAGAACACTCTTCATAAGGTTAGGTTAGTTATTTTTGTTGTTTATGTTGTTGCCACCTTTATCTAAAAATCATTTACTAAATCTGAGGGCATGGGAGTTTACTCCTTTTTTCATTTACTTTTCTTCTTTTTTTTTTTTTTTTTTTTTTTTTTTTTTTTTTAAATAGGAGGGCTTTAAGTTTTAGCACACTGGGGATTAAACCCAGGTCTTATGTTTGCTGGGCAAGCACTCTACCACTGAACTACTTCCTAGACTTTTGGAGTTGATTTTAATACATGATAGAAGGGAGCATTCTCTGGCATTGATCTAAGCACTATATGTTGAAAGTTCTTCTTTCCACACAGTGTTTTTGACACCCTCTTTCTTCCTATTGTTGTGATAAAACATCATGAAGGGAAGTCATGCCAGGAACCTGGAGGCCAGAGCTGAGGCAGAGGTCATGGAAGAGTGCTGCTTACTGCCTCGTTCCCATGGCTTACTCAACCCGCTTTGTTAGAGAACTCAGAAGCCTCTGCTGAGAGAGAGTGCAATCAGCAGTGTGCTGGGCCCTTCCACCTCAATCAAGAAGCTGCTCTTCAGCCTTGCCTGCAGGCCAATCTGATAGAGGCCTTTTCTCCCTTCAATTTCCTTCTTCTCAGATGACTCTGGCTTGTGTCAAGTTGGAAAAAACTAACCAGTATACAGTCAAAGATTATCTGACCACAGAAGCATGGTTTACTTTGGGACTTTGCATTCTGCTTACTTGATCCGTATACCGGCTTCCTTTGCCCGTGCGCCTGGAGCCTTGCGTGTCGTTGCTGCAGGTTTGGAGCCCTTCTTCCTGCTTCCTTTTCAGGATTGTTTTGGCTATATTAGGTCTCTTGTTAGCAAAAGGTATGTATCTGAATATAAATGTTCTAGGCTGGCCTGGAACCCGTTAAATGGCTGAGACTGGCCTCAGTCTTGTCTCTGACATTTAGACGCTAGGATTGCAGACGTGAGCTATTACACTCAGGGTCGGTGAGCACTCATCTGCAGTGGGCAGCCTTTCATCCTAATGTTTTCTGAGGCATGCACATGGGATGTTTCTCCTTAGTTAGCGTTCCTTTAGTTTTCCTTTCGTGGGGGCCGAGGAAAGGCTGTTGTGACTGTGTCACATGTAGCCAAGGCTGACTTTGAACTCCTGATCCTCTATTTTCTGAGTGCTGAGATTTCTTTAGATGTTTTGTCTGTTAGTTCCGATAGTATTTTATTTTATTTTATTTTATTTGGTTTTTTTGAGACAGGGTTTCTCTGTATAGCTCTGGCTGTCCTGGAACTCACTCTGTAGACCAGGCTGGCCTCGAACTCAGAGATCTGCCTGTCTCTCTGCCTCCCAAGTGCTGGGATTAAAGGCATGTGCCACCACTGCCTGGCTTTTTTGAAGATTTAAACTTATTTTTTATTTTAGTCTCATATGATTCATGCTTGCTTGCCCACCTCCCAAGCACTACACTTGTAAATCTGTGCCTCCACTCCACGTGACACCCTATCTTTTTTTTTTTTATATTTATTTATTTTTATGTATGTGAGTACACTGTCTCTGTCTTCAGATACACCAGAAGAGAACTTCAGATCCCATTACAGATGATGTGAGCCACCATGTGGTTGCCGGGAATTGAACTCAGGACCTCTGAAAGAACAGTTAGTGCTCTTAACCACTGAGCCAGCTCTCCATTCCCATGAGACCTGATCTTAAAAAAAGAAAAGATCCTTTGGCAAGGACCAGGAGAGGCACTAGAGAACTCCAAATACCCGCTGTCAGTCAGTTACCTAGAGAACTCCAAATACCCGCTGTCAGTCAGTTACCTAGAGAACTCCAAATACCCCGCTGTCAGTCAGTTACCTCTCTTTTTATTTATTTGCCTATTTTTTGAGACAGGGTCTTACTTGGTAGGCCAGGTCACCTTGGATTGGGCAGCATCCTTCTGCCTCAGCCTCCTGAAGAAGAGCGGGATCACAGTCATGCACTGCCATGCCTGCATTTACCAGCTGTTCTAAAACAGAAATAAACAAGAGGGACTCAAATAGATCACGAGAAAGGGATCCCTGTAGCATAAAGGTCACTGAGAAGGTGGGAGGAGTACTTGCTGGGAGGCGAGGGCTGTTTCTGCTCATATCACCGCCCCTAAGGACATCCTCATTACCGGCATGCATGCCGCTCTGGTGGCCGCCCTGGCCTTCCTCTGCTGTTCCTATACATTCTTTCACCTTTCCCCCTCATGGTGGTTCATTCCCCTCATGGTACTGCAGTGGCATCTTTTCTAGCGTGAGGAGGAAAGGGCGCGCGCGCCTGTACCAGCTTGTTGGCATGCAGATCTGCACCCAGTTTCAAGCAGAACGTTGTCAAAATAGTTGTGAAGTTTATTTTTTTCTTGTCTGTTAGTTTTAAACCCCAAATTTGGTCACGTTTACTACCATAACTTTAACTTCTAACACATGTTGTAGAGATTTGAACGTTAGTGCTTTGTTGATTTTTTTTTTTTTTTTTTTTTTTTTTTTTTTTTTTTTTTTTTTGGTTTTTCGAGACAGGGTTTCTCTGTGTAGCCCTGGCTGTCCTGGAACTCACTCTATAGACCAGGCTGACCTCAAACTCAGAAATCCACCTGCCTTTGCCTCCCAAGTGCTGGGATTAAAGGTGTGCACCGCTGCTGCCGCCTCCGCCGCCACCACCACCACCCGGCTGCTTTGTTGATTTTTCATTACAAATAGCCTCTAAAAGTCTGTGGTGATTTGAATAGAAATGGCTCATAAGCTCATATATTTGAATGTTTGGGATTCCAAATCAAGTGGGCTGTTTAGGAAAGATTAGGAGGTGTAACCTTGTTGGAGGAACTGTGTCATTGGGGGTGAGCTTTGAGGTTTCAAAAACCCATACCACTATGTGTAAACAGTAACAACTGCTCCAGAGATATGCCTGCCTGTCGCTATACCTTTTGCCTTGATGATCAAGGACCAACTCTCAAATTGTAAGCAAGCCCCCAGGTAGTGCTTGCTAGCTTTATTTTTCCCCCCTCCCCCTCCTCTCCTCCTTACCCCTCTTTTTTCTCCCTCTTACCCGCCTTTCTTTCCTTCCTTCCTTCCTTCCTTCCTTCCTTCCTTCCTTCCTTTCTTTCTTTCTTTCTTTCTTTCCTACTTTTGATAGGGTTTCTCCATGTAGCCTTGGCTATAGACCAGGCTGGCCCCAGACTCAGAGATCCACCTGGGATTAAAGGCTTGTGGCCCCACGCCCTGCTAGTATTTCTTTATAAGTTGCTTTGGTCATGGTGTCTGCTCACAGCAATGGAACAGTGACTCAGACAGAATTGTGGCATGCTAGTTCAATGCATGCAGGTCCCTGAGTCAGACCCAGCAGCACACCAGGCATTGTTCAGCTCCGTACCTCTTCTCCTCATCTTTTTACTGTTAACCTCTAAGCTCTTTCGCTGGGACATCCTTATCGCTCTTGTTTCCTGTAACCACTTTCCAGGCTTATTTCCCTAAGTGCTTCCAAGCAGTGCTCCGGGGTTTCCTGGTTCAGATGCAGAGAGAGAGCTATCATTATTAACCACAGGGTAGTACTTGAGACACCCAGCCTGTACGTTGCTTCTCTGGAGTCCAACACACATCCGTGGTGTTGCAACTCATGCTTAGGGAGGTTCACAAAAGTAGGGTTAAGGTAATGTTAGCTCTGGACAGTTTCCTGTCCTCTGAGAGCCTTGGGGATGTGTGGGAGAGTGCTTGCCCTCCCCAGTGCAGAGCAGAGGGCAGAGACAGCAGGTAAGAAAACTGCTCCTGAGAAAATGGTGAAATATCTAGTGTCCTTGAGTATGAATATAAGAAGTCAGCAGTAATTTAAAACTTTAAATTAGAAAAATAGCCGAGTATCTTATGAGGAACCAGATCATAGAAAAGTGAAGCTAACTTAGTTCCTGTGAGTGTTTGGGTGGTGCGTGTGTGTGTGTGTGTGTGTGTGTGTGTGTGTGTGTGTGTGTGTGTGTTTGAATGTCTGTATGTGCCATAACAATGAATTTGTTGGTTACTTGAAGGAATTGGTTCTCCCACTGTTTGGGTCCAGGGGGTTGAATTTTCGTTGTCATGCTTGGCAGTGAGCACCTTTGTCTGTTGAGTCATCTTTCTCATCCCTGAATTTCTTTTATTAATTTTAGAGATTTATTTTATTTTATGTGTATGAGTGTTTTGCCTACATGTATGTATGTGTATCCTTGGCACACAAGTCAGAAGAGGGCACTGGATCCCCTGGAACTGAGTTATAGATGATTGTGAGCCACCAGGTGGGTGCTGGGAATCCAGCATCACTGAGCTATTTTTCCAGCCCCATTTTTTTTTTTTTTTTTTTTTTTTTTTAAGGAAGAGACTCACTGTGTATCCCTGGTTGGCCTGGAATGTGCTATGTAGAGCAGGCTGGCCTCAAACTCAGAAATCTGCCTGCTTCTGCCTCCTTAGTGCTGAGATTAAAGGCGTGTACCACCATGCCTGGGTGTATTTGTTTGTTTGTTTTTTTGAGACAGGGTCTCTCACATTGTAACCCAGGCTGGCCTGGAGCTTGCCTGCCTCAGTTTCCCCAGTGCTAGGATGTGTCATTTAAGGCAAACCACAGCGGGAATATCTGTTGGTATGCATGATGTATGTATTTTGTATAAATTGCATTGAGCTGTTTAGGTTGTTTTTTGAGGTCTTTTTAGTGAGTTAAAGAATATAAACAATTTACAAATACTTGTGAACTATAAGGTTGAGTTGCCTTTTTTAGAATTTTTTGAGACATGGTCTCATTTTGTAGCTCAGACTGTCCTTGAACTCGTGGTCCTCTTGCCTCAGACTTCTAGTTGCTGGGATAACCGCACCCAGCTTGGGCCTCATTCTTCTTCATGCCATTGACATAGCTCATATTCCTATTGGTAGTATTTAATTTTCATTTCTAATGATCCTTGTCAATAGTGGATATATCATCAAATCTTTACTTTTCTCTTAAAAATTATTCTTAAGTGTGTGTATTTTTGCCTGCATGTATGTCTTTGCACCGTGTGTGCCTGGTACCCAAAGAGACCAGAAGAAGGTGCCAGTTCTCATGGAACTGGTGTTCCAGAAGGTTGTGAGCCACCATGTGGGTGCTGGAAATCAAGCTTGGGTTTCCTAAAAGAGCAGCCAGTGCTCTTAACCACTGACCTGTCCGTCTCTCCAGCCCCAAATCTTAAATTTTAAAGGGATAGCTATGTTATCTGGTGTCTTTGCACCTCTTTTAATAGGAAGGTTTAAGCATTTAAATCTACTTTAGAGTTTTTAAAAATTGCTAACTCTTGACTGTGATAGGAAACATGTAACATGAAACTTACCATCTTACCCATCTGATGCACACACAGCTCAGTTGTGTATTGTGCACTTGTGGTGTGTGGCACACCCCACCAGCCCTTTTTCTCTCTGGCAGAACTGAAACTATGTTTATTGAACAAGAGTGTGCCATTTCCTCCTTGCTCCCTAGCCCCTGCCTTCTTCCTGTATGAATCTGACTAGGTTAAAAGCCTCACTAGAGGAGGTTGGCCATGGCTCAGCTTGTAAAGTGCTTGCTATGCAAACATGAGGACCTGAGTTTGGATACCCACACCTGTGTACTAAGTTTGAGGTACTGACGTGTGTTTGTATCTCCAATGCAGGGTGCGAGCAAAGACAAGAGGCTTCTTGGAGCTTACTGGCTAGCCATTCTGGACAGTTGGTGAGCACAAGGTTCAGTGAGGGATTCTGTCTCTATAAAGATGACAGAGGAATTGAAGAAGACACTTGACATCAACTTCTGGCCTCTACTTTCAAGTACACATACATATGTACTCACATTATGCTGGGGTCCAGCCTCGACACAGGATTGGCGTTCTCAACTGGAAGCAGGGATATCTGGAAGGTGCTTAGTAAATATACACAGACTTGTACAAGCTAACAGGCAATTTTTCAAGGCTTAAAGTTTCTCTCTCTTCTCTCTCATTCTCTGCTCTTTCTCTCTTGCTCATTCGATCGCAGCTTGAGGCTGCACACACCCAGCATTCTTCTGTGCACTCTGCTTTTCTCCTGTGCAATTTTCTTTTCTTGAGGTCTCACACTCATACACACCTCTGTACGCTCCCCTTTCACTCTTACACACACTCTTCACACACATCTCACACACACACCACTGCACTCTCCTTTCACTCACACACACTCTCCATACATGCCTCACATTCTCTCTCTTCTCACTCTTCACATTCCCTCTTCACTCACTTTTCTCATGCTCACTCGCTTTTTTTCTTGCCCCAGTCTTTTAAAACCAGGTTAAAAAAAAAAAGACATTGTATAATCATTGCCAAATCAAATTCAAAAGAATAACCACGTCCCACAAAGAATCAAGAATTACAATTGTTCTGCAAAGTTTCAGGCTTCCATATTCCCAGGCCTATAACCAAATTAATAATAGTTGCAAACTTATCATTATTTAAACTTTAACTTATTATACTTCAGAGCTCAGAGCTCCGAGGCCAGCTACTTGCATTTTCTTGTGAAGCTCTAATGATAAATGACATGGGCAAAGCTGCCAGGCAGTGGCCAGAAAGAATCAAGTTGACCCTTAACTCAATAGTTCCTCCAGCTTTCTGCTTCTGCACATTGCACACAATGACTCTCCTAAGGGTCCCAGTGCTTTGACTTAGTTTTACTAATATAAGATTTTACATATTCTATACTTGCTTATCCAGGAACCACTCTCAAATGTGCAACTTATTTCATAACTTCAATTGTTTTTTCCTTTCTTGGGGTCTCAGTGTTGCCTCTATTTCATTTTCTAATAATTTCTTCAAACTTTCTTTGCAAGTCAAGCATTAATCTGGAACTACCATTGTGCAGTTATTATATTGTTTCCAAGATGAGAATACATAGCATGCACCTGGGCCATTAGGACTGTGCTGTGCTGTGCCCCATGCCTCAATTTTTTTAATTGTTTAAGAATCATTACATCAAGGAACATCTAGTTTCACAGAATTCACCAGAGCAGGAAGAGAAAGAAGTAAGAAAGTCAGATATAATAGAATAATTATGCACAACAAGGCCAACTGAAATCTATACAGCCATTGTCCAGGGCTAAGGTTAGGAGAAATGGGAATAACTGCTTTTTACAAAGAGCTGCTGTGGGCTACTGAGATGTCTCTATCCACACCTACTGCAGGCAGTCCATGTCATTGTATGCTGTCCCCAGCAACATTATACATCACACACACTCATACACCACACACCACCTCATATAAGTGGAATTATGAAGGCTTTGTCTTTTGTGACCAAGTTTTTCAATTTTCCTAATATCTGTAAAGTTCATGTGTGTGGTAGCATGTGCTGATCACTTCCGTTTAAGGCTGAACACTGTGAATATGTTGTGTACATATTCCACATCTTGTTTATTGAGTCATCCATCTATGGACGCTTTAATTGCTTCTCCATCTTAGCCTTTGAATAATTCTGCTATGAACATGTGTATTGTGATAGTTTGTATATATTTGGCCTAGGGAGTGGCACTATTTGGAAGTGTGGCCTCTTGTAGGAGTGGGTGTGGCCTTGTTGAAGGAAGTGTGTTATGTGGGCATAGACTTTAAGATCCTCATCTATGCTGCCTGTAAGCAAGCCTTCTTGTAGCTGCCTTTGGAACAATATGTAGAATTTTCAGCTGCATGCTGCCATGCTCCCGCCTTGATGATAATAGAATGCTGCCATGCTCCCACCTTGATGATAATACACTGAAACTCTGAACATGTAAGCCAGCCCCAATTTAAATGTTGTCCATATAAGAGCTGCCTTGGTCATAGTGTCTCTTCACAGCACTAAAACCTTAACTAAGACATGAATGAATATCTCTGTGAGATCCTACTTTCACTTCTTAAAAAATAAAAATCCTGAGGGCCTGGAGGTCAGTGGTTAAGAGCCGCTGGCTGCTCTTCAATAAATAGACCTGGGTTTGAGTTCCAGCACCCATGATATGGATCACAAACATCTGGAACTCCAGTTCCATGGGATCTGACACCTTCTTCTGACCTCTGTGGGCAGCTGGCAGGAATGCAGTGCATAGACATACATGCAGGTGAAAAGCTTATGTGCATAAAACAAAATAATCCAAAATAAAATATATACTCAGAAGTGGAATTGCTATGTGTGGGACTTCTATTTTCAAAAATATTATTATCATTATAATCATCATTTTAACCATATAGTCTTCCTATGCCTGCCCTAGCTCTGAATAATGACACAGAGACTTATATTTATTTATGATAGCTTTAGGCTTTAGCGTACTCTCATTCCCAGCTAGCTTTTATAACTTATGTTCTGCACGTGGCTTGTTACCTCCTGCGTCTCTAGTCCTGGCACCTGCTTTTTCCTCCGTAGTGAATTCACCATGCTTGATTCTTTTCCAGAGTGCCTAACTCTGGCCAGAAGTCCCACCAGTTTTCTCCTCCTTTGCTCTAGGCCCTCAGCTGTTTACTAAAACTAATCATAAGATGAGAGAAGGAGTGTTTACAAAATATGATGCAGCCATATGAGTAACAGTACCAAAGTCCTGCCTGCACTCAACTCTCTGCCAGCACAGAAATCAGCGTTTGAATAAATACAAAGATGACCTTTTTACAGTGCCCAGAAAGATTACCCCAGCAATCATCATCATCATTAACCAAGGAGTATATTATTTAAACACTAGATGAGGGATGGGGCATAGCTCAGTTAGTGGAGCACATGCCTAGCATGTGTAGGGGCCTGAGTTCGATTCCTTGTAACACACACTCAAATATGACCAGATGTGAACTCCAATGAGCTAATATGATGAATTGGCGAATGCAGTTGAAGGGCTAAAGGAAGAAACTTGCTGCAAGAGATAGGGACAAGGAAGAAGAAGAAGTGGATTGATCGCTTCCTCATTGAGTTAGAACAGAATGAGCTTGCTCATCCTACTGCCTTGTGATTCATTGGTTTCAATTTAATGTTCACTGATTGCTTGGCATGGGATAGGGGGCTGCGTTCTGGTTTGATCAGTCTAGTTTGATTGAGCCTAGTATGAGAACTCAGGCCAAATCAAAGGCTTTGTGTAAATTCTATTTAAGTGCCTTTTTGGTTTTGGTTTTATGTGTTGATTGTTGAAACCCTTGCTCACCCTTTTTACAGAAATATTTGTTGGTATAGACCTGCAGGAGCATTTTATGAATTTCTGTTCATCATCTGTCACGTTATAAATAATTTTTATTCTTTGACTTGCCTATTTAAAGTTTTTGTAAACTTATTTTTTTAAAAAGATTTATTTATTTATTTATTTTATGTATATGAGTACATACACCATTGCTCTCTTCAGACACACCAGAAAAGAGGGCAGCAGATCCCATTACAGATGGTTGTGAGCCACCATGTGGTTGCTGGGAATTGAACTCAGGACCTCTGGAAGAGCAGTCAGTGCTCTTAACTGCTGAGCCATCTCTCCAGCCCCATAAACTTGTTTTTATTCGTGTGTGTGTGTGTGTGTGTGTGTGTGTATGCCTGGTTGTCCATGTGTTGTGCATCAGTGTCTACAGGGGCTGGAAGAGGGCATCTAATGGAATTGGAGTTGAAGGTGGTTGTGACCTACCAGGCCTGGGTGTCGGGAATCAAACCTGTGTCCTTTGCAAGAGCAGCAGGTGCTCCTAACCGCTGAGCTATCTTTCCTGATCTTTTGTCTTTTTTTTTTCCCCTGAGACAAACCACAGATTTAAATTCTCATATACTTATATGAATTTCTGGTTTCTCAATCTTTGTATTGATTTTGTATTTTCGTAGGCTGGCATGCACCAACTTTGCTCCTGGGACCTGTCGCCTGTGTGTGGTAGCATTGCGTAGGAGGTGTCAGTGTTAGAGGCCTTTCCTAGCATAGTGGCCACAGTGTTAACTGCAGATGACTAGCATTTCCCCTGCTGGGCAGTGAGTTGACTGGTCAGGTACAGGGTAGGCACAACACAGCTTTTTGTCCCGTGTGCCTTCAGAAAGAAACGCTTCTCAAGAATGGGGCGGTAGAGTAAGGAGCTTGTTTTCATCTTGAGGGGTGGGTAAGTTTCTGAAGAAACCAGCACAGCTCTCAGATGCCTTGGAAACAACAACTGTTTCCTTCTGTCCTTCCTTCCTTCTGTCCTTCCTTCTTGCCCAGTTTGTTGGAACTTTTTTTTGTTTGTTTTTGGTTTTTTGTTTTGTTTTTTGTTTTGTTTTTTCAAGACAGAGTTTCTCTGTGTAGCCCTGGCTGTCCTGGAACTTGCTTTGTAGTCCAGGCTGGCCTCGAACTCAAAAATCCGACTGCCTCTGCCTCTGGAGTGCTGGGATTAAAGACGTGTGCCACTCGGCCCAGCTCTTTTTCCACTTCAATACTTTTGAGACCAACCCAGGATGTTTAGCCAAATTATTAAATGAGTTCTGTCCCTCAGAGCCCTTTCTACCTGGTGTTCTTTTTTTCCCCCTGGATACTAAGATTCATGCATGTAACTTTAATTTTTCCTTCCTTCTTTCCTTCCTTCCTTCCTTCCTTCCTTCCTTCCTTCCTTCCTTCCTTCCTTCCTCCCTCCCTCCTTCCCTTCCTTCCTTTCCTTCTTTCTTTCTTTCTTCCTTCCTTTCTTCTTTCTTTCTCTCTTTCTTTCTTTCTTCCTTCCTCTCTTTATTCTCCTCCTTCTTTCTAATAAAGTAGCTGTTTTGCTGAGTTTTCTATCATTGCTGACAACCTTACAGGCAGGTGGAGTTGATTTTGGTCCATGATTGGTTATCTTGTTGTTCGTAGGGTGTGGGACAACAAATCATAGCTGAATGTGCAGGAAGAGGAAAGACTGGGGTCCCAGTGACTTTCAGGAAATGCCTCCGATGATTGTTTCCTTAAACCAATCTCCATCTCCTAAATATCTACCACTTCTAGATAACACATAGACGGGGAGCCGGGCCTTGAACACATGGGCAGCTATCTAAGAGTTAGACTATAACAGTGACCTTTCTGCAGGCAGGATTATAATGTGAAGGAGACATTTGACTGATTCCTCCCCTACGAACACTTGCCTCCTGGGAGTGTCTTCAGTATTAAGGAGGAAATGTTGTTGAGGACTAGGATGGTGTATACTGGAGGAGGCAGTGTCAAGGCAACATGGTAAGACAGAGAGGGGAATGCTAGAAAGGTCTACTGGTGCCGCTCTGTTCACAGGCGTGGGCATCTGCTGTTGGGACCTGGCCCCACATCCACAGGGGAGATGTGGACAAGGTGGACAAGGGTTTGCTGGACAATTTTCATTCATAATCTTCCTCCCTCCTCCCACTCTGCTCCCACCATCCTCCACAGGGGATCTGCCTGTTTCTGCCTCCCCAGAGCTGGAATTGCAATGCATGCCACCATACCTGGCTTTTTATATGGATGCTAGGGATCAAACTGAGGACTTCAGGCTTCTATAGCAAGCACTTTCCTGACTAAGCTATCACCCATATTTCTCTCAACCAGCCAATAAAAGAGATGAAAACTTGTTTCCTTAACAATAAAACCCACTAGTTTCTCCCTGTGTCTTAGGAGGGCCCATGCCACTCCGAGGTTAGGGATGAATTCACCCATTCTTCCATAGTGGGTGAGTAAAGCTGGGGCTGGAATGAGACCTCACCTCTGACCCGCTTACCTCTGCTACGCTGTCCTGGAGCAGGGAGATGGACAGGCTTGAGATGAAGTGACACCTACAGTCTTTCCTTCGTTTCAAGACCCTGGGCAAGTGTAATTCCCCAGCTACATGCAGTGAGCATGACAGGTCTCCCTCACAGGGTGGGAGTATACATATAAAGCCCTACAGTTCTGCTCTGTTGAAGAGATGCAGTAAAACAGGGAACGAGAACAGTGGAATGTGTGTGTGTGTGTGTGTGTGTGTGTGTGTGTGTGTGTGAATATAAATTGTATAAGTATTATACGATATATACATATGATTTACTATACTAGCCATTTGTGAATATACAAATCATTTGTTGAGATTCAGTTGCTTGTAGACAAGTTCTTTGACTTGTCAACTGAAACTGCCATTGAACAATACCTCCAAGCTGCACTCCCCAAAACCCCACCATTTTGCTTCTGTCTGTGACAGGTGTAGGCATTTCCTGCATATCTGTGGTTTTGTGATGGTCCCTTTTCCCCTTGACATAATGGCCTCCAGGTTCATCTATGGTGCGTGTCCCTCCAGTCTTGTCATGTGGTTCTGTTCTTTCATATCATTCCCATGTTGTAATTGTATAGTTATCTCACAGGCCAAGTCTGCTTTGCACTCTGCTCATGTCTGGGTGAGCACATGGCCTCTTATTGTTGAATGAGTGTTTGGAGAAATGTTTGAGTCCCCACATTCCCAGTTGTACCCCAGGTCATCATTCTGGTTCACTCCACATAGATCCTTTCTGTATTTGCATGCTGCATTACTACACAAGTGGTCCTTCAAACTAGAGAAACGCATTAGACAATCCTGGAGGTCAGAAGTTCAAAGCTGAGGTCTTAGCAGGATGCTGCTTCCTCTAGAAGTTTAGGAAGGGATCCTGCCTTGCCTCCTCCCTCTGGGTCTCACTCTGTAGCCCAGGCTGGCCTAGAACTCGTGACAATCTAGTGCTTCAGCTTCCTGAGTACTGGGACTCCAGGCCTGAGCCACCACACCTGGCCCTCTTCTTTCTCTTATGAGGATACTTGTCACTAGGTATGGTGGCAGACACTTTTAAATCCAGGACTTAGATAGTAGAGGCAGGAGGACCAGAACCAGCTAAAAGGTGAATTCAAGGACCACATGGGATATATGACACCCTGTCCCCCAACTTGAGAAGGAATCTTGTCATTAGATTTAGGACTCACTTTAAAAAGCTAGAATGACTGTATCTGTGTACTCTAAACTTCATTTCCAAATAAAGCCACATACATAGGACCTGGCAGTTGGAGCAGCAATGTTTTTTAGGCCGCTACACTTGAACTTCACCCTCTGAGGTCTGTCTGTCTTCACCATATACATCACTCTTTTAAATCATCTGTTGTTTTTACAGGGCTGGAGGGAGGGGACACGGAAGTTGTGAATGAAAGGTTCAGTTCCAGAGTTGAAGAGTTGGGCTATGGGGGACTCTAGAGTGGGACTTTGTTGTCACAAGTATTGATACCTTATTTTTCAGGTTGATCGTGTCCTGAGCTGAAGATGTTCCCAGAACAGCAGAAAGAGGTAAGATGCTACCCATGTGTTCATGGAAAGTCTGGGCTGGAAGTCTCAGAATCAATAATAACCCATGAATTTTGGCTCATCATAGACTAGTCCAAGAAGTTACTAGAGATGGGTGACATCTCAGAAGAGGGCTGAAGGAAGAAGAGACACTCCCTGTCCCCACTGTAGTCCCAGGCCATCCCCTTTCTAGTTCTGTGACTAAGCTCTAGCACACTCTCTCCGCACTCATCTGTCTAAAGCTCTGGCTCCCAGACCCGGAATCCTCCCAGGCTCTGCCCTGCACCCTTGGCCTGAGCATCTCTTCCATGCTGCTTGCTTGGTTTTCTGCTCTATTGACTCATCCCTGAACACTCTCGGCTTTGAGTAGGGACCCAGGAAAGTGTCATCCGGCCCTTACTTTCAGTCTGACCTGTTTGTTGCCTTTTAGAGTTCTGTTTTGATTTTGTTTGTTTGTTTCCCACACAACTCAACAAGACTATCTTGTCTTGATTGCGTCCCGGACTTTCAGGCTTCCAGAGCCCAGTTTCCTGAGCTCCGTCTGGGGTAGGGCTAACTTAGCTGTCCTTCACTACTCGCAAGGCATTGGTTCTAGGATTCTACCCACCAATGTCTCAGGATGACCAAGCCTTTTGTATAAAATGGTGCAGTGTTTGCTTCTAGCCTGCCCAGTCCTTCCAAGTATTTACATATTTCTTCAGTCTTTTAAGGCAGGATACTGTTACTGGCCTGCAGTAACGTTAAACAGTGGGTAACCTGGAAAAATGGAGTTAGAAAGAAGAGCAGCTGCTAGAGAGAGTTAGGGATAGGATAGAGTGGCCACAGACATACCTACCCACGTGGAAGGGTAAAAGTTAGACAGGAGACTTTACTGCTCAGCCATCTTGGTTCTTTAATAATGAATCCTTTGTTCTCCCAACAGGTATATTACCTGGGGCAAAAACCACTTCCCCCAAAATATGTCAGTGTAACAGTCCAATCAGTGACTTCCTTGTTACTCTGTGGGGGTGGAGTTTTTGAATGTAACTGGAACCAGGTTTCGCTCAATGGGTGGGCAGCCGCAGCCCTGGGGCCCGTGGGACTGTTTTGCTTTCGATACTGTCCGTGCCGTGGGGAGGGAGTCCACAGGATACCAGGCAGGCTTTGAACTCACTGTACAGCCAAGATGGGGGCTTGAATCTCTGACCTTTCTGCTTCTACCTTCCCAGGGCTAGGATTACAGGAGTGGCCTCCATATCCAGCCTCTCAGATACTATAAACCATCTCTAGAAGACTTTTAATCCTAAGTGCAATGTAAAGGCTGAGGTAATAGCTATATCATTTAGGGGAGAATGACCAGGAAAACGTTTGTCCATCTGGTAGAGATACAAGGTGACCTTCAACTAGGTGTGAACCACCATGCCCAGCTTCTTTCCAGTTGTGTATGTGTGCATTGGTGCATGTGTGTGGAGGCCAGAGGTCGACTTTGGGTGTTGTTCCAACATATGTGTTAAAAATCAGTCACTCACTGGAATCTGGGGCTTTTCAGTTAGGTTAGATTGGCTGGCCATTCAGCCCTGGCAATCCTCCTGTCTCCACCTCTCCAGTTTGGGATTCCAGATGCATGCCACTATGACCTGCTTTTTATATGGATTCTGAGGATCAAACTCAGGACCTTATGCTTGCATGGCAAATACTGTATAGACTGAGTTATCTTCCCACGCCCTGTTAATAACTGTTTTTGACATGTTATTGGAGCACCGTTTTAGCTGCTTTTCTAGCTGCTGTGAGTAAGTACCCTGACAAAAGCAACCTTCAGGAGAAATGGTTTATTCTGGTTCACAGTTCATGATGTAGTCTGTCATGGTAGGGGAGCCATGGTGACAGGAGGTGGAGACAGCCGATCGTTTTGTGTCCACAGTCAGGAAGCAGAGTGCTATGAGCTCTCATGTTCAACTTTGTTCGAAAGCCTAGGGAATGGTGACACCCATGATGAGGGTGAGACCTCCCACCTCAGTTAACCTAGTCAAGATAATGCCTCATAGGCATGACGGGAGGGATTTTCATTTCTTTGATTACTCCAAAAATACCCTGTATTGTTTGGGTGATTTCAGATCCTGTCAAGCTGGTAATCAATATTAACCATCACACCAACTATATAAAGATAACATATCTGTGATCTTGAAAATGTCATCTCTGATTAAATGATTTCATAACAATCTTATATCATTAATGAATTTAAAAATGACAATTTCTTCAATAAGGAAGGGAAAAACCTACTGCAAATAGATGTGCAGTGTTCAAAGATTTAGCTTAGATTCTGTCAGGAAGAAATAAATATAGAGAGGAAAGATCCTGGTGTGTTATAACATCTAGCTACTTAACAGCTATTTGTCCATTCTCCATGTGGACCCACAATGCTAAGCTGTAGCTTTTTGAGCATAGCCAGAATTCCTGCTCTTAGCTTCTATGGACCTGCAGGCCCAGAGTCTTCCTTTTTCTCCCCAGCTCTGGAGCATTTCTTCCTCTCTGTTTCTGAGCTTATTTTGGAACCTCGAAAGCTCTGTGCAGTCTTGGCTCTGGGCTGTTTCTAGTAGTGCACTCCTGTCCAGCTTCAGCTCTTCCTTTGCTTCTATACATTGCTGAAGAAGGCTGATACCCCCTGTTCCTTCAGGCCTCAGTTGGAGGTCAGAAAGAGACTTCCATCAACCTTATTTATTTATTTATTTATTTATTTATTTATTTATTTATTTATTTTTTCGAGGCAGGGTTTCTCTGTGTAGCCCTGGAACTCACTCTGTAGACCAGGCTGGCCTCGAACTCAGAAATCCGCCTTCCCCTGCCTCCCAAATGCTGGGATTAAAGGCATGTGCCACCATTGCCCGGCCATCAACCTTATTTTTAAAAGGTATTTTTGCTGTGCAGTGGTGGCGCAGCACTTGGGAGGCAGAGGCAGGCAGATCTGAGTTTGAGGCCAGCCTGGTCTACAGAATGAGTTCCAGAACGGCCAGAGTTGCACACACATACATAAGAGGTATTCTCACCTTCTTGATTACTCCAAGAATACCCTATGTTCAAGGCCAGCTCGAGTTATTGAAGTCTGTAGAGCCTAGTGATTGATTATTGTTCAGTGTAATAAAAGTTAAGATCCCCCTAATCACACATGTCAGGATCAAATGCAGTGTCACTAGTTGTCCTAGAAGTTAGTCCAGTATTTGTGTAAGCACTTTCCAGTTGATGCCCATAGGTAGCAGTCATTCCTAATTAATCATGGGGGTTGGCATGTAGACTGAGACCTACTTGCCATCATTGTTCATGATGCAGATGGCCAGGAGTGACATGCCAGTCAAAGCTCGTGGTGCCAGCCTCGAGGTTTGGTAATTTTTAAAAAAGATTTGGGAAATGTAGTCTCTCTAGTTGAAGCAGCTTTATTACCATAATAAATCTAGCAAGAGGAGAGAAGGGAGTGAGAGTCTCCCTTGTTAGTTAAACACGTTCCATTTGCACATTGGTTTGAATTCCCAGGAGAGCAGTATCTCAGCTGATGGATTGTCCCTATAAAAAGGCCTTGGCACTGGGCCACTGTAAAATTAAAATGAATTCAGACTCACTCATGCATGCAACTTTAATTTACAATTAAAATATTATGGTTACATATTTTAATAAGAATGATTAGACGGACCCAACTGAATCAACCCTTGTGTTTAATGAGACAGAACCCAGATCCAAATGGAAAGGCAGGTGGGTGTGACAGGGGACACGTTTCAGTCAGCAGCATCTTTGGTGGAGTCAGGCATTTTTGTCCCTTTTATATTCTAGTGCCCGGGAGGAGCAGCATTATTTCTCTGCAGCACCCGGGACCTTTGTCCCCTGCCTCCAGAAGCATGTTTTCCTCGAGACTCACATCTTGTTCTTAACCTCTTGGGCTGCTGCTCCCCCATGAAGGAGCGCTGTTTCTTCGTCAGCCACTGGAACTGGAACATCCCTCCTAGGGGATGAGACTCTTTATATCTGTGTATACGTAGTCACATAGTCATGTGTGTGTATCACTTCCTCCTGGGTCACGATAGCTGTATTCTCCCTTTAAGGCTGTAACCTGTGGGTCATGACCCCTTTGGGGGTAGACCAACCCTTTCACAGGGTTATCAGATATCCTGCATATCATATTTACATTATGATTCATAACAGTAGCAAAATTGCAGTTATAAAGTAGCACCAAAAATAATTTTAGGGAGACCACAGCATGAGGAATTGTATTAAAAGATCATAGCATTAGGGAAATTGAGAACTACTGAGTTAGAGACTTATACCTTAAAGATACAGAATTTTCTTCTTCAGAGAACATTTACTTCGTGTTGGGGAATCACAGCGACTCTCAGGCAAACACCAGTTCTTGACACTTGAATGAGTTCTTTGTTTTTAATCTTTTGGTGTTTTGAGACAGGGTCTCTCTATGTAGTCCTCATTGGTCTGGAATTTACTATGTAGACCAAGTTAGCCTTGAACATGAGTTCAGGTTCATAGAGATGCACCTGCCCGACCTCCTGAGTGCTGGGATTAAAGGTTTGTGCCACTACACCTGGCTTGGGTGAGCTAGGCAGGAAGCACCCAGAATATGGCAAGCCCAAGTGTCCCGAGAGAGTTCCATGCACCACCAGGTTCCTTCCCATCACCAACAGAGGAAAGAGTGCTACAGAGATGCCAGGGATCTGTTGCCATTTTAGATGAAAAGCCTTACTGAATGGATGAACAGTGTTGATAGGTTTAAGATGTAGTTTGTTTCCAGTGGAAACATTTTGGACTCCCTTTAAGAAAGGGCGGTGGCTGGGCATTGGTGGTGTACCCTTTAATCCCAGTACTTAGGAAGCAGAGGCAAGTGGATCTCTATGAATTTGAGGCCAGTCTGGACTACAGAGTAAGTTCCAAGACAGCCAGGGCTACACAGAGACCCTGGCTTGAATACCTTCCCCACCTCCAAAAAAAAAAAAAAAAAAAAAAAAAAAAAAAAAAGAAAGAAAGAAAGAAAGAAAAGAAAAAAAAAGAATAATAAAAAGAAAGTTAAGTTTTTCTTTGTTTGGAGATTTGAGGCAAGATCTCACTATGTAGACCAGGCTGGCCCTGCCACTCCTTATTTAGCCTGGGGAGGCCTCAAACACATGATGATCCTCTTACCTGGACCTCTTAAGTGCTGGGACTACAGGTGTACCTGTACCGTACACGATACCCACTTTTGGTATTTTTTGCTTGTGCTTTTGTGGGGCTGGGACTAGCAAACATCTAGCATTCATCCTACCACTGAGCTGTACCCTGCAGCCTTGTAACACAGGGAGGTGGCTTCTGATATTGGGTACTGATTGGAAGGTGACTAGGGTGTGAATGAAGGAATATCACTAAAACCATAGAGACTCGTGTCTCGTGACCCTTTAAACACTCTCTTAAGCCTAAATTTACTTTTTTCCTCTTCTTTCATGTCCACGCCTCTGTCTTACTCTCAGCTGCTGGCATTCTCCCCAGTGTCTTGAGTTTTCCCATTGAAAGATGGCTGAAGCGATGGCTCAGCCTTTGAGAGCACTTGCTGTTCTTCCCAAGGACTTAGCTTTGAATCTCAGCGCCCACAGTGAGTGTGACAGCTCGCAACTGCCTGTGACTCTAGTCCTAGGGGATCTGGTGCCCTCTTCTGGACTTTTTCCTACACTAAGCATGCATGAAGTGCACAGACATACATTCTGACAAAGCACCATAAGCATAAAAATAAATAAAGAAAAATTAAAAGTAATAGTATAGTTTCAGTACGAAAAGCAAAGCAGCCCGGAAAGCCAATTGTTCTCCATGCTGCAGGTTCCAAGGAGCATTGCTATCATTCTGAGCCCATTTGTGTGACAATGTAAGGCTCTGATGCAGGGGCGCTCCCCCCCAACTCCCTCAGTGAACAACTTGGAGCAGGGATCTATGCAAAAGCAAGAGGCAAGAGGAATTTATTGTTCTAGCATGCTGGGGTCGTCCTGCACCCAGAGGAGAGGCTGCGATTCCAGGCAGCCTGTTTGGCCAGTTTTTATACAGTTTTCAGGGCTAGAATAGAGCAATGGCCACTAGGCACAATGTGATTGGCAGAACAGTATGACTTTTAAACTGATTGGTCCTTAGGGGATGAGGTAGCAAGGACTTCCCTTGTCTGTAGGTGGCCAAGGGTCGATCCACCCTGCGGTTTTCCTGAGGAATGTAATCCAAGAAGGGAGGTGCCTATGTGCTCTGTCAACCTCCTCTCCTTTCCAGGATGGGAGGGGTCTTTATTCTCTGGGGTCTGGTGGAATTTTCCAAATGCCCTGAGCTGACTTCTTCAACAGTCACTAGGGAGCTTTGTCTCATTCTGCCTGAATCTCAACAAAAGATTTTATTTCCATCTCCCAGATTTGAAAAGATTTGTTCACTACACAGTATACATTCTAAGGAAAAGATAGACGCTTGGGCTATTCCTTCCCAGCCCTTTCTTGTACTTAATGTGTGTGCATTTTTAGAAAATGGAGAGGATATAGGATTTATAGTTTAATATCCCTCTCTTTCATGTTAGCATTCCAATACATTTTAAATATTAGGACTACTTTGCCAGCTACAACTAAATTAGAAGTGACTGGAAAAAATTAGCATACGTTTATCTTCACATTTATTAGCAGACAGGAGACAGTAAGCTTAGGATGGAAAAATCAGTCAGTAACTGCCTCAGCCAGATGACCAGAGTAAAACAGCATCGAAGACTCCCAGGGGCAGCAGGTGCCTTTGATGTGCTGAAAGATGGGGCTTCACCTCTGGTTTTCCTTCCAAACATGGAGAACCCCAGTCTAGACCTGAGACAAACACTAGATAAGCCCCAACTGAGGAACATCTACAAAAGACCCAAGTTCTCAGAATCATCAAGGTCACCCAAACCAGGGGAACCCCATGAAAGTGTCACAGGCCAAAAGGAGCTCGAAGGAGACACGATGACCAAACCTGTGTCATCCTGGGTTGTGGGTCAAAAATGGAGTCCTGCGTCCACTTGGTGCTAGGGCCACTGGGTGAGGAGGACTCTGGGAGGTTGACTGCACATGAAACTGCCAGGCAGGCGTGGAGCTGTAGAAGTGGCAGGACCCTGCTCCGGGGGTGGGAAAAGGCGCAGTCTGGGGTCCCCGCTGAACTGCTGGAGTCGGGATCCGACTCTCAGGTACCACAGACGCCGCTGGGTACCCAGGGAAGAGCCAGTTCTGGGGTCCCTGGGCCTGCATGGAGGCCAGGGATGACAGGTTCTCACTCTTAAACATCCCAGGCGGCGCAGCTGTATGTCGCAGAAGAGCTGAGAATGGGTGGAGACCCTCAGGCAAACTCTGGCTGGGGGTGCGGAGCAAAGGGAAAAGGGTAGGAGGAGAGAGCTCTGGCAAGGTATCCCGGGATGAGAGAGTCCTTGCTTTGCTCTGGTGGCTAGCTTGGTTTGACTGGCTTGGGTTGGCTGGTGGGCTGTGGCTGGAGTGCAGAGAGGCCTCCTGGCAGGAGGTTAGATGCACGGCTCATTAGGGGAAGACTTGCTCCATTGCTCCAGCACAGTGGGTCCTGATGAGCAGAGATGAGCAGAGATGGTTCGTGGTTTCAAGGCATTCATTGTAGAAAGGCAGAAAGAGGGAGAGAGTAGGGAAGTAGAGGCCAGCCGTGTCCACGTGGAGGGGAGGGGAAGGGAATGCGGAGAGAAGGGGAGCAAGAGTAAGAGAATAAGAGGTAAGAAAGTGAGGAGGGGGGCAAGCAGCTCCTTTTATAGTGGGTTGGGTCATCCTGGCTGTTGCCAGGTAACTGTGGGGAAGAGCATACCTGGCTGTTGCCAGGTAACTGTACTGGTGGAGTCCAGACAGAATACCAGGAGCTTGAGGCATTGCCTACATGACTGTTGGCTATATACCTCTCTGCAGGGGGCTGTGGGAGGCTATAGCTGCGACAGGAATCAGAGGCCCAGGAGGCTGCCAAGGGGGTGGTGGTGGTGGTGATGGTGTCTGGCCAGTGCTCAACAGGGGACCAGGCTGTCTGTGCACGCTCACTGCCCCACACTGGGTGGGAGTGGCAGCTATAGAAGAGCCAGCAGCTAATCCCACTGGGTGGGGACACAGTGACATCATTTTGCTGCTAAAGGAACCAGGATTTGGACAAGAGGCAAATCCAAGTTGTAAACTCAGTCCAGTCTTGCTGGTCATCTGACTTTTGGGCTAGTTGCTTAAGCTTCTCTCATCTGTAGAACTCGGGCAATGTTGCCTGGCTGTTAGGGAAGAAGAGGCTAGACAGACAGATAAAGTTGGAGCTGGGTCAGGGGTCAGGGGTTAGGGAGAAACAGGCCGTGAAAAATCAAAGAGTATACAGTGATTGGGTTCTCTCGGACCTCATGGCCCGCTTTCTCATGGAGTGCAGCAAGGATCAGTTACTTTACATTTTTAATTCTACTCCTCCTGCATTTCCTTTCATAGCAGATGTAGTCATTAGGCCCAAGAAGTCATTAAAGTGTTTAATAAGGTTATTAAATTGACTAACAGCGCCTTTGGAAGCCATTTCCATAGGAAATCCATATGATTCCAGGTATGGGACATGGGGCTGTCCTCTGTGGCGGACAGCCTGTCAGCATCCCGGTGAAGGATGGTAGGCAGGTCATGAGGGATGTGTCTAATTAAGGAGATTATAGGTGAGCCTCGGCTGTCTGGGCATGCTGTTCGTAGCTGGAAGTGTGTTGAAAGTTCACTAATTCCTACTAATTGCAGGGTGGGGGAGGAGAGGTCCATCCAAATTACAGAATATTTTAAAATAAATGTACTTTTATTACATTCAAGTACATATTTTAACTCCAACTAGGCCAACAAATTGTTGCCCTGCACAAGTCTTAGGGGACAAAGTTACTGAGGGTATCAGGGTGATTTTCAATTATTTCTATGTAAATAGGCATTTCTGAAGTTCTTTAGGGTGTTTGAAGACAGTTTGTTCTCATAGATCTTAAGCATTGCACCGGTTGCCTTCTATGGTTAATTGGCACACCCTTGGAGGATGGGATGGGTAAATTAAGATAAACTTGAGGCCATCTAGGAAATAATTTAATTCAATGATAAGTGGTGTCCAAGAGGCCAGGTAGAAGAGGTTTTTATTTCAGCTCAAGTTTAATTTAGTTTTCCCCGTGAAGGCAATTTGCTCATTTGTGCAGGCACCTACTGATTGTTTGACTGATGTTGGTAGGGATGTAGGAAGTTGTCAGCCATTCTTATCTGGAAAGCCAGCCCAAGTTGCTTATGGTAGGGTCCAGGAGAAGAGACCCACTGGTTAGTGTGGTCCAGTACTGAGAATCAGGAGCAAGAGACTCGCCTAGGATAGTCAAATAAATCACACCAGGAGAGATCTGACAAGCGTTGACTGAGTTGTATTTGGAAAATGATTGGATTAGGGAACAAAAAGCAAGAAAAAGGTTAGGGTGGGAAGCAGAAGGAAGAAAAAGAAAATGGCCTGACTTTAGTAATCTAGGCAGGAAGACCAGTGTTCAAGGGTATGAATGACACTATGCCCTGTTGTAATCCTGGAGCCCTCTATCCAGCCTCAGGCAGCTGAGTCTGCTCTCTCCAGCAATGGTCACCACTTATGGAACTGCTGGAAGGCGGAGCCTTGTGTGGTTCTTTAGCTCTCTGTCCTAGGAGGCTCTGTTTTCTGGGGGTTGGGGGGGAGGGGAGCAGAGGGGGTGAGGGTACTGTTACCCTAGGGAAGAGTTAGGTACACAGGAAGAAAGTGTGACAGAGTGGACCAGTCTATGGCTGGAGCCTTAAGTCAGTGAAATCTGGGTTTGGGATCTGAGGTGTGTTGCGGGAGCCTGAGTTAGGACCGAGAGTTTAAAGCCAGTTTGGGTTATGTGGTGACCTGGAAGGAAAGAAGGAAGGAAGGGAGAGCCAGTGCCATCATGGTGGTTTCAGGCAAGGTCTCACTACGTAGCCTTGGCTGGCCTAGGACTCACAATGAGGCGAGTTTGCTCCTGAGCGCTGGAATTAGGGTGTGTACCAATAGGCTTGGATTAAATTTTTAAATTTCTCTCCCCCCTCAATCCCCGTTTCTTTTTCTTGTACTGAAACTGGATTTTCTCCTTCATTAATAAGGCCTAGATTAGAGTTCTTCTTTCTTTTCTCCCCCCTTCCCCACTTCCCCTTCCCTTCCCCTCCCCTTCTTTTTTTCTGAGTCAGGGCTTCTCTATGTAGCCCTGGCTATCCTAGAACTCGATTACCCGTAGACCAGACGGACCTTGAATTCAGACATCCTCCTGCCTCTGCCTTCCATGTTCTGGGATTAAAGCCAAGCGCTACCATACCTGGCTGGCTTTTCTTTTCCTTTAATGCCAGTGCTCTGAGTTGCTAAACTTCTCACTTGGTATGATTTGCTTTATATTTGCTTAGCTTTAGTGGAACATTTCCAGATCTTTCCAGTGGTGTTTTGTTATTTGATCTGCTTAACAGCTGAAATAAGAGTGGTCTCCCCATTTTTCTGGAGGCAGAAAGTGAGGCTTGGTGAACTAATCATTTTAGGAGGTGGGCAAGCTAGGATGTATTTGTAGTTTTGTGACTAGAAATTCTGTCCAAAGTTGGAATGCCAGCAACTGGGGATAGCAAAGAATTATGGTGAGAAAAGCATGTATGTGCTGATTTTAGAACCACTTAACTGTGCTGCTACGGTGGATTGCTAAAATGCTGTGTGTTTGGGCAGATGTGGAGTTTATAGTTCAGATGATCACAGAAGTGCGTCTGCCCTTCCTTCCAATTCTTTGGCTGTGGGTTTGTTTTTGACACAGAGTCTCACCTTGTGTACCTGACTTGTTTGGAACTCAGTGTATGGCCAGGGGCCTTGAACTCCGGACAATCCTGCCTCTACCTACGGAGTGCTGGGATTTTAAGTATGAGCCTCCATGCCTGGTGTCCACTTCTGCTTATGATGCTACCGTTTCAATGCGGGCACATGTTTTCCATCCCCGTTAATGTGTGACATTGAGTGGTTGGAAAGAGTTGGCTTCTGTTCGACTCATCAGAGAATGGGTACCTCTTCCATGGAAAACGGCTATAACCTTTGTGGGAATGTAGCTTCCACGGGACACGGTGACTCGGAACCGGGCACAGTGCCAAGGACAACACGACTTTTGAGGGCCAGTGAAACTTATAATTTCTTTTAAAATAAGAAGAGAGAACTTTTAGGTCAAAGAAAGGCCCATAAAAGCCGGAATGGAGCCTTAGGTGTGCAGGGTTGGGAGGCTTAGATGGGGTGTCGTCTTATGAAGACTGTGGTCTTTCTTCTCTTCCCAGCCTGTTTATTTGATGAGATTGGATGTGTTCAGGGGGTATGGCTGTGAGCCCTAACTCTGTCTCCATCACTCTCTTCCTCTCCCTTGTTACCTCCCCTTCCCCCTTCCTACTGGCCAAGCAAACATAGATTTATTTATTTATTTGTATTATTATTATTATTTTTTCAGGATGGGGTTTCTCTGTGTAACCCTGGCTATCTATCCTGAAACCCACTCTGTAGACCATGCTGGCCTTGAACTTCCAGAGATCTGCTTGCCTCTGCCTCCCTTAGGACCCTGAGAGCACGCACTGAGACACATTCTCAAATTCAGGATCAGGTGTGCCCTTGTGCCTCTGTTTTAGAAAACTTCCCTTTTACCCATAACACAAAGATGAAGAGGAAATGACTTGGTGTATAGAAAATGAACTTAGAAATGGTGGGGGAGAGGGTATGTCTCCCTCCTATTAAGTTCTGGTGGCCCCTGCTCTCCAGGCCAGGCCTGACAGTTCAGTCCCCAGTGTTTGTTTTTTCAGCAGACCTTTGTTACGTTTCTTTATTTGTGAAGTTTATTTGCTAGACAGGTCATAGATATTTGGGATGGTATTAGTAACTGTTGCACTGAGAAGCTGAGACAAATGGCAACTTATTTTTCAAAGATTGAATATTAAGGCCCAGTTTCAGAACTATCTTCTTGATTCTCTCCCGATGCCCTAACACACCAGCTATAAGCCCTCTTCACTCAGTTTTGCATTATTTAGAAGTTTCCATTTGTGGCAAAGTGTTTTCTGGACTCTGGTGACACCTGATTCATGATCTCTACTTCCTTCTTTCTGAGGGACGGTGAGCACACAGGCTGGTACCTCCAGTTCTGTCCTTGCTCCTTCCATCCCCTTCTGTAATCCTGTCTTCCGTGTTCCTGATGCCCTTACAGGAGTTCGTGAGCGTCTGGGTCCGAGACCCCAGGATTCAGAAGGAGGACTTTTGGCACTCTTACATCGACTATGAGATATGTATTCACGTAAGTACACAGCCAGTAGGAAACAGGTTTTAGGTGGTGAATGTTTTATGTGACAAAATGATACTAAGAACTAAAAAATCTCCTTAATTCAGAGAACAGAGTAGGGATGATTTTAGCTAAGTTTGTATCACAAATGAAGCAGGAGTTGAAGAGTTGCTTCTTTGAAGCTCATATTGTACTTGTTTAAAATATTAATATTTCAGTATTTATTACCTTTACTTATAAAGATGTGAATACTTTAAAAATGAATCTTTAAAGAGTATAACTTACTAATGGTATTTCTTTGTGATATTATATTTCTTTTTTTTAAAAAAGTTATATATGTATGTATACATATGTATGTATGTATGTATGTATGAGTGCTCTATCTGCATGTATATCTGCATACCAGAAGAAGGCATCAGATCCCATTATAGGTGGTTGTGAGCCACCATGTGGTTTCTGGGAATTGAACTCAGGACCTTTGGAAGCAGCCAATGCTCTTAACTGCTGAGCCATCTCTCTAGCCTGTGATATTATATTTCAAGATAATATATTATTTGATAAATCTTAAATTTTGAGGGAACATAGAATTTTAGATTACTACATGGCAGTAGGTTTTATTACAGCATTTTTATTCATATGTGCCTTTATACTTTGTTCTATTTTATATAGGGAATCAGAAATTTGGAAATGACTGTGTACAATTAGTTTGCCTTAGTCTAGATTTCGAGTCATTAGTATAAAGAGGAAGCAACCAGAAGTAACATTCGCCCAAGTGGAAATAATACTGAACCGTAAGATTCCGAAATGCCTGTTTGGTGTTGAGTCTGCTGTGTTCATCCCGAACAAGGTCAGCAACCTGTCCTGCATGCATGGAGCCATGTGGAAATCTCCTGCGGCAGCTATGCTGCGGCTTCCACTGCTGCTGTGCAGCAAGGACAGCAGAGTTTGTAAATGGACCCCTGTATTTGTACCCCAGAACTCCTGGAAAAGACAGGAGGCAGAGCAGACCCGCCCGAGACACTTAGCTTGCTGGCTCCTGGTCTTGAGGACACATACTTTCCTGTCTCATCCGGCATTCTGCTGTATCTGCGACCGTATCGAGCTGGCACAAGTGAAGTAACATGTAGCCCAGCATTCAGTGTCATCTGCATACCGGAAGTCTGAACACCACTCTAAAGCTTTTTCCTCCAAGAGTCCTCAATTTAGAAAATAAGCTAGGTATCAAAACTCTGCCCTGCCCCCACCCCTGCCCTGTTTTCTCTTTTTGCAGTTATTTTGTAAGCCACCGATGTTGTTATTTTGCTTTTGTTTTATGCAAAAGCTCACACCAAAGATGCATTCCGTGTGCAAAGTTATGAGCATATAAAGGTAGGCATTTGGGCTGGAGAGATGGCTCAGCATGGAAGAGCACTGACTGCTCTTCCGAAGGTCCTGAGTTCAAATTCCAGCAACCACATGGCAGCTCACAGCAGCTGGAACTCCAGTTTCAGGGGTCTAGCCTCTTTTCTGACCTCCCCAGGGTTCTGCAGGCACTTGGTGCACAGACATACTACTCAGGAGCACACACATCCCCATAAAATTAAATGAGTAAGTATTTTTAAAAAGGAATAGACATTAGAATCAGATGTGGGGGTACACACCTGTGATCCCCGCTTGTTGGGGGTTGAGGCAGGAGGATTAGGAGTTCGAGGTGATTGATTCTCAGCTGTAGAGTGAATTTGAGGCCAGCTTTGTCTACATGAGAACCTGTCTCAGTCCTTTACCCCTCCCCACCCAAAAGGAATGGAAAAAAAAAAAGAATAAGCATTTGAAGCAAAATGAAAAATTTTAATTATTTATTTAACTTCTGAGAGTATTTGTGAGCCTTGTCACATACTTCAGAGCATCATGACATTTGATTATTTTTAGGAGATAATCAAATAACAGATTATTTGGTGCTAATTGCATGATATGAATTCAGAAACCTATTGTCTTAGTCAGGGTTTCTATTCCTGCACAAACATCATGACCATGAAGCAAGTTGGGGAGGAAAGGGTTTATTCAGCTTACTTCCACATTGCTGTTTATCACCAGAGGAAGTCAGGACTGGAACTCAAGGTCAGGAAGCAGGAGCTGATGCAGAGGCCATGGAGAGATGTTTCTTACTGGCTTGCTTCCCCTGGCTTGCTCAGCCTGCTGCTCTCTTATAGAACCCAAGACTTCTAGCCCAGGGATGGCACCACCCACAAGGGACCCTATCCCCTTGATCACTAATTGAGAAAAATACCTTATAGCTGGATCTCATGGAGGCACTTCCCCAACTAAACCCCCTTCTCTGTGATAACTCCAGCCTGTGTCAAGTTGACACACAAAACCAGCCAGTACACCTATACATATGAATAAAAATGCTATAATAAAACCCACTATCATGTATTAATCTAACATGGTTAATACCACATCTCTCTTCCCCCAAACTCGACGTCCTCTTCACAATTACTTCTGTGTTCTGGTGTCTCTCTGAAGTAATACTCAGTTGACAATAGTAAGGCTTGGTGCTGGCCGAGACAAGCATATGGATTTAGAGGGACTGAGACAGTCAGTGGAGACCTGCTCCTGTGGTACAACTCAAAGCGGGAAGGTGAGCGAGGCTTGAGGCTAACCTTCGTTAGTTAGCTCGGAGGGCATCCGCTGGGGATCCGTTCACTCAAATGAACCTCAAGGGATATGATACCAGGTGACTCTGGAATGTTCATAGTTTCTTGGGATTATAAAACAGTAATGATAGAACTGGCTGGCCCTTCAAGTATCTTTCCCTGACCCTATCTTCTGGTTGAGGCACTGACAGATGGAGCGTATTCTCATATCAACATCTATGTGCCAGGAAACTGGATTTAAATGAGTCCAACCTACGCTGGCGATGTAAGAAGTCCCTGCGGTGGCCTGGTTCTCTCTGAGGAGAGGGTCCTGAGAGGATGGACCTTGTGAGGGCCATGACTCTGGTGTAACAAAGCCTGCTGTCTTGGTCCCCAAGGAGGGCGCTAGTCAGGCAGCGCTGCACTTCGGAAGTTGTCCCTCAGAATGCGTCGATGCCTTAGGCATCTCTGGTAGGTTTTGCTTCTGTGGCAGCTTAAGTGGCTGGATGTAGTGCTGTGGCCTTTGCAGCTGAGTCTCTTAACCTCCCTGCATCCAGTAACTTTGCCCCGTGTTTCATGGGGACAGCTCATGAACAAAATGTACACAGTCCTTTAGATTTCCGAGAAAACGGCTCAACTTCACTGGCAGAATAGTTTTGGAAATAATGAAGATCTTAGTAGCAAAAGTTAATTTCTCATTTAGCAATGCAATGATTACGAAGTGAATCTTTGTTTAAAATGAATATATAAAATAGAGGATGTTTTTTGTTTGTTTGTTTGTTTTGTACGGGTGGTTGAGATTTTACACAAGGTCTTACTCTGTATCCCAGACTGCCTGGAATTCACCCTGTAGTCCAAACTGGCCCCAAACGCGTGGTCATCCTCCTGCCCCAGCCTCTTTGGGTCTTTGGGTTATAGGTGTGAGCCACCGCAGTCAGCTGAATTGGCCTTGTTTTTTGAAACTAGTAGACACAGATGTTTGTCAGCTTTGTGCGTCCCCAGAGGAGGCTCTTTGCTCATTCTGTGTTTTCCCAGAGGAGTGACATTACGGCCTAGCTTAGGCTGGGGACTTAGACCTGTTTTTTTCCAAGTCTGTCTCGGGGCTGCTACAGGGAAACAGACATCTGGTAACTAATGCTATCAATTCTACCTGCCAGTTGCTTTCCGGTCATCTTCATGTCCACCCTGTTTACCCCACTCAGGGAACTAGAACTGATGTCATTTTCTTGGAGGAGAACCAGAGCTGACATTTATGCCTATTGTGGGCACTGACAATGAGCCCCACTGCTGTGTTCCTGACTCAGATCACTCTTCCCTCCCATTGTCTAGTAGGGACGGGAAAATGTTGTCTAGGTGAGCATTGACTTCAGGATTCCCAGGGTCGGGTGGTGTCCATATTGAGATGCAGATGTCTGTGTTGCTTTGTGAAGAGCTGCAGGAAGTCAGTTCTGATCCACAAATGCCCCGGGTTGGTGTTAAAAATGCAATGGATGCGCTCGAGCATTGTGCATTTTAGGACTTGTGTGTGTTTATCAAGATGGGGATCTCGCTGTGTAATCCAGGCTGGATTTGAACTCAGTCCTCCTGCCTCCTGCCTGAGTCTGAGATGACAGGGTGGACAGCCATATCCGCTAGAGTTTTCCTTAGTGATCCATCTTTGGAAACAATGCTAGTAGTTAGGAAAGCACAGGTCTCCTTCAGGTCTCTGGTCAGGGGTGAGCCATGCCTGCCCAGGACTAATACTGCTCATTCATGTCATCGTGGCTTCTTCGGGACTGAAACTGATGGGTTATATGAAAGATTTTGCATTGCACACATAAAGGCACACATGTTTTATGGCTTGCATACTACTTAGAGTGAGGGTGACATCATGATATATATATGTATATATACATACATACATACATATATACATACATATATATATACATATATGTATGTATATATGTATAAAGTGCTTTTTCCCCTGAGGTGAGGTTCATGTTTTTCTGTTTCTATACAGACGAATAGCATGTGTTTTACAATGAAAACATCTTGTGTGCGAAGAAGGTATAGAGAGTTTGTGTGGCTGAGGCAGAGACTCCAAAGCAACGCATTGTTGGTGTAAGTGACTTACAGTTTAAAGTACTAGGATCTGGCTGCAACAGTGTCGTTCTGAACGTTGTGATAGCATTAAGATGCATGAGGTAAGAACAGGGCACAGGCGTGCTTCCTCTGTGCCTACTGCATCTGAATTTAATATCCATCTCTTAACTTTACTAGCTTTTATGGATATTAATCACAAATGGCCCCAGAAGTGTTTAAAAACAGATTTTCCTTTAAATGAATATCACACAGCAATAATTAGGTGATGGCTGTGTGATAATTATTACCATGCACAGCATGCCTTCACTTTGAGGGATGTCTGGAGCTAAGTCACTGTGATTTGGTGATTGACTTTTTTTTCTTTCTTATCAGACAATTACCAGAACTTCCATCTAAAAACCTATTTTTCAACATGAACAATCGCCAGCATGTCGACCAGCGCCGTCAGGGCTTGGAAGATTTCCTCAGAAAGTAAGTAAGGGTCTGCACCAGGCAAGGGATGTAGACAGAGGGGCTCTGAAGTGATGCCGGACTGCTGGCCACATACCTTCATATCCTGTGTTAGAGCGCCATCTTGTGGCTGGAATCAAATGGTACAGATGTGAACAGAGCCTGCAAACAATGGATGGCTGAATCAGAGAATAGACGCATGGTCTCTTAAGAGGAAAGTAGATACAGCGCCAGCGTACACTTCTAATGGAAGCACTCGTGAGGTTCAGGCAGAAGGATTTCTGTGAGTTTGAGGCCAGCCCAGGATTTGTAGTGAGTTCCAGGCCAGTCTTCGTCAAACAAATACAACAAATAAATACCCCCAAACCAATCCAAAACAAACATCAACAAAGGTTAAGCAGATGCAAGCTACTCAGGAGTCTGGCCGACAGAAAGCACCCGTTTCCCAGGAGATAAGTGTGCCTTGTATTTTCAAGCAGCACTTCTTTAAAACTGGTTTCAGATACAGCAGTTAGAACAGACAGACCGAAGTAGCCTTGAAGGCCCTCCTCTGATTGCATGGCTCAATTTGTCAAGTGCGTGTGTCGTCCGTCCGAGTGGTCTCAGTAGGTTGATTTCTGTGATGGGGCACGCTTCCACGATTCCATGGGAGCCGCCTGGAGTCCAGGCCACTAGGACTTCCCATTGTCTCCCTCCCTCCCTAGAGCACCAGGATAGGAGGCCTGTCCCCCACTGATTTGCACACAGATTCTGAAGCTGGGCTGCTGGGGTTCAAATCCTGGATCTGCCACTTGAGTAGCTGGGAGTCGGGCAAGCTTTCCCTTTGGGCCAACGTTGTCCCATCTATAAAACAGGGACAATGATAGTCCTTCCCCCATAAGGGCCGAGCCAGTTAAGCGGGCTAAGGGCTGCAAAGCACTTACAGTGGTGTCTGACAACCTAATTTCTGAGTGTTGGCAGTTATTATTATTCTAGTACTCACGGCAGAAACAGCTGTGAGTTTGCTTTTTCATCTCCTAGCTAAGGAGTCAGGAGGCCCCAACTCTCCTTTTCTCTAGTGGCTTTGGGTCTGAAATTATCTCCTTCTGAGTTCACTAACCAGGACCCTGAGCTGGTCTGAACTAGCATGCTGCTTTTCCCCATAGGGCCCATTTATAAAGGGCCTGGGTATTGAGTGTGCACATGAATATTAATATTTGTTTCTATTAGATTGGCATGATGCCTTTCCTTCCAGGAGGTCCCTGGGATACGCAGAAAGCTGGGAGCTGATGAACTGAGGGCAGGGGAGACTGACACGGGAGTGATCCCTGTGGAAAGGAGCCAGAGGAACTGTTGGATGAGCTGAGGCCTCTGAAAACATCACAGCAGGGTCTTTTGTCATGTCACAGGTGTGACAGAACAAAGTGCTGGTCAAGACTTTCACCATTTTTCCCTTAGGGACAACTCTGTTTTTAAAATTATTATTATTATTATTATTATTATATTTATTATGTTTTAATAATATATTACTTTTAAAATATACTTATTTTTATTTCATGTACATTCATGTTTTGCCTGCATGTATGTCTGTGTGAAGGCGTCAGATCCCCTGAAACTGGAGTTGTAGGCAGTTGTGAGCTGTCATGTGAGTGCTGGGAATTGAACCCAGGTCCTCTCAGGGATCAGCCAGTGCTCTTAACCCATAAGCCATCACTCTCCAGCTCCTAGAGTAAACTCCGTTAATTATCATCTCTAAGGTGCCTAGGTCTTTTTAGAGCAGCCTCCATTCTAGATTCCATGGAAGCTGCAGCATGGCCT
>NW_022196903.1:46508590-46544154 GCF_008632895.1 Mastomys coucha
AGGGGTGGGAAGTGGGTAGGAGCTGGGGAATCCCATAGCCCTGGCTAGCACTGGGGCAGGGCTTGGGTGGGGTGGGGGTTGGGGGCGCTGTTGGACTATTGCAGGGACACCAAGGGTCAGTGTTTATGTCACTAGGGAAATGCAGGCCACTGGTAACTCCTCTGTTGCTGGGCTGGCCTTTTTAAAGTCTCATGCCGTCTAGCCTGGCCTCAAACCTGTGCACTTGAGTCTGGACCTGATTGCCTGCCCAGATTGGGTTTGCAGGTGTGCGCCACCATGCTCAGCTTCCGGAGTTTGCTCCCTGCACTGTTTTTAAGCACTGTACATACACAGTAGGTGTACCGACCTCAGCTCCCGTGGGGACTGAGCTGCTGCAGAGGTGTTTTGTACTGTGTATTGTTTAGCTGTTTGTTCATTGGCTTTGTTCGACACAGAGGAGTACATCCTGCTTCGAGAGCTCGGGGAACGTGGGTCTCAGTCTCCCACCAGCCCTAGATTCTGATATTTTCCGAGCTGGGGAACCCAGATTCTTTTGAGTCTCTTACTTCTTTTGGTTGTCTGTGGAGTGGAGCAGCACAGCCAGCTCATCCCTCTCCTTGCTGGGAGGTGCGTTTGTTTAGACAATTTAACTTCCTGGAAAGGACTCTGAAAAGTACGTGCTGACCTTTCACCCAACAGCTGTGTGCCAGGGACGTAGGCACAGACGCATTATAGGCCTGAACAGAGAGCTTATAAATTATTCTTCCCTAGCTGCTTGCTTCCACTTTCATTTGGGAGCTCTTGGTGCTGTGTCTGAATTAATTAAAATGTGACGGGGAGCTGGAGGGATGGCTCAGTAGGTAAGACCAGGATCTTCCAGAGGACCCAGGTTCAGCTCCCAGCTCCCGTACAGCAGCTCACAACCCTCTGAAAGTCTAGTTCTAAGGGACTCAAAGGCCACATCCAGTCTCCCTGGCACCTGGCAGGCACATGGTGCACACACATACATATAGGACAAACACTCTTCTACTTGAAGCAAGAGTAAGTCTTAAAAAAAAAACTGGATATTGATTGTCATCTTAGGATCAAATCACGGAACGGACAGCTTTCTTATGGCACTCTTAACTGTGCATATGAGCATTTATTTCCAACGTACACAAAAATAAACTGAATAGATCTCATTTAAAAAGTTAAAAAAAAAACAAAACCCAAACAAAACAGGTAAATGTGCTTGTAGGATGTGTGCTGGGTCCCCGGAACCCCAGTGGTGAAGGAGAGAAAAGATTTCTGGGAGTTGCCTTCTGGTCCATATGCTTCGCGTCCTGTGGCATGCACACCTCCTCCACAGCCAGGCACACAGAATAAATAAATAAATGACGGTTCCAGTTGGCTTTGGACTGGGCCCCCTGGCTGAATGATACCGATGATTTCTGTTTCACGTTCCTCTGTGCAGCTCTCCTGTTTGGTCCAGTTTGGGCACGAATGGCAGCCATCCATGACTGGGGAGAAGCGTGTCAACATCTTGCCTGAGCACATCTTGGTGTCCCCTTTGCGGCATTCACTGCTTCCCTGTTAAGTAGGGTCGTCTGGCTGCAGCCAATCCCTCATTTGGTGTGAGGCCTCTGGAATCAATAATATTAAAGAGGACATAGGCCGGTTAGAGGCTCTAATAAGCATAGATTTAAATTTGATTTTTATGTAAATTTTTAAGTTGTTAAAATTCCATGAAAGCAAAATGTCTCTGCATATGTATGCATGTATAATGTAAAATGAAATTTTCATCTTAAGGTCATTTGTGTAATAATATATACTTAATATAGGCACAATGCATATTCAGGCTGATTACTGGAGAGGAATTGGAGCCTCGTTTCTCTGATTGGCTGTCAAAGAAGATCATGTGTTGATCTTGTCTAGGCTTGAAGTTGTAGGTGCTTTGTCTTGGTACTTACCAGTCGTGGCGGGTGGGGTTGTCTCAGCTGTACAAACTGTAGAAAAAGTAGAGGTCTTATGCTCTGGGCACTGCTGTGTTTATGATCAGCAGAGTGGCCACTGCCAGCTGAACTGGTCACTGTGATTGTGAATTTTCAAACATTTATTGTCCTCTGTGACTGTAATTTTCTTCTTGTATGCGTTCTCCTAATTATAAGTCGTAAGCTCTTATAATAGCAACAGAGACATAAAGTTATAGATTGGAGTTATAAGCTCGTAAGTCTCCAACTGTGATAGAAGCCCTACTAATTTCCTAGGTTTAATTGCTATGAACAGGAGCCAACTCTTGTATATAGAATGGATCCCAGTGATAGCAAACATAACCCGCATTTAGACTGTGGTTTTACATAATTTTTATTCTTTTTTTTTTGTTTTGACAGTCCAGGCTGACCTTGAACTGCCTGTGTAAGGGAGAATGACCTCAAACTTCTGATTCTCTTGCTTCTACCTCTTAAATGCTGGCTTTTTTAAGTGTATGCCACCACGACTGACTATGGTGGGAAAATTTGTTGTTTTTTTAACAAGAGACACATACATACAGGCATGCACACAGATACACACAGAGAGACTCTCCATAACACACATACACACACAAACACACAAATGCACACACACACAGGTACATGCAATTTTTTAAAATAAATCTTTATGTTCAATAGAGGGCACCACAGCATAGATTATGAATATCTTTGAATGAAAATTTGTAGGTTTAAATTATTTCTCTCTTGGTGAGAAATTAAATAGGATGAGCTAACTTTCTTTTTTCAACATCAAACCACACTATATAGATGTGTGTAGGGAATATGATATGGGTAGAGATCAGTGGATCCAGGGCATCTGTAGAATTAAATGATTTTGTAAGCCATATTGTTCTTCAACTGAGCCGCTATATAATATGCTTGATAAAAATTCTATTAAGGAAAACTAGACTTAACTACGTCTAATTCAGAGGAAAAGCAGCTTTGTGTTGTCTAGCATAGTTATCATGGGGGGGGGCAACTTTTAACTTGCAGTATAAATATATTTTCAGAAATTCCTTTAAAATTCTATAGGCTGATTTGTGAAGTCTGTGTTATAAAGGCTTGAAAAAACTACACTTATATATTTGTTTATTTATTTATTTATAGATGGTCTTAATATGTAGGCCGGGTTGCCCTAGAACTCACTGTGTAGAACAGGCTAGTCTTGAAGTCACAGACCTCTGCCTGCCTCTGCCTCCTAAGTAATGGGCTTAAAGGCATGTCCCACCATATCCAACCTATGCATTTATTGTTTTGGAGGCTTCTATTAACTATGGTTTATTGATTGTTTTTCAAAGTACTCTTTATAGTAGGCTTGAAGTTGATATTCTCCTGTTAGGCTTTTTGGGGAAAATGTGGCACAGATATGACTACAGAGAACAGAGGTTCTTTCTTCTGTTACAGTGGTGGGCACGATGCCAGCAAAGCAGATGTCACTTGGAGGAGGCACCAGTGTCCTCCGGTCCTCCCAAAGGTCACATTTTTAAAATTAAAAATATCTATTGTTGTTATCATTGTTATTTAAGATGGCCTCACAGTGTTGTTCTGGCTGGCCTGGAACTTGATTCTCCTGTCTCAGTTTCCCAGGAGCTGGGATTATAGGTGAGCACCACCACTCTAGACTCTAGGATTTATATTTTAAATTTTACGTTGTAAACTATCTGACCACAAAATGAAAACATGACTATATCCTAAAGTAGTTTTTTCTTTGTTGCTTTTAAATTCATACCCGTGCAGACCTGGTGGCCTAAATTTAGCCACCAAGGCATAAAAATTAAAGAAATAAAACCAGGCTCAGCAGGCAAGCTAGTTTTGTACTCTATCAGGGCCCTGTGAATATGAGTATTAATATGAGTATTCAGGCAGGCCATCCTGAATACGTTTTCTTCCCTCAGTCTTCCTATGGAACTGTTCTCTTGCTTCTTCCCCCACGTGTCCTCCAGGTGGCAGTATTCAGCAGAAAACTGAGGTGCCTAATGTACAGTCAAATTGGAAATTGAATTATAGCAGAGGAAAAGGGACAGTAGCCTTGAGGTCTCCATCAGCCTGGACTCTGATCACTTTTGTTTGCGGTACCCATGTGTTAGGTGCCCAGCGAGTTAATAACAGCACGTGAGCCATTCAAGGCTCAGTAGAATTGCTTTAGACATGAAATAAAGCTGAAATGAATTTGTGTCCAATATCGTTGCCATTAGCGTACATTACTTCTGTGCTGTAATGCCTCAAACCATCTAAAATCAATTTTAAAGATCACCCATTATTTTATAGAGAAAATAAAACACATTTCCAACAGAAACAAAGCCGTGTGTACAATCCTATGAACAGGCACTCGTCCCGTGGCTGGTGGGTTAGCTACCAACAGGCGGCCACAGGAAACAACTCGGCTCGGACATGACAGCGCGTCCAAGTTTGTATCAGGGGCTCGTTGCCATAAAACTCTCTCCTAATGTGAATTACTTGGGACATGATTAGAAGGCATTTGTAAATGAGGAAGATAGATCTTAGTGCAGAGGCTTTTACTGTGTGGCAGATGCACCTTTACCACGTAACAGGGCCATGTTCTGGGAGAACCAGGGCAGAGGACACACAGTGTTGGACACTTAGATCCTTTGCTTGAGGTTTCCTCTTTGCAAAGCACAATACTATTGCTTTTGTTCTTAACAAAGCACCCCTTTCCTCTCAAATTACTTCGCAAGTCTGTTGAAGCAGAGGGGATGGCTGGATTTTGCATGTTTGTAGACATCTGCCCTCTCCAAGAAATAAGTGTGTTCTTTGGAAGAGAAGGGTGCGGTATTGTGATGTACTTGGTATTTAACAAAATTGCTGTTAATGACCAGAAGAGATTCACTTTTCTAGTAACTTGTTTAAACGTGCAGGATACGACACAAGGTTCACCTGGCCTGAAATGTGTGATCTGTTTTTCATAGTCTGTGTATGAGAAAATCCCATGTCAGGCAGAATGGCTTGTGGGTCGTAGCGTCTTTGCCTTTACTTCGTACATTGTGGTTCTAGTATCTCTTATAATATCACCACTGAACTGTTAATAGACACTCAATTATTATATATCAAAAATATTTGCTGAAAAGATGTGAAGCCAGTTTCGACTGAAGTGTGACAGGATACTTTAACCTGATTTCCTGTTCGGTCACACTCTCGCCAAACACACGCATGCGCAGCTGATGACATGAAATTGACCACGCTAGACTCAGACCGCAGGGTTTGTTTTTAATCTTCCATCTGGTTCTGATGAAATGTGTGCTGTCTTTATAATAAGCTTCAGTCTGTCCTGCTGGACAACTAGTGTGGCCTTTAGCACCAACTTGGCCTACTTGGGAAAATGGCTTGGGATCAAGTTTACCTGGTTACTGTTTCGGCACTCCAGAGATGCATGACTGCTGAAGATTTTACAGAAGTTTCTATCAGGAAGCCACCTCAGAGGAGCCCTTGTCAACTTGTACTTATGTATACAGTGCACCAGTAAAGGTTTAAGGTGTAGAATGTGCTGGGAGTGTACTGGACTTTTCACATCATTTTAATAATAGTAGAAAGTTTTGATGTTTTGTGACAGCTTGTCCAATAAAGACTGCTGCACTGGCATGCTATTGGCCATAAAAATTTTAAAAGTAGAATAAATTTTTATAACCATGTAAGCAAAATATTCCCATAATTAATCCACATGGTCTTCACAGATGGTTAAATTTGAAGAAATGTCCTTGAAGTTATTCTTTTAACAGATGTTCTCAACCATTAGCTTTGTGTTTCTACTTACCTAAGATCCCAAGTAATTGAATAAAAGTTAGCATATGCTTTCATGCTGTGAGTGGGCAGTGGGCAGAGTCCAGCATCGGGGCAAAGTTCTCCCAGTGAAGAGATCAGTAGTACAGTTTGTAAGGGTTGCCTGCCTTCTACCGATCTCTGCCCATGCCTGGTCACCAGTTATTTTCTTTCCTTTCTTTTTCTTTCTTTCTTTCTTTCTTTCTTTCTTTCTTTCTTTCTTTCTTTCTTTCTTTCTTTTTTTTTTTGCACAGAGTCCTGCAGAATGCACTCCTGCTTTCCGATAGCAGCCTCCACCTCTTCCTGCAGAGCCATCTGAACTCCGAGGACATTGAAGCATGTGTTTCTGGGCAGACCAAGTACTCGGTGGAAGAAGCCATTCACAAGTTTGCCTTGATGAATAGACGGTTTCCCGAAGAAGACGAAGAAGGCAAGAAAGACACGGATGTAGAGTATGACTCAGAAAGGTATTCCTTTGCACTTTGATTTAACAGACACATTTATATAACACATAGTGTCTATGTGCGTGCACATATATATACAGACACATTTTGCTTTTTGTTGATGTAATGGTAAGATAATGAAAAAATTAATTGACTGAGATTTTATTGAGCTGTGACAGCTCATCATAGTGGTCTTCACACACACCTCCACACTGAATTAATGAATGCAGCAGAAATTCAATTATCTGCATTCTGATTATGTGACTTTCATTTAGTCAGACTTGAATTATTCGCGTTTAAATTATCTAGCTAAAAAAATATCCAACTGCACTCCAAATGGCTAATTAAAAGTCCAAATTTCCTGTCTCTCTTTGTGACTGGAGATAATTAAAGTTCCCCTCTGTTACTCAGGCTTTGAGTGTGTTGTGAAAACCAATTTCCTCTTTTTATTATTTTCCCCCTCTCTTCTTTTCCAGTTCATCCTCTGGGCTTGGACACAGTAGTGATGACAGCAGTTCTCATGGATGTAAAACGAACCCAGCTCTGCAGGAGTCCTGAGAAGGAATTCTAGGGCTACCACCTTAGGAATGAAATTGTGCCCAGCCAGAAAGAATGCTTGCTCATAATAGATTCTTACCCAATGCCACTGTCAGAATCCTAGGTAGTGAAATTCTTAAAGTGGTGGGTTATTAGTAGTAGTAGTTTTATGTTGTCTAATTCTAGCCAAGCTTCTATGTGAAGCTATAAGGTCTGTGAATGCCATGCGGGCCCTTTATTGCCATCCCATACTTGTAAATACAATCCTGCTCTCAAGTGAAATGAGTTATATGCTATATATATATACAGTTGGTCTTAACTGAATTTTAAAGAGCTAGGTGTATTAGTAGCATTTAAAGCCAGACGGGGCATCCCGGCTGTGCCGATGAGGAAGTTACTGTAAACACAGTGTGCGGCTGGAGCCAGAGTACACAGTCACGGCGCAGCACACTGCCTGCTTGCCTCTCTGACACGTGGCTCTTGTCTTGTGGGGACTTCTTCTCTGGAAAATACTTTGCCTTCAGGTATTTGATTGAAATATTTAAGAGTATTTAAGCTTTCCAGTATACTGTATCATGTGTAAATGGAAAATATGTCTTACAAATAAAGATGTACTAAAAAATAAACCGTTTACATCTTAGGAGGGAAAAAAACCAAAAGTCTTTGTAATTTTACTTAAATTTGCCATACACAGACTTACAAATACATTCTCACCATCCAAAATCAGCTTAAACACCAGTTCTGGCGACAAGTCACTCTTTTATCATTATGCAATTAGAATCATAGCTTATGATTTATTTTCAGGCATTTAAAAAAATGTACATTAAAAAAAAAGTCAAAACAAAAACAAAAACAAAAAGTCACCAGGTAACTTCTGTCAGGGGTGGCTCCTCTCCGTTCATTCTTTCCATTAGAAGAAGGTTTTTATGAGTTAATTTTACCTATAAATAATTCAGTAATTTTGGAGTGGAAGTTGGGCTGCTAATGTCAGAGCCCATGTTCATGTTTTAGAAGCCCTTTCTTTTTAGTTGTCTCTCAGAAGATTGGTTTAATTTGAATAAAATACCCCCCCCTTTTTTTTTTAAAAAGTGGCCCTAAGATAAGATGTCTTGGGTCCAGTTTCAGATGAAGCAGTGTTTTCCTGGGATAATTAGCCAAGGGCTCTCCAGAGTCTTCCCAGATATCTCTGGAAGACAGCGACGGAATTTTCACCTAAGAGGGATAACTTGTTGCTTCCAATGAATGGCTCCCACTCTCATGGGTGCAAAAGCTGCTGCAAAAAGCAACCATTTACTTGGGTACTTAAGAATTATTGTATTAATAAAAAGTTATTGAATTGTCTGTTGAGATGCTTGTTACAGAGACTTGGTAAAAAAGAAATATTCAATTTGGAATAAGAATGATTTTTTTTTTAAAGTTCTGTCTGAAACATTATTAAACTTCTGTAAATGTCTTGATTTATGTCTCAGATCCTGTTAACCGTGTCCTCTAATTGTCTTTATTTAATGCCGAAAGAAGATGATTACGCAGCTGTATGTAAAGTTTCAGAGCAACCCCACTCCTCAGCAGTATAGATGAATTCACATCATTTATGTTTTATGGCGTTTTTGGAAAGCATAAATTGTGACATCAGTTATCATACTACTTCTTAGTGATATAATGCAAGCTTCGAAGTTAATATGAAGTGATGCTTCACATTTGCTCCGTAAACTCCAGTCACTGTTATCACATTAAACATGAAAAAAAGAAAAAGCTTTGTTCGATTACTTGCTTTACACAGGAGAGTATATTTCTTCTGACTCAGACCTAAGTCCTGTGGTCTTTTTTTTTTTTTTATTACTGGTAATTCCTTATTGAAGAGCTTTGGTGAGACTTGGTTTGAAGCTTGCTGCAGTTGTATTTGCTCTGCTTTGGCTCTCACAAGCGCTGAGCACGAGCTTCTTCAAACTGACTTTTTAGGGCCTGAGATATTTAGATGAAGTTCAGTTTCCAATGGGTCAGGGCTTTGTTTGATACTCTCATGTCTGTAGGAGAACATGTAGCTAGGCATGTAACATGCAACGAAGCAGAGGATACAGTTAGTGCCCTTTTAAAAGCTTAAATTAAGCTTTAAGATTCCTAATTCTGGATGCCTTACGGTTTACATTCAGTGAAACTCGATTTTTCTGGAGTTTTCTGCAGGTGTAGAACCTAGCACCTGGAAGGTCATAATCCTTTGTATTTTGTTTTAGAGTTGGCTTTATAAGTAGTTAAAGGTGTCAGCAATGAAAGTCAACAGCATGTTAACTTAAGATTTAAAGTCTCCTTGGCGAAAAAGTGATTTTCATTCTAGTTAAAATTTTCAGTTTAAAAAACCACTAGGGGAAAGCCCAAACATTTGTCTTTAGTCACTTGTCATTCCATAAGATACTAAATATATTTGCCAGAGCTCTTAAGGTCTACTTCAAATTATATTTAACAATCAAATACAAACAAGTTATTAGCAACGCGGAGAAGTAAAAGCATAAAACTTCTTACATGACATTAAAAATGCAATCAAATCTACTTAGTTTAGCCACGTTCTGACCAATAGTGGCAGCTGGTTGTTTGAACCTGGCTTCTTTTTTCTGGTGCTTACGGGTTTATTATCAAGTTACATGTATACAATAAGGCTTTCAGGATTGAGCCATTTTCATGAAAGGCCTGATTTTTTTTTGTTGTTTTTTTTTGTTTTTAAGTACAAAAATTAGGAAGACTTATTCTAAATCGTCTTCCTTTTAATATTTAAATTAGTTGCTGGTGCCGGATGACTACAATGCTGTCTTTTCCACAGAGAAAACATTTCTTTCAATACAGTTTTGTTTCAGAAGAAAACCATTTCTTAATTTGCTATGAACACATTTTCAAACATAAAATGTCTGAACTTAGTTGTGGCAACTTGACATTCATTAAAGGCATAGATACAGTTTTCTTTACAAGTCAAGGCAAGAAATGCAGACATTTTAATAAAATGGAGCTAAAAATAATTTAGCATGTAAAGAAACAATTCCTTTGGATTTTGATACATTTATAACGGATTTGGGGCTTTGTTCTTGGCTGGATGCATTTTACAGTCCAGTCACCATTGTCAGCCCTTCAAGTCAAATCCTTTCCCTCTTGCTGGAAACTTCTAGGCCCTTGTTAAGAACAGTGCATTGGACACTAATTTATTTTAGCAGCGCAAACTCTGGTAGTTCATGACCCTTTTCCTTCAAAATTCCAAAGACTTATTTTCAAAAGATAAATTAAAAAACAGGGAGAGAAGAACACTAAGCTATAAAAATTTCTGCGGAATCCACTCTGCTTTAAGCTAAAGAGAAGTAGAGATGCTGCGGAAGCCAGCAGGCTCTGCGTGTCGTAACGCGTGGATTTCGTCTCTTACCTGGGCCTTCTTTATAGCTCAGCCCCCACCCCCGTGGGGCTCGGCTCAGCAGCCCTCAAGCTCCTGTCATCCCACGCATGCTCCCGCTTCCTCAGTTGGGTAACCCATGGCAACCGCCCTGGTAACCCATAGCAACTGCTCTGCGGAACCAGGTGGGGGATGGGAGGAAGCCTTTTGGAGTGGGCGGGTGGAGAGCGATTTACCCTGGCCCACCTGCCTCGGGCGCCGCCAGCGTCCCGCACCCAGACAGTGAGGACCAAACAAAGCCACCACACACGTGCAGGGCGTGGGTGGGAGAAGGCACGTGGGCCTTTGTTCTCGGCTGCCCGCCGAAAGTGTGCACATGGTTCCATCAGCTCCAGCCCACGCTGCGCTGTGCGCATACCCCAGGAGCCTGGAACCTTCCAGACCGGAGTCCAACATGCTAATGTTCCTCTCTTGTCTGACCCGGTTGTGCCCAGGAGCGGGACTTTTGCCCCTGGGGAAGAATCACGTGCGTCCGTCCAGGTTCTGGGTCGCGCGTGGGGAGATGCCGGTCCCCAAGTTGTTGAGCCAGGTCACTTGAGGCTGACGGGCGATGCGAGGCCACGGGTGGACGGATGGGGTCGCTGTCGGGCAGCGTGGCGCGTTGATACCCTGCAGTCTGCTCAGAGCATCATCTGCTGGTTTGTGCTCTTCAGATTCCAAGCCTGTGGTGAGATGGTTCAGGTTATATTTGCATCCGGCCACAAAGCAAGACAGAGAGGTGAAGGGGGAGATGGCAGTAGGTGTTGAGAGCCATGTCACGGCAGATCACGGTCTACCTAGCTGTGACTCCAAGCTCATTTGGACATGAAATGAAAAGAAAAGATTTGGCCTGGATGGTTTTGTGGCCTCGATTCTATTCTCTGTAGGTGCATATCAGTTGCAAATCTAAATAGCCATCAGGAGCATCCTTTTTGACGACAAGAACTACACATGTACCATATACACTTGTACAATGTGCCTCTCTTTTCAAGTTAACGAGGTCCGATGTGGGTTACACATTTAATAGTACTCTTACACCTGACAAGAAGCTGGACTCAGATTTTAATCCTCTCGTTTTTTAAGAAAAAAGCATATTCAACCGTCTATATTTGCTAGTATTGCTCTTAGAGGAACTGGGTTTATTTTTACAAACACAACCTTCCGGCTTCTTCGTGCAGAGCATTGGTACTGAAGAGTCTCCTGGTGGAGGCAGAGCAGAGGTGTCTACCTACCCAAGCTGGTGCTTAGTACAGTTCCAGCCCTCAGCACGGTGCTGTGCTAGGAGCCCCGTATTTTAATTTTTTTTTTTTTTAACAAAAGCAATTACAGAAAAGTGCACATTTAACGTGTGACATTTAACATTTTGCCGTGGCAGGCAGCCTCCACTTAAATGGGGCCTTTCTTTGGAACAACAGGAGCCAAAAGGCCTTGTGTCACGGAGTAATGTAAGACACAATCTGGGCTGCAAACGCACAATGAATCGGGAAGGATTTATGTAATTAATTGACCAGTCTTAACCTGTTATCGTGATGTAAGGAATTTGGAACTCATTAATTTGGGCTCTGACAGATTTCATATTAGAGCTGGCAAATATGGATTGAGCCTCTTATTCTTGTAGCAGCTGGAATTTCCATGACAGTGAGGACTACTGAAGAAGACCTATTGCTAGAGTCAAACTGCTTTTTTTGTAATCAGTGGCCCTGCTCTGCATTAAAGGGATAATGAAAAATAAAATTACCTGGCATGGGAAGTGGAAGGGGGTGAGGTCACCCCACCACTGTGTGCGGTGAGGGCAAGCAAGCATTTGCAGCCGGAGGAAAAAAATTACTAATTTCAATGTTAAAGTTAGTTGGTTTCTCAAGTACCCTGAGATAGAATCTTGGGGTCAAGGTTCTTTTGTTGTCAAAGTTTAAAAGGAATTAAAAAAGGGAGTCTTGGAGCCTCCTCCATGTGGACAGAGACTGCATGAAAAAGGACTTTCTGGGGCTGGAGAGATGGCTCAGCAGTTAAGAGCACTGGTTGCTCTTCCAGAGGTCCTGAGTTCAATTCTCAGCAACCACATGGTGGCTCACAATCATCTGTAATGGGATGCAAGAAGACAGAATACTCATATACATAAATAATTAAAGCCAAGAGAGAGAACAGAAGAAAGAGAAAGAACTTTCCAGGGACAGGGTTCTGCCTACCCACAGATGAGCAGTTCAGAGCTCTAAAGGAGGCGTGGCTTTCTCAAGAGCCACCTCCTGTCTCCGTGTTGGGACTCCTTAGCAGAGCCCACAAAGCCAGGACTGAGCGCTTAGAAGATAATCTAATCTGGGTTCTCTTCGCACTGTATGATGTTTAGTGAGTCGCCCATTTGAAAACATTTAGCTTCTTTGTGACTTTTACAAAAACTCAGTAAAAGCCCAACTTTCATTTTTCACTCCACTTGACAGTCAGAAAATTGCTAGGGTTAGAAAAAGGTCCCTGAGATTAAACGGAATGTTTTGCACATTAGCCCTCCCTTATTGCCATTCTGTGTGATAAGCTTACTACAACAACTGCCATAGGATCATTAATACAGGAAGATAAGCAAAGTTGCACATTTAAAATGTTTGCTGGGATCATTTGCCTCCTCCTGCTGATAAGGAATACTTTGGAAACAAATCCAGGGCAGGGGCACGGAATACTTAACTTCTAGAGCAAAAGCCCAGCTGACCTTTCCTAATGCATTATTATTCATAAATGCTCTTCAAAGTTCAGTGTTGATTGTTCTTGAAAGTTACTTGTACTTGCCACCTTAAAAAACTTCCTGCCATTATAACAACTTCTGTTTTAGTAGAAGAAATATGGTTAATAATAATATGGAAAACAAACTGATACCCACCCCCACTCCTGAGTTTTTACTGGTTTTCTTGTCTTGATTCCAACCAAGTGTCAAAGAGTTTTAGTTAGGCTAATAGGATTTGATCTCTCAGTGAAGTGTGTGGTGAGGAATTTGTTTGGGATGGCCTCGTTAAGGAGTGATTTCTTCAGCTTCGGCGCCATCGAAATGATAGCACAGTGATAAACACTGGGCATTTGCATTAATATTTTCACGTTATCTTTCACACCGAGCAACAAGAGCGCCAGTAGTTGTGATCGGTATTATTTCAGTGGGATGGCAATGAAGATAAACAGCTGATAGCAAGGCTTGAGCAACTACCATAAACCTGACAGTGTGGGTGAACACACTTGAGGTTTATGTGCATGATCTCGGATCTCATATGGTGATTTCTTTGTATTTTTTTTTTTAAATAAAGGGGGGAACGTATGTGTAACTTGACAACTGTGGCTTGTTATCAGCTCTCTGTGTATACTGTTTATGGAGCAGACAGACTAAAGCCTGGTTACCACCAGAGACAGTGTTGACCTGGTAGTCTGGCAACCCAGTGTGGCCCAGCTACTGGAATATCCTTGAGGAAAGTTGGCAGTTCCCAACTTTCTGGACCTCCATTTCCACATCAGTATCTCAAGAGATCTGAAGATAGGCTGTCCTAACGATATTCCCTAGAGTGTTTGGTCTGACGGACCCAAGTAAGTTTTCCTAAAATAAAAAGGGTGGAGGCATCAATGGTCAGCTGTGCTCCAGACACATTGGAATAAGCAACGTTTAACATCAAGCCAGGACTCCTTGGTGCCTCTTGCCAGTTTGCTGCTTCTTTCGAATCTGGGTGTCAGGAGCAGGAGGTGATGGTATGCAGTTCTTTTCTTAAACTGACTTGAAGAAGGGAATCTAAACATCTTTGAAACTATGGGGATTTTTTTTTTCTCAGAACAATTCCGAGGCTCTTTTTATTCCCACTTGGTGTTCTTGAGGCCAGGGTACAGAGACAAGTGGAGCACTGAAACATTCCCTTTCCAGACCTGTCACCATGCTGCATGTTTGTAAACCCAACACTTAGGAAACAGAGGCAGAAATCTAGTCATCCTCAGATACATAGTGGGTTCAAGGCCAGTCTAGACAGCATGGCATTTTGTCTGATAAATGAGTAGTCTCCTTCAAGACAAGGTTCTTGGAGAGGCAGGAAGTATGGTAGGAAGTTTAAAGAGAGTGCCTGAGCAAGTCACTTGACCATTATTCTGCTTTTTGCTTCTTTGATTCTGCATATGAGAGCTCATGTTCAGTGCAAATGGAGTCCCTCTAAGGCATAGGTGATCCCTCTACTTGCAAGGGGCTCGCCCAGGTCCTCCCCAAAGCCCTTGAACTTGGCCAGTTTCTGTTAGTGATTTATGACTGATAAAATGTCCTGATGATCACACCCACTGGAAGGCTGGTGGCCAGTCTTTGTATTTTTGAAGTCCTGTCTTCCCCATCTCCAGATGTTTTTCTGAAAACACTCAGGACACTATGACCCATGCTTTGTTACCTGCCCATGTCTGCCTTCAGGCCCCTGCTGGAAGATGGAGGCCTCATTTCACCTTGGATTGCTTTTCCCTCTTGAGGCACCAGCCACAATCAACCGATACAGGCAGAACTATAGAATGATTCCTATTGAAGTAAGAACCCTGCACTGGAGAGATGGCTCCGTGGGTGAGTAAGAGCACTGACTCTTATTGAGTTCAATCTCCAGCAACCGCATGGTGGCTCACAACCATCTATAATATGATTCAATGCCCTCTTCTGGTATGTCTGACAGCTGCAGTGTACTCATATAAATAAGATAAATACATTTTTTTTTCAAAAGAAAACATTTTAAAAAAAAAAAAAAGCCCATGACCCGTCCTGAAGTCCCTTTCCTGTGGCAGATCCTCCTGCAGCAGACTTCAGACCCAAGTATCCTGAGGGCAGACAAAATCATCTGAGTACCAATTTTCAAGTTACAGAGACTCTGTGGGGAAGTGGGAAAGTTGTTCCTTTCCTGGGATTGACACTGTAGTCAAAAGAATATTCCGCCTGGGACTGCTTTTCTCCTTGACGAAAGGAGAACTCTTTGGTCATTTTCTGGAATATCTTTCTGGGCTATTTCTTTTGGTCAGTCTGTTTCTGATTAGGTACTGTGTCTGCTATAATGTGTATGAGTTAAAATGTGCACTTATAAGGAAGTGATAAGTTGAAATACTCCACTACACAGCTGGTTGAGCATTTCCTCTAAAGGTCTGCTGTCATGTCACAGAGGCCCACGTAGCTAAGAGCCAGGCAGGCAGAGGCAGGCAGATTTCTTCTGAGGCCAGCCTGCTCTACAGAGTGAGGTCCAAGACTGCCAGGGCTACACAAAGAAACCCTGTCTCGAAACAGACAAACAAACAAACAAAAAAGAAACCTTGTCTCAAAAACAAAGCAGACAAAACAAAAAGCAGCAACAACCACAACAAACAAAAGAAAAAGAGAAAAGAAAAGAAAGTGAAGAAGCTTAAAGCTTGACTAAGGTCTAATACCATTAAACAATGGGATTTTACTTAACCCTTTAAGCTTTTTTGTTTGTTTTTTTTTTTTGGTTTTGTTTTGTTTTTTGTTTATTTTGAGATAGGGTTTCTCTGTGTAGTCCTGGATGTCCTGGAACTCACTCTGTAGATCAGGCTGGCCTTGAACTCAGAAATCTGCCTGTCTCTGCCTCCCAAGTGCTGGGATTAAAGGCATGCGCCACCACTGCCCTGCCCCTTTAAGCTTCTTAAAAGCTTACCCCCCTTCTCTCTTTGTGTACACACACATGGACACACACACACATCCACACCCCACAGGGACACATGAGAGCATACAGATACAGACACACAAACACAGCAAGACACATGGACATATATACACACACCCCATTCCTTGCTGCTGCTTTTCAGCCCTTCTCCACCTCGCCAACCTCTGCCTCACTGGCTCTGCTCTGTCCTCATTTCTCTGCCACCCCTAGTTTTGTCTCCTTTCCCAGAAGGACTTGGTACACAGGTGACCTGCCCTCTCCAACCCACTCATTCCATCCACTCAAATTCCAACCTCGACCAATCACAGCTTAGCACTGGTCTGAGTGGAAGGGGAATGGAGGGTGGAGTGTGTGTATGTGTGTGAGTGTGAGTGTGTGTGTGTGTTCGCTCGTGCATACGCACTCACAGGCTGGCAAGGATGACAGTGGATGGAATTCAGCCTGCAGCCAGATTCCTCATTTGGTTTAGGTTAATGAGCACTACTTGCATCTGATTTCAGCTTTACGATTTGCAGATCTGTCTGTTAAATTTATTCCCTGACTTCAGGAGACATGTTCCTAAAATCATGGTGTAAGAACCAACCGGTTCCTATGGATGCATGGATGAAGTCTGTGATCTCTGGGCAATCCGTGATGAGGATGAGAACTCCTTTCAGAAGATATCCTCCATCCACATGACCCATACTCCATATGAAGCGCAGTCTATGGTGGATCCCCCGGGCCTCCGTGTCATTGTACATGCACTGTGAGGCTCCCAGGGTGGACAGACTGCAATCTAAGCACACTGAAATGCACAAATCTGGAAATCAGTGTTGAGCTGGTCCCAATTGAGGGAGAGGAAAACCAAACCAACCAACCACCAAACACAAACTTTGCCCAGCTACAAGGTGGTTTACAATACAGCTGTGTTTAAAATAAAAAAAAAAAAGATTTAATTTTTATTTCTAATTATGTTTGTGTGGAGAGTATAGAGTGAATGTGTGTACCTAAGTTCAGTGCCTGCATAGGCCAGAAGAGGGCTTTGGATCTCCCAGGCTTGGAGTCACAGGTGGTAGTGAGATGCCCATCTTAGGTGCTGGGAACTTAACCTTGGTTCTCTCAAGAGCAGAACACACTTTTTAAAATTATTATTTAATTTTTCTCATACAATATATATTGATCATGTCCCCCCACTCCTTTCGGACCTTCTCCTTTTTACCCACCCAATTTTGTTTTCTCTTTTCTTAAACACACACACATACATAGACACACACACCCACACCCCCACCCACACACCCACACACGACACCAGTAAGACAACAAAACAAAAATTAAACAAAAACCTAACCATCTCCCTTTCTCTCTTCCCTTCCCTTTCTTCCTCCTCCTCCCTCGAGACAGGATTTCTCTGTGTAACCCTGGCTGTCCTGGAACTCTATAGATCAGGCTAACCTGAACTGAGAAATCTGGCTGCCTCTGCCTCTCAAGTGCTGGGACTAAAGGCATGTGCTGCCACCTGGCTAATTCACACTCTTAACTGCTGAACCTTCTCTTCAGCGAACAACAATTTGTTTTGTTTTATTTTGTTTTGTTTTTGAGATTAGGGTCTCACTATGTAGCCCCAGCTGGACTGGAGCTCATGTAGATCACAGTGGTTTCAAACTCACAGAGATCTGCCTGTCTTTGCCTCCCAAGTACTAGGATTGAAGACATAAGCCACCATGACCATCTTACATTTTTCTTTACCCTCTTTTTTTTTTTTTTTCCGGTTGAAATGGTTCAGCACTACTATTCCATTCTAAGTTGTTCCTTGTTGTTTGTATGTTTTGTTTTGGTATTTTTGCATGCTCCATACGTGTTCTGCATTCCCAGGCCTCATCCTTGGTTTTGATATAATGATTTATGATATTTTTCTGAGTCAAAGGTCTGCCTACAGCTCTGTTAAAGGATCACTCACCAAGCTCCAAGGTGAGATTTGTAAAAAAGGGCTTTGACAGTGAGTTCTAGCAGGGCCAGTTTATTTATTTATTTGCTTGTCTGATATTAAAGTCAGGGTCACAGTCTGCAGCCCAAACTTTCTGGAACTCACCATATAGCCCAGACAGACCGTGACCCACAGTGGCTGATCATCCCATCCTGTCTCTCTAGCACTTCTGTAACACACAGTGTGAACCCCACCCTTGGCTAGGAGTAAATTAATTTAAGGTTGCCATGCCAGCCATGTAGTGAATTCTAGGCAACCCTGGGCTACACAGTGAAATCCTCTCTCAAAAGACAGATAAAGGCAAAAATAAAAGACAAGGGCCAGGGAGCTTGTCACTTGGGTAAAACACTAGCTGCCTAAGCCTTGTGATTCAAGTCTGATTCCAGGAACCTACATAGTGGTGGTACACAGCTGTAAACGCAGCACCCCTATCATGAGATGGGAGGCAGAGATAGAGTTGTCCAAATGCTTGAGGACCAGCAAGCCCAGAGTCTACAGATACGGCAGAAATAAGCACATCCCCACCCCAGCAAGGTGGAAGGCAAAAGCTGATTCCTGAAAGCTGTCCTCTGACTTCTACATTTGCACAGTGTTACACATGTGCCTGGACTCACACAGACACATGTGTGCAACACACACTCACACAAATAAGCTATGAGAGTCTGGGTATGTGTGTAGCTTTTGTTTGGCTTGATCTCCAGAGCAGGAGTCAGTGACTGTGAACCGTATGTGAGCACAGTAAACAAGGTGTTCTAATGTTTACTGGCTTGCAAGACGGAGAAAAGTACAGGGTTGGCAAATGCTGGTGAGAATATATGGGTTATATTGTTGTTGGAAGAAAGGAGATGGGTTTAGATGGAATGGAACTAAATAAGGAGCCTGGTTTACCTGGAGAACCTTAAGATTGTTATGGAGACACCAATAGCTCAATGGCTGATAAGTAAGTTTCTCTTTTGGGCAACTCTCTCAGGGCAGGAGGGCAAGCCTGGCTCTAGGAAGGCACCCAGGGTCCAGGAGGAGCTCTGCTGTTCCCATGTGCATTAACTCTCCCAGGGCAGGAGGGCAAGCCTGGCTCTAGGAAGCCTGGCACCCAGGGTCCAGGAGGAGCTCTGCTGTTCCCATGTACATTGGTTACTATCGGTCCACCCAGTGGTTTCTCCAGCCAGTGGAGAAGAGGGAACACAATGAGGGCAAGTACCTTTTAATTTCTATTTCTTTCTTTGCTATCTATCTATCTATCTATCTATCTATCTATCTATCTATCTATCTATCTATTGATCATATGTGCGGGTGTACGACACAACTCATGTATGAAGGTCAGAGGGCAGCCCCTGTGGGAGTTGTTTCTTTTTTTTCCCACCATAGGGATTCTGGGAATTAAAGCTATCTCACTGGCCCCGTAGTTTGTTTCTTAGTAGCAATTTTGGATGACATAACATCATACCAGCCATGTGTGCCCAACAGACATCACTTCTAATCTTTGAAGATGGCCCACACCCCATCCCCTTTCTGAATTATTTAAAACCAAGCCCTAGGCATCTTTAAGCAGATGGCCTGGAAGTTGTACACATCACTCCATGACTCAATGAGGACTCTTCCCAGGGCCATGCCTAGCCACAAGCAGATGTGTGCCCAGGAAGAAGCAGGGAATGCCATTCTTAGGATCACAGAATTTATTGTATGTGTATGTGTGGGTGTATATATGCAGGTGTGTAGACCAGATGTCAACCTTGGGTGTTGTTTCTTGGGAGATATCTACCTTGTATTTTTTTAAGTTTTATTTATTTAATGTATATCTGCATGTACATCTGCATACCAGAAGAGGGAGTCAGATCTCATTGTGAGTGGTTGGGAGCCACCATGTGGTTGCTGGGAATCGAACTCAGGACCTCTGGAAGGGCAGCCAATGCTCTTAATCCCTGAGTCATCTATCCAGCCCCCATCTACCTTGTTTTTATCTTCTTTTTGTTTTTGTTTTTTTTGAGGATTTATTTATAGATTTATGTGTGTATTGTTATCTGTGTGGACATACATACCTGTTTGTGCAATTGTGTGCTCACAATTATCTGTCTGCCTGCCTGCCTGCCACCCTGCCTATCTATCTATCTATCTATCTATCTATCTATCTATCTATCTATCTATCATCTATCTATCTATCTATCTCCCTATCTAGTGTGTGTGTGTGTGTGTGTGTGTGTATGCCACAGCTCATGTGTGAAGGTTAGAGGTTACAGACAGTCATATGCCCAGGAGGCCGGAAGGGCGTGTCAAGGTCCTCTTCTATCTCTGCCCGCTCATACCATTGAGGCAGGATCTCTCCCTGAACCCGAGGCATGGGGGGTTTCTTAGCTGGGCTGGAAGCTAGCAAGCCCCGGTGACCCTTCTGTCTCTCCCTCTTGAAACTGGAGTTACAGACTTGCACTGAACTATTGGTTTCTTATGTGGTGCTGAATTCTGAACTCAGGTCCTTGTGATTGTAGAGCAAGCTGAGTCATCTTTCCAGCTCCTTGTTTCCTGAGACAGGGTCTGCCACTGGTCACTCACAAGTAGGCTGGGCTGGCTGATTAGTGAACTCTAGGGGTGCACTTCCTCAGTGCTGGGGTTCCAGGCATGCCATCTTACAGGGCCATCTTTTTACATGGATGCTGGAGCCTGGACGCAGGTTCTCCTGCTTATGTGGTATCTCAGCCCCAGGACTGTAAAATGGTGGTGCCTGAAAAGGGCTTTAGATTGAAATTAAATTATTCAAGGAAGGGCCAAGGTCATTTCTACTCTAGTAGAATCTAAATGATGATACTGCACATGGAGGGCTCCAGAGGGGACACAGCAAACCCTGTGCATTGCATTTTTAGCAAATGCAACATTTGCTGAATGGAAGCAACAGCAAAAACCTGTGTGGCCGAGGAAGGCAGAGCTGCATTCCTCTCTCACCTGTGTAAAATCCACAGAGATGAGAACGTTAGAGGAGAGTCGCTAAGGTGTGGGAGTCACAAAACCATATTATCTGCTTCTGTTGGGATCTTGTCATTCAGCTGTGACAAGATGCAGATTGGTTTGAGACTTTGTATGCTTTTGTGTGATAAAAAGACAAGACGTCCTAGAACTTGAAATGAGCAGAAGAAAGAATCTAGAATACCTTAGTGAATCAATTCATCAATTCATATCAATTCATATCAATTCATATCAATTGAGCATGTGCCTGCAGAGGATTGGCCTTAGGCCTCGGGGGGATGCATGATAAACATACATTTTTTGTCCCTAAGGGATGATCTGAGGGCCGACACATGAGAGTCTCTAACCATACTACAGGACAGAATGAATTAGGTGCTTTGTCTTGCTCACATCTTGTTCTCAGAACCAAGACTGCTATGATGCCATGAGATGCAACGTAGGTGAGCCAGGCCTGAAGCATCTTGGGTTCATTATACATATGAAGTTGAACTAATGTTGGTCATTGAATTACTGTGGAAAAGTCTACTGATGCCATTTTTTTTAATAACCCCCACATTCAGATATTGCCACCCCATACCTGGCCCACAGTTGATGAAGCCATGTTCTGACTGTTCCACTTCCTTGAGTTGACTAACTCACTCCCATGATAACAGCCTCAATCCACTCATGGGGCTATTGCTCTCAGGACTTAATCGCCTCTTAAGGTCCTACCCCCCTAAAGCTGTCAAAGGGCAATTAAATTGCAACATAGTGTTGGAGAGACACTCAAACTGAAGCAGTGTGGTGGCACTTGGCATTCAAAGTCAGTTGTGAGAGTTTAGATCAGAGTCCTGCTATTTATTGGTTATACAAGTTTGAGTAAATCTCTGAATTTTGAAGCCTCAGTTCTTTACCTGTAACCGACCTCAAACGTAATTTTAAGGAAAACTGAGTTACTTACTGTATGCAGATGGGCAAGTTGTTGCTGTTACTGATTTTCAGTGGATAGAAAAAGATATATAAGATCAAAGAAAATCCTGTAAATGTCTGCAGCCCTTATTATTTGAATTGACCAATTTCATGGCAAACCAAATACACACTGAGTTTTGCTGAGTCTTGTGTGCTTATTTGAGACTGAGCTCTTGTATATATGAGTTTGAGTTTGGGTCTTTTCTTTATTGTGTGTGTTTCTGGTCATCTGCCTTTATGCTGAGACTGTGTATGCACACGTGTGACCTTGGTGACAGTGTTTAAGTTCTCTGCCAACCAGGCTGGAAAGCTCCATGAAATACCCCTTCTCCAATCCCTCACAGGGCATCTTGTTTTCAAAAGAAGTTTCATTATCTTTCATCTAAAAAAAAAAAATCCATGATTTTATTTTGCATCAGCCTTTGAAGTAGGTTTCGAGTTAAGTTCATTCCATGTGCCTGAAAGTTCAAGATTTTCTGATATTTTCCTTCAAAATCACAATCACATTTGGTAAGCAAAGAAGCCTGCCCCCCCTTACCCCTGTTGCTTGGTTATACATAAGGACAGGCTGGCAGAAATCTGAAAGCATTTGCATACATACAATTGTCTGTCTGATGTTTGCTTCCATGCTTGCTTTCCTCCTCTGCCCCTGTTCTCTTTGTGCATCGAATTACCAATACAAATACAGATAATGAAATTTCTGATCCAGCCTGTGAAGCAGATGTGCATTTTGGAAGGCATCTGGGGAAAATGAATAGGTTCTCCTGCTCTCGTTGCTTTATCCAGACAGGACAGCGGAAAGGAGAAAGTAATTACAAGGACTTGTCTTTGGGGGTAGCCTGAGTGGCACTGACAGGGTCTCTTTTACAGGGGATCTTGTAAGGATGCTATTTTCTGGTTAATAGCAATAGGTGTTATTCCTGGAGATGGAGTTTACGGATTAAATGTCTGTTCAGCAGATGGGACACTGTGGGCAGGAGGCAGAACGAGATCTGTGCTCGTGGCTTCAGAATGGATTCTGTCTGGGGTGTGAGAAAGTTGGTCCAGTTTGAGGCACTGCCCAGAGTGAGAATCTGTCCTAGAGAAGGGTGAGCAACTGCTGGCTCCTGTGTATTAAGGAGTGACCAGGTCCCCAAGAAGTAGGACTTGTTTGGACAGCTAGCAGGGCTGGCTCCATGTCCTTGCTTAGGCAACAATAATGCCAGACCCTTTCATGACAATGTGTTTCTGTTAGCTTCTAGAAGGTTCCTGAGAGACCCAAAACAACTTTAACTGATTATTTTCTTCAAGGTAGCAAACATTTTCTTCTATTTATATCCTCATGGTAGACCTGAAGGCAATACTCTCGCAAACAAAATTAAAATGAAGCCCTTACATCCTGGCTTGTGAGAGAGGGTTTAACACAGGGTCTTGTTATATAGTCCTTGGGTATGTCCTCCTGTCTCTGCCTCCCAAATGCTGGGAATATAGTTCTGTACCACTATGCCTAGCTGTAAACTATACTCTCTTTTTTAAGATAAGCAAGCAAGCAAACAAATACACGTTAATGTGTGTATATGTATGTACACTCATGTACACACATCACGGCACACATGTGATGGTCAGGGCAACTTTGTGCAGTTGGTTCTTTCCTTCCATCTTTACATGGGTTCCATGGGTTCTAGGGACTCACACAAGTGACCATGCTTGCATGGCAAAGCATCTTCACCCTCTTAGCCACCTCACCAGCCCAACTGAGGCTGTCTTAAAGGACCAAACAAAGCCATTTTAGTGGTCAATATCCTAGATAATTTAAAGCATAATACAGTCACCTTTGATTCCACAAATGCATGTTAAATCTCCTTTTCTTTCAAATAAGCTCCAGCGTTACCCGTTGTTGACCTTTTAGCATAGATCACGTAGTAAAAGCCAGTTCTGTTCTGAACAGGTTTCCAAACAACCCAAGTTTGTGCTGACAGCTTGTACGAAAAGAACAAATATTTGCTTTTTATTTCACGTAAATATTGCACGCTGTCAAACAAGATGGGCTTAAAGAGGCTAAGATTTTATCTTTCATAGCTCACTAAGGGACAGCTAATCTATAGCAGAAATAATTTTAAATGTAGCACTGCTGTGTGGAAAATATAGACCTCCCACTGGTTGAGATGACATTAGTAGAAAAAGAATGAAGCTGAAAAATGTTACGAAATGTTTATTTTGTCATACAGCTTAAAATATGCTGAGGAGAGAGTAAAAAGAGAGAAATGGCTTAGAGACGGTTCTACCAGCTATGGCTCTGTCGGAAATTAGTTTAGTGGCATTATAAGATCTTAAATAGACATATGAAATGGTGCAACAACACTAGCACCCAGCCACGTAACGGAACACAACAACCACAGTGTCATTCTGGGATGTATAAATGAGCGAGCGATGAAGGTCTTTGGGCAACCACTGGGTTCTCCTTTTCCTGTCTGTTCCTCTGTGCCCTGTTCTTTTCCATCCCAATCCTGCTGTCCGACCACACACTGTGAAGGCTTAAGCCAGTGTCTGAATTTTCACATGCCGATATAATGCACTCTGGTCTGTGCAGAAAATATTCCTCCCCCGCCTTACTGCTTCGGTTTGGATTCATGCTCTCTGCCATCTTAGGGGCTGTGGGCTACCTTCCCGGGGCTCATTTCCTCATCCACTAAACTCACTGTGCAGAGCTACTGGCTTGTCAGCCCCTGAGCTACCTGACGGGTGTGACTGGCATCCCCCCAACCCCCTTTCCATTGTGCCTTGAAGAATAACTGTTGGGTCCTGTCAACAGCCTTATGGGACATACTTTGTAACACAGAAAGAGAATTTTAATAAGGCCTCCAAGGGGTCTGCTGCCATCTTTAGAGGGAAGGCTTCCTACAAGGAAGTACACGGAAACTCCCAGGAGGCAGCTGTTGCAGCAGCCCCTGCTGAGAGGAAGCTGTGTCATCCCGTTTTATCGTTTAGCTGTCACCTCAGCCCTAGCATGATTCTGACAGGCTGCTCTTCCCGAGTGTAGCCAGTGCTGCTTAATGTCACTTTCTTGGTTGAACATCTTTATTTCTGACTTGTTACAAACCATTAACTAGTTTTCAGGTTTCAGTGTCCTGGCTACTTTTGACTAGTCAGTCATTTGGCATAACAAGGTTTTTCCTTTATCTCCTTGCTAAAGCAAATCTCTACAAGAAATGATCAATGTTTCAATTTTTATGAGCCCTAGCAGATAGGAAGTGCCTGTCACCGGATGCAGGGCATCTCTTCTGAAAGCATATTCGACTTCAGATAATAGAACTTGACAGACACGCTAGGTACTGTTACAGTGACGGTAGCAGCCTTCAAACAATTTGAGTGCTGAGAATCTTACAAACACACTTGCTTGTGATGGTTTCAGATGGGCATAACAACATTGTTATTAATTTGAATTCCAAGATGCAATGCTAGAATTCCTTGAGCCTGTTTTGAAAAGCATTAAACAGTTGTCAGTCCCTATAAACGTATCTTTAAAGGTGTTAGTTGTATGTTGCATGGCTACAATGAAGACTGGCTGCTTGGATGTTGATGTTAAATATGATCTGCACAGACACGGGGAGTTTGTTGACGTATTACTAAAGCATTAAACGTGCAGGCTTTGGTTTGCTTTGCACAGAGCTCCTCACATAGTGAAACTGAAGCTTAAAATTTTTTCTGCATTATTCTCTATTATTATGGTTTTAAAAATACAATCCCTTTAAAATGTGCTCAAATATTATGGGCCCTTCTATTAATGAAACCACATTATTTAAAGCTGAATTTTTTAAAAAAAATTGTTGCCTAATTAATGGGTTAAAGAGTTTCAAAAATCAATTATTGTCCTAGTGATTCCTCTAACAAGAATCTATCAGAGAGCGGGAGGTCAGCAAATTCAGTATGGGTCAGCAGCACAGTCAGTATATATGGCATTTTGTTGTCGCTTTTTGTTCTTGAGACAGTTTTGCTATGTAGCTCAGGCTGGCCTTGACATCCCAGTCTTCTCGCCTCAGCCTCCCAAGTGCTGGGACTGTAGTCTGACATTGTTTTTCACTTATGAGAGAAAGCACAAGACACTTAGCAATGCATTAGGGAGGGTACAGTTGAGCATGTACTGTGCAGCTATCAGAGGGATCACCAGTTTTAAAAATGAGCAGCAGACAGATGTGCTGATAAGCATGGGTATCCGTGTAGCTTTGTCAAGGGGGGATTAAGTTTCATCAAAGTATCTGAGCACAGGGCGGACCTTCGATCCCCATGTCCTCTTCACCTGCACAGACATGGAAGACAGTCTGGAGAAAGACACTCCAGACAACCGCAGGGTGTGAAGACCCCTGGGAAACAAGGAGACAGAGCTGGCTTTTGCTTTTTATCACCCATACTATTTGAACTTAGACTTCGTGCTATTTAGGGACACACAATGAGTTCACAACCTGATTACAGAATTTTAAAAGGAAATCTCCATATTGTAGAGAGGATCAGATGGAAAGAGATAAAAGTACTTGAAATTTCTAACAGCAGTGCATCTATCTTTCTTCCACTCAGCTAACCCTGACACTTGGAGTGTCTGTGTCTCTTCAGATGTTTTAACAGCCTCCAAGTATGGGTGCATACCTTGAAAACCCCCAATCTTTGTCACTTCAGGCAGCAGCCATGGCCCTCCATTGGTTCCCTGGTGCTGTATTTCAAATCAGCTCATAAATTATTAATCATACACAGGTAGGTCAGAGGCACACTGACCCTGACAATCATCCCATAATATTCTCTCTTTAGCTCTCAAAGAGAAGAGAAAGGGGTGATCAATATGCACCATCAGAGGTACCTTGCACATAGACACGGTGCGTGCACTGAGAAAAAAAGATCTTTACAAAAACCTGTCAGCCTGGCATTAATCTTGTATTATGAGTAATGTGGCTATCTATGAATCTTTAATATTCCTTAAATGATGAAATTGTATGGTGTGCTCTACCAAAGCAAATCAGATAAAATGTGCGACTAGTTTGATCAAGGAAGATGTGGATGCACATGACTGGAAGATCTTAAAGCAGCTCGTGGAAGCAGAAAGAGAAACAGCCTTGAAAACTCTGAGCCCAGAGTCACTGAGGTCTGCCCATATCCACAGTGTCTTGGAAGTTAACCGTGCAGTAACTTAACTATTTGGTTAAAACCATTGTGCCACAAGACACGCATCTCTGGCTAAATGCTACTAACAGCCAATATAGTACTGGCTTCCAGTGCATAATAAAAACTGCATCAGAAAATTAACGAACATGCAGATTCATGTTTCATACTTAAGATCTGTAAGTGAGCAACTATGAATCCAGTGGTTTGCTGAAGTGCTGCTGTGTTCATTTTTTGCCCACAGAGTAGCCCTGGAATAATTTGTTCCAGGTTTAATTTTTGATGAAATAAAAGTAGATCAGGAACTTGCAAAATTTGCCTAATGAAGAAATTTTAATCAGGGCTTATTGAACTGAAGATAAAAAATATAGTTTGTTTCTTCAGATTTGAGGAGAATTAACATGTATCTGATTGTTAATATTTGATTCTTGTTTAATTATTTATGATATCAAGGAATGAATCTGTCAAGTAAATAATGAAATGCGTACACGCGGCATATGTAATTAGGTTAGGTGCATAAATCCAAAGTGTTCGCTTTAGGCTTGTCAGTGCAAAATTTATTAATAATGAGCAACGTTAAGTGAAGAAAGTTCCTAACGTATTCTACCTCATTAGTGTGGATCATAGCAATTGCTGGTCAAAGAAGAAAAGCAGGAGGAGGAGGAGGAGGAGGAGGAAGAAGAAGAGGAGGAGGAGGAACAGGAGAAAGAGGAGGAGAGGAAGAAGAAAGGTAGTGGTTGGCCTTCATTTCCTTGGCTGTGCTTTAATGGCTTAAACATCAGAGTGAACTGAAGCCTGTCTTAATTCCTTCTATTTAGAGATATATGACTTGATCAAAATGGCTTGTGGGTTTGAATGACTGGTGCTAACAGAAGAATTCCATACTGAGAAGATACGGGTTCCAGACATTGATTTCAGGGGGTAAAATCCAACCAACATCTAAGGAGTAAAAATATATTCCATGGAGTGGGGATATAGCTCAGTGGTAGAGCACTCCTCTTTCTTGTGCAAGGTCCTGGGTTCCATCCCAGCACCACAGACAAAGCACATATTCTTTTTATTTTATTTTATTTTATTTTATTTTTGAGACAGGGTTTCTCTGTGTGGCCCTGGCTGTCCTGGAACTCACTCTGTAGACCAGGCTGGCCTCGAACTCAGAAATCCACCTGCCTCTGCCTACCAAGTGCTGGGATTAAAGGCATGCCCAAAACATGTATTCTTATGCAGGACTGTCAGAGTCCAGACTAAGTTGTGGCTTTAAATTCCCTGTGAAGGTAAAAGGATGCTCAGCAATGCTCACTTCCATTCCATTCTCCCCATTCTTCATGGGCTGATCAGACTGGGAGCAAGAGTCTGGCTGTGCATGCCCTTGAGCTGCAGGTCTGAAGAGATGCAGGAATGAGTAGGATTCAGGGGGTAGAGGAGATATCAGGAACCTATGTGTGAGACCCAAAGGGGTAGAGGGTGGGATCTCTGGGGTCTGATGGGCTGGAGGCTAGAGGATGCTCTTTGTCTCCAGGATGCCGAGTAGGTCCTTCCTCTTCTGAGTTGTGTGGAGTGGGCAATACTCCCTCGAATTAAAAGTCTAAAGTGATCACCTGGTTGGAATTGAGTTCTACCCTTCAAATTAACTATCAAAAGCATCATGTGACATAAAGACCACCAGGAAAAGAAGAAGTCAGGAAGTTTGCTCACACCATTATTAACTAGCATAATTTCCAGAAAGTTCTTTAAACTCTAGGGTCTCAGTTTCTCCACTGGATTTAATGGTCTCTAATTCACAGAAATGCCATTGTGGTACGTACACAAGATGACCTGTAAGCAACGGCTTGTGTGTATGTATGTGTGGGGGAGGGGGGTGTTTTTGAAACAAGGGAGCAAGAGAGACAGAGAACTTTGTGAACATCAACATCTGACTATTCAGAGGTGGCTTACATCCACTTGCCGAAAGAAGTGGATTTAAGGTGGACCTGGAAGAGTCGGAGGGCACGATAGAGAAGGTGAGCAGCCAACGCAGTGCAGTGTACATCATGGGAGGCCAGTGCAGCAATACGATAGCGGTAGAAAAATAAGTTTGGGTCAGCTGAAGACCATGGAGTAGTGTCTTGAAGTCTGGCTGAGGAATTCTGGTTTCTTTTCTTGGCAGAGGGAAATATTTGAGATCAATACCACTTGACTCCAAAATTAATAAAACATAGTATCTATTTTGTACAGTTTTGCTTTTTTTAAAAAATGAAAAGTCACACAATTTGAAAAGAAACTATAAAAAAAAATCTTACTTTCCTTTCTTGCTCTCCCTCTCTCTTTTTGCTCTGTAACATCTATCTATGTAACTATGTATGTATGTGTGTATGTATGTATGTATGTATGTATGTATGTATCCATCTCTCTATCTAAGATAAGGTTTCTCTGTATAACAGCCCTGGCTGTCCTGGAACTTGCTTTGTAAACCAGGCTGGCCTTGAACTCACAGAGATCTGCCTGCCTCTCCCTCTCGAGTGCTGGAATTAAAGTCAAGTGCCTTCAACACCAGGCTGAAGTCCTTATTCTTATGTAGCTTTTAAACACAAAACTTGGTAAGCCTCCAAGGAGTCTCCTCTCCCACAACAAAGGGCAGCTTCGTTGCCTTTCTCTTATGTAGTTAATAGATCAAAAAAAAAAAAAAAAAAAAAAAAAAAAAAAAAAAAAAAAAACCCACACACCACCCAGCTGAGTAATGGAAATCTCTTCCACGGGATATTTTCTTAGAACAAGAAGTTCCTGTTTCCCAGGCTTTTCACATAGTGTTGGTTAGAACTGGTGACACATTCTTTTCAAAACGAATCCTTGGACATGGCAAGCACTTGATTCTGGAAGACTGCGACCACTTGCATTGGTCTCTGGTCACAATGGGAGAGGGAGGGTAAAGTGGTAGGTAGGTCCTGTATATGTACTGCAAGAAGGGCCCAGGAAAGGAAATTTCCAGAGTGGCGTGAATATACTGCCTTCCTAGCTGGATTACCCTGGGTTCCTTTCCAAGCTTAGCTAAACTGCAGTTTCTAGGACAGTCATAGAGTGTGGCACACCTCGAGTAAAGCAGGTGGCATCGCCTTGCACTTAACATAGAGAGAGCCTCGAAGGGGCGCTCAGTTATTGTCATGTGTCATGATGGCCTAATTCTGCCTTCCGTGGGGGTGTTGTCACAAGGCGTGACTTCTTGCTAAGGAGGGAGACCTCCGTTTTCCTGTGCCAAAGAAAATAAATACCGCTTTCTTTTCCCGTTTGCCTTAGTTTCCCATCTGGAGGAACTCAGGCCTTGGATTAGGGAGGTGGTCCTGCAGGTGTCTCCGTGTCCTCCGGGTGGCAGCAGGATCCGAAAGGCTGGGGAGCTGGAGCAGCGTGCAGTTCCTCATTCCAAGCTGGATGGATGCGAACTCTCCTTAAGGCTGAGTCTGTGTGCCCTCCGGGGTGGTGACCTGGGCATAGGCAGGACTCGCGCCATCAGGGTTCAAGGTTAGGAACGTTACTCTCTTGAGAGCCGAGAGCCAGGCCCGAGAGACACTGCGGAGCCTGGGCAACGCCCTGGACGCCGTCCTGGCTCTTCCCGCCGGCGGGGAGGAGGCGCCTTGGGCCGCTCATTACCCCGGCGCGGTGGCGGCTCGGGGCCCGCAGCCCCGCGGCGGAGCGGGGGCAGGCGGCCGAGACGCGCGAGCCATTTGCATTCCCCGGCAGTCATTTTTATATGCGGAGGTAATGAAGTTGTCAGCGGCGCCCCGAGTGTGGCAGAGCCTGATATTCAAATCGCCTGCCGTGTCGCCTGCCATCCCCCGCCCCCGCCCCGGCCGTCCCTTGAGTCCCGGGGCTGCGCCGCCCGTGCCTGCATCTCTCTCTTCCCAGCCGCTTTGTCTCGGTTGTCACTCTCCTCCCTCCCCTTTGTGTCTCTGATGAGACTCCTAGTCTCAGATCAGAGGCCGCCCCTAGGTCTAGTGACCCTGCGACCCCGGAGATGCACAACCAACCAACCACCTTCGCACTGAAGGCCTTTCTGCACCCTTCTTTCTCTCCCTGCTGGCGTCTTTGATCACCTTCAGCTTCAGTTGCAAGAAACATGACCTAAAGCTGGCGTTAGCTGTGGGGCCCAAAGAACTGTTCTCTTGTCTTCCTGAATACGTATTTAGGAGCATGTTTATGATTACAAGATCCATATCGGACCTATCCACCCAGACCACCGTGAAAACACTAGCAGTCTTGGTAAGGAAAGGAGGAGGGAAGACAGGCACACTGTCTAGATGGGCGAGGGGAGACATGATCCCTTACACTCCTGCTATTCATTTCCCAAGGTCCTGGCAGCTGAGCAGTGTACTCTGGTCACCTGGGACCTGCAGTGGGGTCCAAATCCTGCAAAGACGGGGAGATACAGTGTGAGGGAAAGAGCAGGAACTTTCTCTGTAGTCGTTGTAAAGTACTGATTGGATGTTGAAAGATTCATATTCTCGATATAGTGTGTGGAATAAAATTGAGTGCTATGATCAAATATTGCTTTCTATTCTTTAAAGTTGTGTGGCTGTGAACCACATTTACAATGATGTCCGTGACTCGTGTTCTATTTCTGTTGGGCAGTGTTGGTCTGGAGGTGCAAGACCCAAGGAACTTTCTAGCTCTGCAGATGGGTTGAAACTGGGCAGGGAAAAGGGCAGTCATCAGAAGTGGTGGTCTCGGGCGTGGAGCCTTCTGACAACACACAGTGGAGCCTGTGGCTTAACTGGTATCTGTTCCTCCCTTTGTTTACTGTAGGCATGCCCACAGTCATGCCACAGTCTCATGGTGTGTGATGTTGGCTTCTAGGAGTGTTTTTATGTCGTTTAGGGGGTATTTGTCCCATGCTAAACTCACCAACATGTCATTTAGAAAAGTGAATACTGTGTATGTGCTGTGACTATTTCATAAGTACTGTTGGTGTGTATTGTTCCTCATCACTCACAGGCAGCAGAGTAAGGGCTCCCGGAGTATGCATTGGCATCACGCGCTGCAAATGATCTGGCCTGGGGGAGTCCCCGAGTGTGTGCTGGTTCCACATGCGGCCATGGCTCCTACTGGGCTCTTATGGTACGCCTCACCAATGATCCGTGCACTAAAGACTCCCGGAATACACATTGACACGATAGACTGGAGTTGTTTGGGTCTATCGTGGCAATGATCCGAGGATAATGGCCATATCTTGAGATTGGAGTGCTCGTGGTCCTAAGGCACAACCAGAAATGCCCCAGTTAAGCCCTCCCGTGGCTCCCAGTTCAGGGCGCCTGGGTCTTTGACCTCCTGTATCCAGGCACTGTGGTATCATCAATGTCTGTTGATGTTGAGGCTTTTCTCTTACATATAAAATTTGAAACTCGGGGGCTGGAGAGATTGCTCAGAAGTTAAGAGAGCAGTAACTGTCCTTCCAGAGGTCCAGAGTTCAATTCCCAGCAACCACATGGTGGCTCACAATCATCTGTAATGGGATCCGATGCCCTCTGCTGGTGTGTCTGAAGAGATTGACAATGTAGTCACATACATAAAATAAATAAATCTTAAAACAAAACAAAACTGAAACTCAGTGTTTACAGTGAGGTTCATGTACTAGGGTTTTGTCTGATTAACCACAGGCTGAAGCGCTATGGAAAGTTATATTTAAAGGGAAGAAATGGTTGAGGGAGCACACACTTGGGGAATAGATTTATGTTAGAGAGAGAATTAATACAAAATAAATAACCTCAATCTTGAGAAAACTTAATGCCTAACCCAAGATAAATAAAGCAAAGTTGAGTAAGAAGATGAAAGAGGCTAGAAATCATGAAGGTGACATATTCAGTAGTAACAAAAGTCAACTGTATAAAACAAGATAAAATCTTCCCTCTGCTCCTTCTTCTATACTTTGAAATGTCACAACCACTGATTTTTTTTTTTTTTTGTATATTCTTCTAGTACTTTTGTACAAGGACAATTGTATGTTTCTGTTCTTTGGTTACACAAATGAGTTAACAAGAAACATTATTTTTCAAGGTCTTGACTTTTAATTAACAGTAGATTGAACATCTCTCCTCCTCCTTCGTAATGACTGCATGAGTTCTATAGGATAAGAAAACCATTTTTTTAAAGGCCTGCCATTTCTACCCTCACAACAGTGAATACCCTCATATACGTTTGCACTTCCAAATTTGGACAATTGCTTGTAGGGTAAATTTTCAGCAGTGGAAATTCCGAGACAAAGAAATGTACAATTAAAAGCTGGCCCGCACTGCCAAGTCATCCACCCACAATGAACAGCTGCGTGTCTGTTTTCCCACTCCTGGCCCCAGTTGTGTTTCATCACGAAGCACACTTGTGATGTGCATGGCAATGAATTCTCCCGCCAAGTTCTCCACTCAGCTTTCTGGTGAGAGCCCATCCCTGGCACTGTGGTAAAGACAGTGGACGTAGAAGTCACACTGTAGAGTAGGAAGTCCCATCAGTCAAGATGAAGACGTGACTGAGCCACTAATCACGCTGAGAGCAGCTCACCACTGTGGGAGAACTAGAGTAAGCTCACACGGATGTATCCTTTCAACAAATATTTATTGAAAAGTTATAAACCATAAGAGTTCTCTTTTCAACAGCTTCCTGCTGCCCCTGACTTCTGAGAAAATTAAAAGGCATTCTTGCTAGCCTGACTTGGTTCCACATGAACAGAATACTGGACTTGTTTCAGTTAGGACTCATGCCTACAGGTCTTCAGGGTAGTGAATCCTATGATGAGCCTATCTCGCTAGAAGCTGTTTTGGAGGCCGCTAATAATAATGTCCAAGGCAGATGGCCAGGCTGTGCAAGGTCTCACCTGAGTCCCTCTGGCTTTTTGTTTTCTTTTGTGAAGTTCAAGTCTTCAGAAAGATGGGTGGGGCCAACAAGACAGTCTTCATTTACCCAAGAATTCCACCAAGCTCCTTCATATTTGGCAAATCAAGCATCAGAAGAGATGTTAATTTATCACATCATTGATCTTATGAGCACTCTGCTTATGTTTATTCCGTTTCCTTCTGTATAAACTGAAACATATGGGAAACATCTTGAGTCTTGTGGTGGTTTGAATGGAGTCCCCCATGGGCTCATGCATTTGAACAACTGGTCCCCAGTTAGCCGTGCAGTTTGGGAGGTTTTGGAGGTGTGGCCTTGTTGGAGGAAGTATGTCACCAGAGGCGGGCTTTGAGGCTTAGAAACTGTAGTATTTCCGGTTGCTCTCTCTGCTTCCTGCTTGTGGTTCAAAGCTTGAGCCCTCAGCTTGCTGCTCCAGCCACCAGGCCTGCTGCTTGCTACCTACCTTCATGCTGCCCCAGGAGTTGTGGTGTTTGAGAAGAAGTGACCCTCATAGGCTTATATGGTTGAGTACTTGGTCCACACTGGTGGAACTTTTGGGAAAGGATTAGAAGGTGTGGTCTTGTTGGAGATGGTATGTCACTGAGGCAGACTTTGTGGCTCCAAAAGACTGACCCCACTTCCAGTGTCGTCTCTGCCTCCTACTTATGGATCAAGATGTGAGCTCTCAGCTCTTCCTGCTCCCATGCTTTGCTCTGCCATAATCAACTCCAACCCATGAAACCACAAACCCAATGAAACGTTTCCTTTTGTAAGTTGCTCTGGGCATGGGGTTTTGTCACAGAAACAGGAGAGAAACTAAGACCAATTTAAACATTGTGGGGAGCAGATGCGGTTCATGTGGATGCCAGTGTGGATTTCAAATAAGTCTTGGAAAAGATGAAATAACTCATTGCTAGGACTTCTGGGATCTGTGAATCTTTGTTCAGAGAAGGATGGATGCCCACATGGCATTTTGGCACTGTAAAGTATGACGTAGAGCAGCTGGCGGAGCATGCCACGTAGCGGGACCAGGAAGCATGAGCATTTCTATTCCAGTGAAGACCAGTAAATCTTAAAAGTAACCATTGGGGGCCATGAGTACCATATAAACTGATTGTAAGTGGTAATACAGTACCCTAAATTTCATGGCCATTTGCCCAGGCTATTGAGATTTTAGGGCTATTAGATATTGTGGTAACTATGTCGTAACTGTGGAACTTGGTACCATCTTGGAGAAGCTTGGAAGAGAAAGAAGTAATAAGCTTTAGAATTATGCCCTTAAAAAGTGTTTCAGTGGACTAGAGAGATGGCTCAGGGGGTCTGGAAGCTTCTGCCCAAGTCTGACAGGCTGAGTCTGAGTCTCAGGACTAACAGAAAAGTTGGGCTCAGTGGCACACGTCTGCAACTGCAGTATGCCCCTACCAGGAGCTGAGGTGGGAGAATCATCAAAAGCTTGAGGACACTGGAGGTTCTCCTCTGACTTCCAGACGTGCTCTATGGTAACCGCAGCCACTCACACATACATACGAATGATTTTGTGCCTATGATGTGCAAAGCAACTGGAACACATTCTGGTGCTCAACAATGAACCCCTCAGCCCCTCAAAGAGGATCTTACATAACTCATGCTAAGCCTAATCTTCCCGCCCCCACCTCCCAGGTACAGATTATGTGTCTGTACCACCACTCTCTGCTAAACAAGGACCGATATCATGAATTAGTGAACGAGGAAGGTAGGACCTAGTATTTAAGTAACATAAAGGTTACAGAATTGTTGTTGTTGTTGTTATTATTATAATTATTATCTCATGCTTACTAGGTCTGAGGAAAGAAACAACATGTAGATGATAAAGGCCTAATTACTTGTTACTAAAATTTAAAAAGAAAATAATTAGAAAAAAAATCCTTAAGGCCACTAAATTAAAAA
>NW_022196903.1:46544181-46548837 GCF_008632895.1 Mastomys coucha
CACATGGTGGCTCACAACCACCTGTAATGAGATCTGACTCCCTCTTCTGGTGCATCTGAAGATAGCTATAGTGAATTACACTGGAGCAAGTGGGGCTGGAGCGAGCTGGGCCGGAGCGAGCCGGGCTGGCAGAGGTCCTGAATTCAATTTCCAGCAGCCACACACATGATGGTTCACGGCCATCTGTAGCTACAGTGTACTCATACACATAAAATAAATAAAATAAATCTTTTTTTTTAAAGGCAAGACCTCTCAACACAAACTATGTTTAAATCTAGATATGCCACAGTTGGCTTGAAATCTAACAAGACAGCTTTAAGTCATGGACATCTGAACTGCACTAATGTCTTAACACTTCAAACCTGGAAGTACATAACATTAGCTGGAAACCCAGAAAAAGGAGCACAACAGAGCTTGCAAAGGTCAATCCCAAACTTAGAAAAAGTCAGGAAAATTTCAAGAAAGAATAAGGTTTTTCCATACTAGAAAGCTCATGCTTCCTGCCATGATGATAATGGACCAAATCTCTGAAACTGTAAGCCAGCCCCAATTTAATGTTTTCTTTTATAGGAATTGCTATGGTCATGGTGTCTCTTCATAACAATCAAACCCCTAGCTGAGACACTCCATTAAGTCAAAAAATTCTCAGTAAAGTTGGAATGCAATAGAACTTATGTTAGTACAAGGATTTAATAAATACCCACAATGCATATTCAGGACTTACTATATTGAGTGTTGAAGTTCTATACAATTTTCCTGGGATTTGGAAACAAGACAAGGTTACTCACTGCTACAAAGGTTCACATAGTTTTCCTGGAGGTCACAGTAGGTGGAACAATAACAAAAACCCCAAATAAACGAATATCAAAACAAAACAAAACAAAACAAAAAAGAAGGCTCATGCTATCTTTGATAAGTCAAGTCAACTCAACCGAAGATAGTAAAGTCATTAAAGATAAAAGCAAAATCACTTACCTGAGGAAGAGCCACTTGCCAACTTCACACCATGGAGCTGCAGAGAATTCAGTGTTGTAGGGATTGTTCACCTGGCACAAAAGTAAGAGGCCTTGCCCAACATGCCTTTAATCCCAGGACTCAGGAGGCAGAGGGTGGCAGATCCTTGTGCCAGCCAGAGCGACATAATGAGACCCCCTGCCTTGAAACAAACAATTCCTAGCACTACAACAAATGAGAGACAAATAGTTTTTTTTTTTTTGAAAAGTGTTTTATGTTCACTCTTTAAAATATTTTTTTTTAGGGCCGGGTGGTGGTGGCGCACGCCTTTAACCCTGGCACTTGGGAGGCAGAGACAGGCGGATTTCTGAGTTCGAGGCCAGCCTGGTCTACAGAGTGAGTTCCAGGACAGCCAGGGCTACAGAGAAACCCTGTCTTGAAAAACCAAACCAAACCAAACCAAAACAATAAAATATTTTTTTAAAAGATTTATCTTCTGTATGTATATGAGTGTTCTATTGGCATGTACACCTGCACACCAGAAGAGGGCATTAGATCATATTGTAGATGGTTGTGAGCCACCATGTGGTTGCTGGGAATTTAACTCAGGACCTCTGGAAGAACAGTCAGTGCTTTTAACCTCTGAGCCATCTCTCCAGCTCCTAATGTTCGTTTTTTAAAATTACTTTTATGTCCTTAGTGCATGTGTGCTCGTGCTTGCATGCCTGTGTGTGTGTGTGTGTGTGTGTGTGTGTGTGTGTGTGCTCGCACACACATGCAGGTGTGTATGTGCACTCGTGGGACTTCAAAGGACAGTCTGTGCAGCTGATTCTATCTTTCCACTCATGGGTCTGGAAGAGTGAGTTTAGATCAGACTTTGTGGCAAGTACCTTCACCTGCTGAACTCTCTTGCTGGCCCTGCCCGTTGTAGGCATCAACAAAATAAAACAAGGTTTATTTGGCACGAAAATGCATGCTTGTGGTTTCCTGGCACTCAGAAGGCAGAGGCAGGAGAGTCAGAAGCTGAGGTTGTCTTCGCCTACATGTCTAGTTCTAGTCCAGCCTGCTACAGCAGACCCTGTCTCAAAACCAAAGCTAAGAACAAAACCACGGGGTTGGAAAACAGAGCAGGGGATAGTTTATTTACTGTGTTTGAGATTTTCGATGCTAACCTGTTGCTCCAGATTATCATTTGTCCTTTCATTAAAACTTACAGGGTTTTTTACATTATTTATCACGTTTTTCCTTTCTGTTTCTGGCCTTTGATTCAGAATCAAGACTGCCATTTCTTCTGGGTGATAAAAGTCTCTGCCCATTTTCTTCCATTACTTTTACTGTCCCCATTCTCATGTATAAGTTGCTGATCCCACTAGAATTCAGCACAGTGTAAAGGAGGAAGCTGGGATCGGCTCTATTCATTTCTTCCAAATGGATAGCTAGCTCTCTCGAGACCATCCTGGAATAATTTATTGTAGTCCATTGGTAGACTTTTCTTCTTTGACCATGTGCTAAATGTCCACACATGCTTCTGGACCCATGATGGTCATTGGGTCAGTTTCTGAGACAATACTATGCATCTTTTAGAACTTCCTGGGCTATTCTTGAATGTTCTGTCAGAAGAATGTAAAGATTATTTTTTTTCAAGCTTCAAAAAGATCCTGTTGGGGTTTTCATTGCAGTCATATAATTTACGCCATTTATATTTAAGTAAATCAATAGATTAACTTGGGGAGAATTTTTATAATTCTGAGTCTTATATGAGATCCAAACACTTTTGTTTGAGTGCCCATGTGATTGTGTGTGTGTGTGTTTGTATAATGGAATTTACCTATGTTTTTCAGAATTTTCACAATTCTGAGTCTTATATGAGAATCAAACATTTTTGTGTGAATACCTGTGTGTGTGTGTGTGTGTAATGGAATTTACCTATGTCTTGGGGACATGGGGTTGAGACAGGTCTCATGTGGCTCAGCCTGTCCCTAAACTTGCTATATAGTTGACAATGACCTTGAGTCACTGATCCTCCAGCCCCTACTCCGAATTAAACTTTCGGACTACAAGTGTTTGCTGCCATCACCCAAGTCATTATCTTTTAATTTGTTTCCTGAAGTTTATCTCTGGGAATTTTTTTGGAATTCTGTTGGCTGACCATTGAGTTCCTAGATATTAGATTAGTATCAGATAAGTCATTCTCTGGCATTAAAATGTAAGCTTGGAACTGGAATGCAGCAGCTTTGAGATCTATCAAAGATAGTGTTTTAGAGACCACCCACAAGGGCCTGGGGGTGGGATTTTAAAGTGTTTAATTACTTGATACTTTGTGGGGCATCAGACAAGGAACTGCTTAAAGGCCAAGCTAAAGTGCTTTTCTCCAAATCCCGCCAATGCTTCCCAATTCCTTGAAACCTTCACTAAAGAGCTCCTACCCTTCATAGCCTATTTTCCTGTGACTCTGAGAGCGGGTCCAGAGGCTGGCTGTGTGCTCCATTGCTGAAAACTTAGAGGCAGCCACATCACAATGGGAGGCCTGGCTCCTTCTTATCCATTTAATTAATGATCCACTTGAGGTGTGGGGTGTGGGGCTTCCAAATGGTAATGGCTTAGAAAAATGCATCCGAGGCACACAGACCATTTGGAGTACCCAGTTAAGAATGATTTGCCACATACAGGAGAGCTTCACAAAGACTTTCACAAACATGGGCATTCAACTCTGCTGATAGCCCCACATTCTTAATGGCATAATCACCAACATAATCCATTCAGAATAACGGCCTTTTAATACAGAAACAATTACTTCAGATAATAAAATAACACTTTAATTTGCTTGACACCAAGTTTGACCTATGTGGATCATCTGATGGTGAGGTGAGGGGAAGGGAAATCGGCTGAGCTCTAAATACATTATAAAGCGATAACACACCATGCACTTCAGGCCTGAGATGCTTTAAAAGGCTTGGTAGAAAAACAAAATGATAATCGGAGTAAGTTATTACTTTGGAATTTACAAAATACTCGGTAATTTGAGTATTGACTTCTTCCAGTTTCCTTAGAGAGAGAAAGCTAAGCCTCTAAGTTAATGCACTTAGATTAAATTTGTTCATTTTGAACACCTACTGTGGGAAGGGATTTAAGGCATGTAATCACTCAACAAATTGTTATTGCATAAAAACTAATACTGTGTCCTAGGAGGGAAATGCAAATGGAATCCATTGCTCCGCTACAGTATCACGGCTTTAGATCTATCTTCTGGCTCTTGTAAACTGTTTCTATTGTGTCTTTAATAGAACTGTTTTCTAAAGTGTCTTCAAATTCTTTGGGGAAGTAGGTGAGTTTTAAGTCTTAAATAATTAAAAGCTTCCCTATGTAATACCCGCTAAATTGGGAAATGAGCAGCCTTTTTTATACTTAGTTTCATGAATTGTTGGGATAGGCAAGGACTCATTCTTTTTCATTTGGAAAGAGAAAAGCTGGGACCAGGTTTTCAGGTAACATCCAAAACCTCCTTTGATGACTGATTTCAAAGTGCCATTGCATAGTGTTAAGTCATTTCTTCACCTCTGGTGAGATGAGTCAATTCTAGCCAGATTATATTATATTATGTTAATGCAGGTTTATTGGGAAGCCATTCTTGGGTGGGCAAGTTCACTGGTCCCAAGGAAGGAGGTCAGGGAAGTTGTTACGGGAAAGTAAGAGAGAGAGAGA
>NW_022196903.1:46549169-46549440 GCF_008632895.1 Mastomys coucha
GAGAGGGAGGAGAGGGGGAGAGGGAGAGGGAGAGGGAGAGAGGGAGAGGGAGAGGGAGGAGAACAGAGAGAGGAAAGCAGAAGCAGAGACCCAAATGTCTGGATTATATAGGGAAGAACCACTGAGGGAAGAGCAGCCCAGCCCCTGGGCTGGAAAGTTCAGGGTTGGGGGTGGGGTATGCCAGGTAGGGACTGAAGGATGCTGGGAGAACCTGGAAGCCAGGTCTGTTTTGATGTGTAAAATAGGCATCTCAGTCCCTCATATAGCCAAC
>NW_022196903.1:46549450-46619824 GCF_008632895.1 Mastomys coucha
TGGAACTCACTCTGCAGACCAGACTGGCTTCGAACTCAGAAATCTGCCTGCCTCTGCCTCCCAAGTGTTGAGATTAAAGGCTCGAGCCACCACTGCCAGGTCTTAACAATTTTTTTTTTTTTAACAACTGAAATCTTGACATTGAATTTCTGATAGCTAATTTTGTCTCAAACAAGTTAAATATTTCTTAGGATATAAGAAGATATATTAATCATTTATACTTTAGTGAGAATTAATTCATAGTAATTTTCTTGCAATAAGTAAGATAATTGGTGTATATTTTTTAAACAAAGAGGAGTACAGACTGATAGCAGTCTACCAATTTGTAATTTACAACAGTATAGTTTGTAGTCTTAAAACTAGGTATTGATGCATTAGAGATAAAGATCATATTTGGGGTTTTTTTGGGGGGATAGATTCAAGACAGGGTTTCTCTGTTTAACAACCCTGGCTCTCTTGGACTCGCTTTGTAGACCAGGCTGGCCTCAAATGCACAGAAATCTGCTTGCCTCTGCCTCCTGAGTGCTGGTATCAAAGGTTATGTGTCATCATGCCTAGCTTTGTATTTGTTATTTAATATTGTACACTGTCTTAGGGCTTCCATTGCTGTGAAGAGACACCATGACCAAAGTAACTCTTAAAAAGGACAACATTTAATTGGGCTGGCTTACAGGTTCAGAGGTTGAATCCATTATCATTAAGGCAGGAAGCATGGCAGCATCCAGGTAGGCATGGTGCTGAAGGAGCTGAGAGTTCTACATCTTCATCTGTTCTGAAGGCAAACAGAAGACTGGCATCCTCAGGCAGCCAGAAGGAAGCTCTCTAAAAGTTTACCCTAAACAATGACACACTTCCTCCAACAAGGCCTCACCTACCCCAACAAAGTCACACTTCCTAATAGAGCCATTCCCTGTGCCAAACATATTTAAACCACCACATATGCTTACCTTATTTTCTTTAAATGTTTTAGGTATTTCCCCATTAAAAATTCTTTGATACAAACTGCTGTCTAAAGTTGTGTCCCTCTATCCATAGATTAATGTAGTGCTCAGACTTCAGCAGAGAAGTTTCTTAGTGCAGTATATGATGGTTACCTCAGAAATGCCCTCTGGTCAGAGTGCAGAGAATAAATATCCATGGAGTGCTCAGCCACAGACAGGACAATGATATCACACCTCTCACCTCAAGGCTCAGGGGATCACTGCAGAGGAGGATGCAGAAAGACTGTAAGAGCCAGAGGTCAGGGGGACAGGAGCACACCCATGTCTTACAGACATGATAGGACCACTAACTCAGTGACTGGAGTTACCTGTAATACAGTCTAGGATGGAATGGAGAGGAACTATTGACAGTTGATGGTTTCTGGGGTAGGGAGAGTCAGTTTTGTTTAAGGGTGTTGTTTCTGGTAGATCAATCAAGTTGCATTGGATGTCCACAAACCTATGAGTGTATGGACAGTACAAATTACACTTGGGTTATATGGTGGTTTGAATAGGACTGGCCCTGTAGACTCCTATGTTTGAATGCTTGGCCCATAGGGAGTGGAACTACTGGGAGGTGTGGCCTTTTTGGAGTAGGCATAGCCTTGTTGGAGAAAGTGTATTACTGTGGGGGTGGGCTTTGAGGTCTCCTATGCTCAAGCTATGTCCAGTGTGGCACAAGTCTCCCTCTGCTGTCTGAGGATCAACATGTAGAACTCCGTGCTCCTCTAGCCTCTTGCCTGCCTGCATGCTGCCATGCTTTCTCCCATGATTATAAAGGACTGAACTTCTGAAATTGTAAGCCAGCCCCAGTCAAGTGTTTTCTTTATGGTCATGGTGTCCCTTCACAGCAATGAAAACCCTAACTAAGATAAGTTTAAAGAAAAGGGGGAGGACATGAAGTTGGGAGGGAGTAGAGTGTGGATCTTGGGGGAATTAGGGGGAGAAACAGGGGTGAATATGATCAGCATACATTGTACACATCATGAAATTCTCAAATAATTAATAAAAATATTATGTTAAAATATTTGATATTACCACTTCTCTGGACTGAATTATGTTCCCCCAAATTCATCTGGTGAAACTGTATCCCCTTTCCCCCATGGCACTGTATGTGGAGACAGAGCCTTTGTGGATGGGGTGATGGGTATAAAAGGTGCACTGCTTAAGCTTTTGTCAACTTGACAAAAGCTAAGGTCATTTGGTAAGAAGGAATCTTCATTTGAGAAAGTGCCTTCTTCAAATTGGCTTATGGACAAGCCTGCTTGTAACTTTAATTTCTTTAAACCTTATTTTTAATGATGGTTCTTAAATGCTTTAACCTCCCTTGTAGCCCACCACCCACCAGAAGCAGTTACTCTCTTTATATCCCAATCACTGTCCCCCTTCCTGGTCACCTCCTTTCACAATCCTTCCCCTCACCCCTCCTCTTTTCCTCTGAGTGGGTGGGATCCCCTTGGGTATCTCCCTACCCTGGCACATCAATACTCTGCAAGGCTAGGCACTTCCTCTCCCACTGAGGCCAGACAAGGCAGCCCAGCTAGAAGAACATATCCCATGTGCAGGCAACAGCTTTTGAGATAGCTCCCGCCCCATTTGTTTGGGATCCACATGAAGACCAAGCTACATATCTGCTATATATGTGTGGGCCTAGGTCCAGCCTGTATATGTTCTTTGATTTGTGGTTCAGATGCTGAGGGCCCCAAGGGGCTAGGTTAGTTGACTCTGTTGGTCTTTCTGTGGAGTTCCTATCCCTTTGGGGGGCTGTAATCCTTCTCCCTATTCTTCCATAAGAGTCCCAAAGCTCACTCTGCTGTTTGACTGTGGGTGTCTGCGTCTGTCTGAGTCAGCTGCTAGGTGGAGCCTCTCAAAGTACAGCCATCCTAGACTCCTGTCTGCAAGCATAACAGAGTATCATTAATTGTGTCAGGGATTGATGTGTGACCATGGTGGGTCTCAAGTTGGGCCAGTTATTGGTTGGCCATTCCCTCAGTCTCTGCTCCACCCCCTATCCTTGTACTTCTTGTAGACAGGATACATTTTGGATGGAAAGGTTTGTGGGTAGGTTGGTGTCCCTATCGCTTGACTGGGACTCCTGCCTGGCTACAGGAGGTGGCCGATTCAGGTTCCATATCCCCAGTGGTGTGGATCACAGCTAAGGTCACCTCCCATTGATTCTTGGGTGTCTCCCTTATCCCAGGTCTCTGTCTCTTCCTGGAGATGCCTCCCATCTCCCCACCCCTGCCAGTTGCTGTTTTCCTTTCATTCTCATGGCCATCTGGCCGTCTCGCCTGTTCCTCCCCAAATCCTGAACCCCCTCCCTTCCCCCTCCCTTCTCCCACCTAATTTCTTCCCTCCCTCTGCCTTTTATGACTATTTTATTCCCCCTTCTATGTGAGATTTAAGCTTCCTAGCTAGGGTCTTCCTTCTTGTTTAGCTTCTTTGGGTCTGTGGAGTATATAGCATGAATATCCTATATTTTATGGCTAATATCCATTTATAAGTAAGTACATACCATGAATGTACTTTGGGGACTGGGTTATCTCACTCCAGAGGATATTCTCAAGATCCATCCACTTGCCTGAAAAATTTATGGTGTCTTTTTTTTTTTTTAATAGCTGAATAGCATCCCATTGTGTAGATGTATCACATTTTCTTTATCCATTTTTCAGTTAAGGGACATCTAGATTGTTTTCACTTTCTGGCTATCACAAATAAAGCTACTATGAATATAGTTGAACAAGTATCTTTGTGGGATGGTAGAGCATCTTTTGAGTATATGCCCAGGAGTGGTATAGCTGTGAACCAGGCTTTATTAAATATTAAATACTGACCAAGAGATGGACTTTGGTGAGGACCACTCCCTGGAATTTCCCAGCTGAGTAGCACCAAGACATGTGCTGCTGGAGTTTTCATGGACAAAACTCATCTGTGGAGGGTGCTTCTGATGCTTTGATTTAATCGGGAGTCTGTGTTTACTGACGTTGAAGGTCCTTGCCCCCAACTGGTTCTTGATCAATCAAGAACTTTGCATTCATTGGCCTTTATTATACTAAGAAGTGGTCAGAGGTGGGCTTACAGAATATAAAAAAGGTTGGGTTATGAATCTTACATGGCGAGCATATTAGGACTCTGTGTTGTGCCATGGGAAATGGACCAAACAGATAAACAAGCCAACCACTCCTGCCTATGGGCAGGCTGTGAAGCTCATTCCTGTTCAGAGTGGAGAGTGCAAAGCACAGGGCAGTGAAGCTTCTCTAGCGCTTAGAGGGAGGAGCAGAAAGTCCTTTTGGCTGAAACTCTGCCTCCCTCAGCCTTGTGAGTATTTTTGAGACATTTGTTGTAATTTTTAAAACTCTCTGTTCCTTGACTCCACACATGAAAACATGGGAGTAATCATAGAATTAGCTCTGTGCCATGATGCTACAGTTAAGGCCCTGGCATGTGTTAAGAACCCAGCTGAAGATTCTAGAAGCTTTCCTTTACCTGTTATACCTGCAAAATCACAGCTCTCAAGTGAAGTAACACCCTGTTTTTACTTTCTTTTTAAATCAGTCTATCTGTAGTCTAGAAGCTATTTGTGTTTGTCTTTTTATCTAAGTCAGGACCCCATCCTTTTCAGGGCAACTTGGACCAGGCTTGACAGGCCAGGAAATCACTCACCCTTCACAGCACTGAGCCATGTTCCTTCCTTCCCTGCCTTCAGCTTATCAAAAGCCCTGAGTGTTTATCTCACCCTTGCCAGGGCCCATCCGTTTGGATTGTCCTGGGTTTTACTGTCTTGTCCTGTTTACAATCATCATGTGAACACAGTGGCCTGAGATGAGGTAAGAGATGGGTGTCTGTGACAGACCCATGTCTAGCATGCTGAGAGCGGTGTGTCTTGCTTTGCTCTGATCCTGCTGAGCATATTTCTTGTGCTGCTGGCTTGATGGATCAGAGTTGAGAGAGAGGACGACAGACTGGGCTCTGACCTGACTGTACTGTTAATGCCCTCTGAGTCTCAGTGTGAAATGGGGACCTTGTCAGAAACCTGACCGTGTGGGGTGACAGAATGAGACTGCCTTTGAGAAGTGTTCTCAAGCCTGGTGTGGTGGCATGAGCCTTTGATCCTAGTGCTGGGGAGGGAGAGGCAAGTGGATCTATGTGAGTTGGAGTTCTGCCTGGTCTACAGAGTGAGTTCCAGGACAACTAGGGAAACTTGTCTCGAAAAAACCAACAGAGAGAGAGAGAGAAAGAGAGAGAGAGAGAGAGAGAGAGAGAGAGAGAGAGAGAGAGAGAGAGAGAGAGAGAGAGAGAGAGAGAGAGAGAGAGAGAGAGAGGAGGGAGAGAGAGACAGAGAGAGACAGAGAGACAGAGACAGAGACAGAGACAGAGAGGAAAGGGGTTCTCACGCACAGTAGATATAAATGCTACATTGTTCTCATTCTTTGAGCTTTGGGTATCTTCTTTCTCCCATTTTGGTGCACTACATACAGAAGGCTAACACACAAATGCACAGGGTGAATTTACTAGAACACAGTCTCTATTGCAGGGACCTGCCTATTTTATTCATTGTTCTGTGTCCAAGCTCTATAACAACATTAGCGACAGTGACTCATTAATTCACAAATCCGGAACACATAAAAGTGAGGCCCATGGTCACATCACCTGCTGCCTCCTTCCACATTTGCAGATCTGATTCAGAGTGAGACACCTCGTAAGAAGTAGAAGTTTGGAAATACAGTTTTGTGCTGAGTTCCGTGGATAGCTCATCTGTCTGCTCTGGTTAGGTGCTTCCATTGCCACAGACAGCTGCTGCAGTTCCAGATATCACAAAGTGAGAGCAGTTGAGAACCCCTCTCCCTCCTGTAACTCTCTCCCTTCCGTCTTGGGTCTCTTCTACAGTGGCAAAGCCTATAGAGATCCGCCAGCTGACTTCTGCTCCTTGCTCATGTCTAAGTCAGTCACCAGCTTAGACCTGTCACAATCAACCCTGAGTGGTGTATGGGAAGGGTAGACACTCAGGCCTTTTCCCTAAGTGGCAGGGCAAGGGGAAGGGCAGCAAAGACGGCTGCTTCAGTGCGAGATTAGACCTACTCACAGGAATATTGAGGAGCAGGAAGAGAGCGATGAGGCAAAAGATAAATTAAACAAGGTCGCAACAAAGGAGATGTCTATGCTATGCAAAGAGAGGGCTACTGACGAATTCTGTGGGGCAGCAAGTGGAGTCAGGGTTTTCTGTTACTTAGAATTGAAACCGTGTAAAAAGAACACCAGGAAATGTGACTGCATGCATTGATTTGTCCAGTATATATTAATGGCCAGTGATAATGAGAGACTTTCATTTTGAGGCAGTTTGGGAGGTTGTACTCATCTGCTTGAGCTAACATGTGTTGCTGCCAATCGGTTGTGTCCAAGGCCAATTGCAAGCCTCAGTGCAAGATTAGGTAAGTCATACTGTGCGTTGTTACAGTGTCTTCTGGATAAGGTTAGAGATTCAGATATGCCACGACACTTGTAGTATGATCTCATGGATGCATCCTTGGTTACTTCTGAGCATGCACTAGTTCATTTGGTCAGGCTGGTGTTGACCTAATTAAAGAGAGAAATTGTATGTAAAAGAGGTGACTCTCCAGGTAGGAGTGTAAAGAATATGTTAACTTAATACACTGGCATCTGAAATCATCAACTACAAATAGCATTTACTATATTATCTAAACAAGAGCCTGGAGTCTATAGTCGACACATTAATGACCTGCAGATGAAGGTACCACCCAGATGCAGAATCATCTAAAGCGGTATGTCTTAAAATACTTGGCAATGCAAATCCTTTGATTCAGCCACCACCTTCCCTGTAGCTAGTCTTAATCTGTGAGGTTTTCTGGGGTCCTCAGACCTCAGGACACTTAAGTTGGCAATAACACCACAGGAGGCATGCGCACCCAGGGGACATGCATGCCCTGGTTCTGGTGCTGCTACTGTGAGCTGGTGAGGCTAGACTAGGGCCCACACCAGACAGCATGGCATCTGAGTGTGAAGCCTGGGTTGTCACACTCCTGGTGGATCCCCAGCTTGGCTTTGTGTTATTGATAAAATCTTGAGTAAGTTTGACTATATCTGCATCCCTCGGGTACTCATTTAAGATGGGAACATTGGTAGGCACTGCCTTCTAGTGTTGTAAAGGCTATAGAAATTAGCAAATAGAAAGTTGTTGTAACAGTGCCCCCGGCTCACAGTGTTAAATTGTTTGCTGTTTATATCATATCTCAAACACACAGGTTCAGCCTGCACTGAGTAAGTCACATGTAGTCTGATTCAAAGAACACATTTCTAATCAATTATAAGTGCCTAGGGAGTCACTTTCTTTCCATGTCTCTTGAAATGTGACACTTACCCTAGTGCACAGCCAAGTTTGCCTCCTCTGTCTATTTTAATAAGTTCTGTTATCAACAAGTGCTCAACCCCTCTCTCAAGGAGTTTGCAATGATTTAATAACAAGTATCTAGATAGGCATTTTTACCTCTGTTTACCATGGAGTTAAGCATAGTAGATTGAATATGCTCCTCCAGCTTTGAGTTAACATAAGCATTTTTACTTAGGCTCAAACTCAGTTGACTTAACTAATGCCATTTTGTTTAGAAGCTATTAGTACTTTACTACAACGGGTAGAAAAAAAATGCATAGCCTAGTGACCTAGTTAGATACCTTTTTTGAAAAAAAATTATTTCATGAATTGTCTTGCTAGACAGAGGTCAGGATGTGTCAGATTTGGACAATGAATAGATACTCTCTGTATTCATGGCTTTGGGACTTTGCCATTTTACTAAGGCTGGTGGCCTACCACAGGCATGTGAGCTGCACCCTGTTTTATTATCCTTATAGTTACCAGGGGCCTGAGCTCTGTGCAGAGCAGAGAGACACTTTGTCTCCTCCATTCTGAGAGGGTAGGGAAAGCAATTGACCTCTTGCCTGTCTCTGGAATGCTCTGTATCTTTCCAAGCATTGGGGTATTGTCCCCTCTTAGGTTCTTTCTGGCTTAGCCCACAATGAGAAATCAGCCAGTCTCTCTCACACACCCCTATTTAAAAATCTCAAGACCTAGTTGTTACCCCAGGAGCCTCAAGACCTAGTAAGTTATCTGGCTAGAGGATCACCATCAGTTTAACATAGCTCTCTGGTTGTTTTACAGACCAATCTTTCTTTGAGCCTTTGAAGGGTGAATTTGAAATAAGAGGCTCTACCCTCAAGTTGCAGTCCCCCCAAATACTGATTTTATGTTCCCGTCTCTGGCATACCTATGCTCTCCTATGGTGCTTATCATGAACTTAGTTGTCTTTGTGTTTCCTTTTCCTGTAGATTTGAAGAAATGAGTCAGATGTTCTCACAGTGTATGGGCAGCCTAGAGAAAAGTGCTATTGTTTTAAGAGCTGGCCTGGAATTCCTCTCAGGGAGGAGGCTCTCTGCCTTCTTAATGGAGGCAGTTGGCCGTAGAGATAAAGCCCTCAGAGACTGCCTGGACAGGCTGGAGCTGGATGAAGAGATAGCAAATAGCTCCAAGGAAGAAGTTACAGGAATGTGGAAATGGAAGGACAGAGGAAAAAGAGTTGGGGGTGGGGGAATGGAATTAGGGAGAAAGCAAGATGGACAGGAAACAGAAGGTTGGCTTCACATGGACACTTAGAGACTTTGGGGGGTCAGAAGTAAAGTGAAAAGAGTTGTGTATGAGGTCTAGATTCTTACTCAGCCACAAGAGACCAGAGACAAGTGAGATCAAGAATCTAGCTGTAAGGAGCCATTGGAGAGAGCGACAGTGACCCTGAGAACATTAACTCTCAGCCATTCTCAGACATCTAGGGGCAGGATGCTGGCCTTCCCACAGGATGTGGGCCAGAGCTGGAGCCAGTTTTTATTTAAGGGAGAGAGTGATAGTAGGTGACACTCATGTTACATCTGTTCCGGGACAGGGTGGGGAAGGCATTGGCAGGGGAGGAGAGGAGGGGGGGATGGAAGCATTTTTGAGTTGGAGAATTTTTGGAATACCACTCTGGAGATGAAGGAAATGTTAAAGTAAGTTTTATGACTTGTCTCCTAAGAAGAAAAACACAGCAGCAGCGTTTAGAAAAAGTTATTTTAAAGGATTTCTTCATCCTAATGGATAGAGATTGTCTTCAGATGATACAAATATTCCAAAGATTTAATGAAGTTATCGGGAGCCTTGTTGACATTAATTAGAGTTCTGTAATTAGAATTATAGTTATAGAAGCTACTTTCTGCAACCCAGAGGCACATATTTCAGCATCTCGGGTCTGCAGCGCTGCTGGGCTCAGTACCTGACGTGTTTTTTTTATATAGCAGCGCTTTCATAATTCTTTTTAAATGACCATGTTGATAGATATTTAATCGTTTTTTAATTAATGGCGGAGTAAAGCCCATTTATACTTGTGCTCCTCTTCCTCTGCTCACAAGCCAACTGTCAGCCGCCGGTGCACACAGCCACCCAAAGTGCAGGTGACACCGAATCCAATCAGGAAAGCAGCGTAAAGATGAAAGGTCTCACCAATGGGAAGTGAACTTGCTAAAGTACGCCTTTCAATGGATTTGGACAAAACTGAAAAATGTTGTTGATATCAGATCCTTAGGCCGATTACTGAAGCGTTCGATTTTTCAGTGTGTCAATTCATCACTGTCTACCTGGTTATATTTAACGCTTTCTCCTGTACCTAGTATGTCTGCTGAGACAGGCATTTGCTGTCACTGGGCATCTACCTCTCTAGAAGGTCAGCAGATCAGGGGAGGCGATGGTCTCCCCCACCCCCGCCATTGCCTCCCCCATACTTCCTCAGGTATTCGTGATGGCACATGGAGCCTCTGTGTCTTGTGGGATCTGAAATATTAATAAGCTAAGGCTTTTATCCTTCAAACAGGTTAGCCTTTCCTTGTAGAGGTTCTGTAAAGTGTCCTGATTGTAAATGCATGACACTGGCTCTCCAGGAAGATCTGCCACCACTTCTAGACACCTGAACCCCCTTTTCCCAGCGCCCCTGCTCTTCAGTTCATCAGTGTGCTGGTTCACATTTTAAATCACTCCCACTTCTCAGGGACACTTAATTCCATTTTGAGATGAGAGGTCTTGGGGTGCGTTTTAATAAATATTTGATGGAGATGCTGGCCTTGGGGGGTGTCATTCTTATTTAGAAAGTTAGAGAGAGATGGGTATCCCAGAGAAGAACTTAACTTGGGGAAGCAGCGGAACGGAGCACTCATGCGAGGTGTTTGATCCCCTTTCAGAACACAGGAGTGGTCCACAGGCCCCAGTTTTAGAAGCAGGGATTGAATTGCAGAGTGCGGCTGGGTGATGCCAGTTACAGCCACAACTGTCTACTCAACAGTCATCTCACTTTCAAGTGGAAAGCCAAATCCACTCTTCTGTATATTCCTGCATGTTTTCTACAAAATCCCTAGAGTGTGGTGCGCAGTTTAGATTGTTTGAAGGGACTGCAATGGCTTTGGTTTAGCTAGTCCATTCTAGCCGGGCAATGAGTATCAATTTTGTTAATTAAGAATTTCAGACTCTTTAAATTTATAGTGCAATTACAATTTACTTCATATTGAAGAGGGTCTTTACCCTGTGGCACCATCAGCAAAGTGCTCGCTTATGCTGTTTGCTGACAGTATCAAGGCAGCCGACTTTCCCTTTCCCGGGAAGGGTTTCCCACCTCTGTACTGAAATTTCTCACTTAGGTGTCAACTGCTCGCCAGCAGAATGGAACCATAAAGACTTTTGACTTAAATCTTTCTTTCTTTCTTTTTTTTTTGGTTTCTCCCTTAAAGAAAAAGCCAATTCATCAGGTAGGAAAGGACTGCCTTCCGCAGTCCCAGGTCCTGCCAGAGACAAATGACTGTAAAAATTTAAAATCAATCATTAACAGATTAGCTGTTGGTCCAAAGTAAATAGCAATCAGCTTATTAGGCATCAGGCAGAGTGAGATAAAGGGAGAGGGTTATTGAAAATGAGGATGTTGTCTGGGGCTCTGCTCCTGCAGAGGAAGCCGTTTCTTTGTTACTGTAATAACAAGTGGGAAGGAAGGCAGCCTGCTGAGGACGTTGGAGTCCCCGGTTGTGCGAGCCAGAGTCCTGTGGTTTTCCACCTTGGCTTGACTTGCTATGGTGACATGGAAGCTGGCCTCCATGTTCCCTGCTGTTCTCTGACCAGCTCTCTTCATTGACTTCTTCAGGACCAGTGAAATGCTGTTTGCAGCCCAGACACGTCTGAGTCACCAGTCTGAGGAAGGACCTTTCTTACCACACTACACACTTAGTTCACGGCTCTCTATTGGTTTGGTTGGGAGTGGATTTGAAGGCACAGTTCAGTAGTGACTACCTCTACATCCTTGGCTGCTTGGGGTTAAAATCAGTTGAAGAGAGCCTGAGGAAACACACTGTTTGTGGTCTCTTTCCTGAGGTGGTTACCTCAAAAAGAGAAACAACACCCCCAAAATTAAAAAAACAAACAAAAACACCCAAACCAAAAAATCCAAACCAACCAAACAGAAACCAAACACCCCCAAACCAAATGAAAACCCCCAAAACAAAAAACAACCCCCCAAACCAAAACCAAACCAAACCAAAAACCCCACTAACTGGATGATGGTGAGTTCCTGCAGATACTCCTCAGCCACGTAGTCAAAGTTGATGTCACCAGCAACAGGACAATGTTCTTCAGCACCCTAAAGGGTGCTGCATCGTTCTTATGATTTCTTAAACTAACATACACACACACTCACACACTCACACACACACTGAGGAAGAATGAGGAACTGTGGGGATGGGAAGAAAAGAGCAGAAATAAGGCAGCAAGGGTTCTGGGTCAGCTCCTAGAACTCGGGCGGGAGACAGTGGCGAAGTGGAGAAGCACCAAGCCCAAGCCCAGTCAGGAACGTCTCTCTAAACGCTCTGATTTGGATGATGAAAATTATGTAGGTTTATGTAGTATGAGGGGAAGCTGAGTGAAGAGAATGTGAGGACTGTCTTTATTTTTTTCCCTGTAAGTGTAAAATGATTTCAAAATAAAAGTTAAGAAAAAGGAAAGAAAAGAAAAGAAAGGAAAAGAAAAAGAAAGACACACTGAAAGGAAATCAGGCTTTCCAGAAGCCTTGGTGTTGGGACCCAGCCCATGTCTGGGCCAGCTTTACCTTTTATTTATTGCGTTGTTTCCTTTGGGTAAAGCCAGAGACCACAGTTGCTCTGTTCTAATGTATTCTCTTTAAAATGTGTTTCTATTACTGTGTGTTAGCTGTTCAACCGCTGCTTTCAACAGGAAGAACAGGACTCTCTTCAGGTGCGGCCTTTCCTCTCAGCTTCTTTGGTGAGCCGTGCTTCTTTGATGAGTAGTAAGTGTGTTCAATGAGGCACAGTCACAGTCTGTGGGGTGCTGGGCTTCTGCTCGGAGTGACTTTGATGCTATAGAGAAGGTTATATCATGCTGCTTATATATGTTATAAGCTATAGGCTGCCTGGCTAGCCTGGTTCTGTCTCATTCTGTAGGCCCGAGTCGGCACTGCGCTGGATCAAGGGATAACTGAAAGTTAAGATAGAAATACAAATTGACAAAGCCCAAAACACAAGCACATTTTAAGCCTATTATGACCTATTCTAGTTAGTCAGATCTATTCATGTGGCCAGGCCCAAAGTAAAAGTGTAGGGAGGGGGTCCTCCTCTGATCTACCATAGCGTTATATAGATACATTACATATATTGTGTCTATGTATAATTTATTTAGTGTGCATATTTGTATGTGCATGTGTGCTGTGGAGTGTATGTGGAGAGCAGGGCAGGAGTTGGTTCTGCCATTCTGCTTGGCTGAGGATGACTATCTGGTGTTTCTGCTGTTACACCAGCCTTTATATCAGCTTTTATGTGTGTTCTGGTGATCACACTTGGATCAGACTTGTGAGACGAATGCTTTTATCCACTGCACCATCTCCCGGCTCCCTCTTTTTTTTTTTTTAAGATTTATTTATTTATTTTATGTGTATGAGTACACTGTAGCTGTACAGATGGCTGTGAGCCATCTTGTGGCTGCTGGGAATTGAGCTCTGGCCCCACTCACTCCAGTGTAATTCACTATGGCTGTCTTCAGATGGATGCACCAGAAAAGGGCGTCTGATCTCATTACAGGTGGTTGTGAGCCACCATGTGGTTGCTAGGATCCGAACTCAGGACCTTCGGAAGAGCAGTCAGTGCTCTTACCCACTGAGCCATCCCACTAGCCCTCCCTCTTGTTTTTTTGAGACAGGATTTATATAACCTGGGCTAGCTTCAGAACTTGTAGCCCAGGTTAGCTTTGAACTCCTAATCCTTTTGCTTCAGCCTCCCAAGTGTGAGTTATCAAGTCTGGTCAACTGGCTTTTGTTGTCTCCTGCTGGCCTGTCCCTGGGCTCTCTTTCCTATGCAAATATACAAAGAGAGACTGGCCTGCCAGGATATAATCCACTCTTCTGCTTAATCAGCAGCCAGCAGTGAGATGCTCACCCACTGTGTAAAAGCAGTCATTTCCATGGCACTGTCATTGGAACACTGGGCTATTAAAGCAGTATCCACAAGCCCCCTGTCAGTTTCTGCCTGGGTCTGTGGACACTGTGCTCCAGGTAGAAGGCAGCTTTGCAGAGTTACCACTTATCTCTAGTCCTTTCCAAAGACTGGCTGGCCTTGCCAGGTCCTATCCACACAAGAGTTTTTTCTCAGGGTCTTTGTCAGTGTTCTATTGCTGTGAAGAGACACCATGACCACAGCAACTCTTATAAAAGAAAGCATTTAATTGAGATTTGTTTACAGTTTCAGAGGTTTAGTCCACTATCATCATGGCAGAGAGCATGGCGACACATGGGCAGACAAGGTGCTGGAGAAGTAGTTGAGAGGTCTACATCCAGATCTACAGGCAGCAGGAAAAGAGGGGGGAGAGAGAGAGAGAGAGAGAGGGGGCTTTTGAAAACCTCAAAGCCCACCTCCAGGGACACTTCCTTCAACAAGACCCCATCTCCTAATCCTTTCAAATAGTCCCACTCCCTGGGGACCAAGCACTTACATCTGTGAGACTACAGGGGCCACTCTCATCCAAACCATCACACTCACCATCCCTTCATCTCTTCACAACTGCCTCTGAGGCTTCCTCTCTCCTGATGTAATGCCTTGCTCTGACCAAGTTGAAAGCTGTAGTTAAAGTTGGACGTGGTCACATAGGCTTGTAATCACAACGTTTCAGGGGACTGAGGCAGGAGATCATGAGTTCAAGGCCTGCTTGAGTAATTCAACAAGAACCCCAATTCAAAGCAAGAAAACAAAAAAGAGGTGATGCTCAGTGGTAAAGCACTTGCCTAGCATGTTGTGCAAAGTCTTAGATTCAAATATTGCTAAAACAAACAAACAAACAAACAAGCAAAAAACCCAAAAGATAGTTCAAGTTGATACACTTGTGCATTTGGAAGATTCCCTCAGTGCCCCACCCTTATCCCTCTACACAAACAGTGCTCCTACTCCCAGGACATCCTGTCTTGGATTTTACTGCCTCCAGCTTCCAAGTGCTGGAATTACAGACTTATACTCCCACACTTGGCAGCAGTTTTGACTGGGAATATAATTTAAAGCACATAGGAAGCATTCAAGAAATTCATGATGCCTCAAAACATAAGTTTCAGAATAAATCTCACTATCTTTTTAGTGAAGAAGTGAGATAGGAAAGATCAAGAGACACAGGCAGAAAAGTGCTTGCCGCCAAGGCATGAGGACCTGAGTTCAGACCCCTAGAACACGTGTGAAAAGCCGTGCATGGTGCCTCTAATTTCGTTGTAGGGAAGGTGGAGGCAGGAGGTCCCAGGGGCTTACTGGACAGTTAGTTTAGCCAAATTGGTACACTCCAGACAGGGGGAGAGAGATCTTGTCTCAAAACATAAGGTAGACAGTGATTGGAGAAATACCTATGTCATCCTCTAACCTCTACCCCGCCACATACATGTCCACACATGAACACAGACATATACACAGAGTCAGAAGTAGATATTTGCAGTGAGGGAAAATAGTACATATCATGGACAAGTGTTAAAAAGGAATTCCTTTTCCAGCCCAGGCTGACCTGTGTACCCCAGCCTTTCTTACTCAGCTATGCCCACTTAGGTACCCATTTCTCTCTCTTTCTCATGGTCCTCTGCATGTAAAAAACAGCAAATATTTATGGTACATGGGTAAATTGCATTGGATTTTGGTAACTATGGGTAAGAATTTATAATAGAGAAATCAGTAACCATTCCTGATAGCAAAGAGAAAATAAAAAAGTATTTCAATAAGGAAAGAGAGAATCAAGAGCCAGGTCTGGTGACACAGATCTGCCATTGCAGCATTTGGGAGGCAGATGCTGGAGGATCAGGTGTTCAAGGTCATAACCAGGTACATGGAGAATTTGAAGTTAGCCTGAGCTTTACAAGCCTTGTCTTAGAAAACACCAAATCCAAGTCAAACAACCAAATCTGAACAGAGCAAAAGAAAACATGCCAACGTGTAACCAGAGTTTCAGGGCATGAGCATCTTTAAACAGATGTTTAGCCTCCTGTCCCAATGTGCCAATCAAAGGCACAAACAGAGGTGAGAAACAGAGAAAGGGGTTTAATCAGTGCCTTTGGGAGGAGGAACAAACCAAGGAGTCTAGAGACCCCAAGTTCATTCTAAGAGGCACTGATGGGAGCTTTAGTTTATAACAGAGGATGAACTGGGACAGGTGTCAAGTATTATGTATAGCTAGGCGGGTGGTACACACATTTAATCTCAGCACTAAGGCAGAGGTAGGTGGATCTCTTGTGAGTTTGAGGCCAGCCCTGTCTGCATAGTGAATTCCAGGCCAGGCAGAATTACATGCTGCGATACTGTGTCAAGAGGAAAAAAAGTATGCATAATTAATCAGTGCTAGTAAGGTACGGTCCTGCCCACCATTGTCTCCGCTCTGGTTCTGCAAGAGGTCTGATAAATTATTAATCTGTTAATTGCTGTCATCACCTGAGAGGACCAATCTGGTTCTGACAAGATGATGTCCTCCAGGGTGAAGCTTCTCCTGCATAGGTAATTGTTTCCATCTTGGGATGGTCTGCCCTGGGAGGATTTGTTTCTCCTGAAATGCAGCGTGACTGCAGGTTAGAACAGTGACTTATCTTTGTGCCTATAGCTCTCTAAGGGGATGGGACGAGTCAGGTAGACAGACTCCCGAGTGAGCACCGCACCTGAGCAGAGAGAAGCGGGCGGCTGACCCAGAGCAAAGCAGACAGACACACAAAGAGGAGGCAGAGGCGCTGGACCTTTGTCTTGCTCTCAGTTTACCTGTGATCTCAAGTGAAGACTCCACGTTTCTTAGGGAAAGCAGCTTCCCAGTGACTGTTGCAAAGATGCATGCAAGTATTTCCAAAGGAATAGTAACTTTATATATGAAAGAAAATTGGTCCACTTTGAGGGGCAAAAGAGACATTATTCATAAATAGCTATTCTGGTTTGATATGTCAGATGATAGACCCATACCAACTATTTCAAACTGTCATTTCTCTGAAATGCTAGTTTCTACTTCCTAGGGTTCTTAATTGCTTAGTGAGAATTTAAGTCATACTCTTTAGATTGTATAAAGGTGAGAAATCGTGGTTCTGGGGGTACCTAACCTTTGCCCAGTGTTTGGGCCACTGCAGGACTGAGCCAGGACTAACGTGCTCTAGGTGTGAAGGTCAGAGCTCTCCCACCACCACACTACAAATCTGTATGTGTTGAGGATGGATTCTGCCCTCCTCATCCTGCAGTTTTCATAAGAGTTTGATTTGGAGAGGACTTGAACTATCAGGACTGAAGTTGGAAAGTAGGTAGATCCTGGTGTGCCGGCAGCCTGCCATTATAACTGATGACATAATCACTTCCCATAACAGAAACACCAGTTAGGGAGTGGGTGATAAACAGAGGTGCTTAAGCATTTACAAGGATGAATAAATTAGCCACCCTTTGTTATCCTGGGTCTGGGATGTGTGTGTATCCCACTCTTTCTGGCACCATATTAAGCGTGGGAATCTGGTCTCCCGGCTGCCTGGTAGGTATCTAGTCACTTGCAGGTGCTCTGTCCTGCTGTGTGATTTCTCTTTTCTCTCACCACTTTCCTTCACTCAGCTTAGCATCCAGCTAGATTGTGAAAACCAGGGTTTTCTAAACACAGTCCCTCCTTTTTATATCTCCCAAACTTGACACACCTCTGGAATGCGCCCCCCCCCCGCCCCCGGCCACATCTTCTACGTGAAGGTGTCCTGCTATTGCGTTGGACCTGGGCTCCACAGCTTCTAAATCTGCCTCTGTCTCTGGTTCCTTCCCTATGGGCAGTGCCATGTGCTGTCTTTACCATAGTCTTCTAGAGATTGAAACCTTCCAAGAAGGTTTGTTGAACCCTTCTGCTGCCTGGCCCTTAGCACCCTTCGGGAAGGTAAGCATCTTACCTAGTCTGAGGGCCAGGAGTCCTTGATGGATCTCTGTATCCACCACAGCCTCACCTCAATGGAAGACCAAATTCACATGTTTAATATGGTGCCAGGAAGAATGGGATACACACACACCCGGGACCCAGGATAACAGAGGGTGGCCACAGAGTGAGAAGACTGTGTTTTAGTTGAGAAGAAAGAATATCCGCAGGTGAATGTGGAATTAAAGAAAGCATAAAAAAGCAAGGTGAGAAATGTGTGGGATGCTGAGGTGAGTACCAGCACGGACAAGAGTCGCTCCAGGTCCAGAAAAGGACTTTCATGTCACACAGCAACCAGAGTGTAGCACCCTGCATGCCTGAGGAAGGCTTTTGAAATTTATGCTCTTATTCAGAAGCATAAAAATAAATGTAAATGTTCCTCTCTTTTACTGATGGTAATATTAAATTTAATAAATCAATATTCCATGTATTATACTACTTTGAAAATTTTCAATATCTTCAGTATCTGTATTTAATGGTGTGGCATTTAAAAAGCACAGAACTAATTAATTAATTAGTTCATTAATTATTGTCAGGCAAGCTCTCTACCATTAAACTACAATCCTATCCTTGGGTTATCAAGGCAGGTTATCTTGTTCTGTAGCCCAAGCTGGTTTGAGTGCTGGGTTGGGTTTGCAGTCACCACGCCAGGCAGAAGACAGACTCCTTCTACCTTGTTGCTCTTTGGTGAGTGGCTGCCTCCTGCTGAGAGCTGCTCCCACATACTCAATTTCTTTACTCCCCTCTTCCTAGCTGGATAGTGGGATTGACTTTTCATCTGTGTAGTTCACACCTATCAGGGCCAGCTGTTGTCCCTGGCCACTGATGGAGATATCCTAGAATTGAAGGGAAATTAGGAACTTGTACAGGAACCTCAGAGGCAAGCCTCACCAGCAGAATGTAAAAGATGGAAAAGAGACTCTCAGGCATTGAAGGCAAGGTATGAATACCTCAAAGCAAATGTTAAATCTAAAACAAACAAACAAACAAACAAAAAACCAGGCATAAAACATTCAGGAATTTAGAAAACCATGAAAAGACCAAATCTATGACTAATGGGAAGAGAAACCCAGGTCAAAGGCATAGAAATATTTTCAACAAAACCATAGAAGTAAAATTTCCTAACCTAAAGGAGGTGCCTATCAAGGTACAAGAAGCATACAGAACACCCAATAGATTAGACCACAAAGTAGAAGCAGAAGGAACATCACCTAGTTCTTTTTATAAGACCATAGTTATCCTCATACCTAATCACATAACCCAGCAAAAAAGAAAGTTGCAGACCAGCTTCCCTTACGAACATAGATGCAGAAATTCTAAGTAAAATACTTGCAGACCAAATCCAAGAATACACCAAAAGCTCATCCACCATGATCAAGTAGGCTTCAACCCAGAGATGCAGGAATGGTTCAAAATACATAAATCAATAATGTAATCCATCACACAAATAAACTGAGAGCCACCCCCCAAAGCTCCCCCCCAAAACAAAAACACATGATCGTCTCATTAGATGCAGAAAAAGCTTTTGACAAAATCTAACACTGCTTCATATTAAAAGTCCTGGAGAGATTAGGGATACAAGGCACATACCTCAACATAATAAAGGCAATTTACAGCAAGTTCCTAGCCAATATGAACTTAAATAGAGAGAAACTCAAAGCAATTTCACTAAAATCAGGACAAGGTTGTCTACTCTTTCCATACATGTTCAACACAGTACTTAAAGTCTTAGCTAGAACAAGACAACTGAAGGGGATCAAGGGATACAAATTGGAAAGGAAGAAGTCAAAGAATCATTATCATAGGTGATATGATAGTGTACATCAGTGACCCTAAAAGGGTTACCGGGAAATTACTACAACTGATAAATCATTTCAGCAAAGCAACTGGATACAAAAATAACTCACAAAACCCAGTAGTCCTCCTATATACAAATGACAAATAGACCAAGGGGGAAAAATCAGGGAAACAACACCCTTCATAATAGCCTAAAAAATATAAAATATCTGGAGGATAACTCTATCCAAGAAGTGAAAGAATTGTGTGATTACAAACTCTAAGATTACTGAAGGAAGAAACCGAGGAAGATATCAGAAGCTGAATCCCATTCTTATTAATCAATAGGATTGATACAGTAAAAACGGCCATCCTACCAAAAGCAACCTACAGATTCAATGCAGTCACCACCAAAGCTCTAACAATTCTTCACAGACCTTGAAAGGACACTTTTCAGTTTTATATGGAAACACAAAAACCCAGGACAGCTCAAACAATCCGGAATATTCAGAAATGGCAACAGGCAGCACCAACCCAGGTCTTGAACTGTATGTACTACAGAGGAACAAGGAAAAAAAAACCCAGCATGGTATTGACATGAATACAGACATGTTCCTCAGTGGAGAAAGAATTAAAAACCCAAACCCAAATCCACCCACCTATGGACACCTGAGTTTTGATAAAGGAGTCAGAAATACACACTATTAAAGAAAAACCAGCATCTTCAACAATTGTTGTTCAAACTTGATGGCTGCATGTAGAAGACTCTAAACGGATCCATACTTACCACCCTGCACAAAACTCAACTTTAAATGGATCAAAGGCTTCAATATAAAAGAAGATACACCAAACGCGATTGAAGAGAAAGTAGAGAAGACCCTTGAACTCATTGGTGCAGGAAAAGAATTTCTGAATTGAACACTATTTACACAGGCACTAAGATCAACAGTTAATAAGTGGGACCTCACGAAACTGGCAAACTTCTGCATGACAAAAGATACCATCATGTGGACAAAGTGGCAGCCTACAGAATGGGAAAAAATGTCTACCAACTATACATTCTATATAGAATCCAAAATATATAAAGAATGCAAAAAACTGATACTGGGAAAACAAATAACTCAGTGTAAAACCAAGGTACAGCTACAGAGAGAATTCTCAGAAGAGGATACTCAAATGACTGAGAAGCACTTAAAGACATGCTCAGCATCCCTAGCCGGCAGAGAAATGCAAATCAAAGCTACTCTGAGATTTCATCTTAGACCTGTCACAATGGCCAAGATCAATAAGACAAATGATAGCTCATGCTGACAAGGATGTGGAGTAAGGGAACATTCATCCCTTGCTGGTGTGAGCGCAAACTTGTACATCTACTATGAAAATCAGTGTGGTGGTTCCTCAGGAAGATGGGAATCGATTTACCTCAAGATCCAGCTATACCACTCTTAGGCATATACCCAAAGGATGCTTCATCCTACCACAGAGACACTTGCTCAACAATGATCATTGCTGCTCTCTTCTTAATAGCCAGAAATTGGAAACAACTTAGCTATGTCAATGGGTGAATGTATAAAGAAAGTGTAGTACAGTTGCACGATGGAATATTACTCCACTGTTAAAAAAAATGCAATGAAATCACAAATTTGCAGGTACATGGAAGGAACAGGAAAATATCTCTTTTCTTCCAGAGAGTCTTCTTGGGGAAAGCAACTATCCTTAAGGGCAGGACCCATACCCAACAGTAGTGGCCAAGGTTCCTTGACTCATAATGCCATGCCAGGGCTCTCTGCCTTTAATTTTACTTTTATTTATTTTATTTATTTATCTTTTTCTCCTATAGGTTTTGGATATCTATTGTGGTTTCCAATTTCGTCTTATTTATGGGATTTCTGAGTGTGTCAAGGAGCGCGTCTCTTTCTCTTTTTGTTTCTTGTGCCTTTTGGCGACTCTTTTTCTTCTGTTTGCTTGTTTTGACCTATTTTGATTTGTTTCTGTTTGATATTATTATCCCTTAGATGCCTGTTAGTTTTCTAATAAAGTCAGAAAGGGATGGGTTTGCATGGAAGGGGAGGTGGAGAGAAACTGGGAAGGGAAGCAGGAAGGAAAACCATAATCAGAATATATTATATATATAAAAATTCATTTTTAATAAAAGAAAAACAACAACAAAAATGCTCATATCTGTATCTTAAAGTGTGCAAACAAGTATTAAGCAGCAGATGCTATGCCTGTCTCCATGGATGCTTTTCTTCTTTGGAGTTGTTATGAAAAAGTTCTTCTTTTGAAGGTAGAGCTGACTTAGAATGGATACCCTCCTCTTCCCTTCCCTTCCCCTCCCCTCCCCTCTCCTCCTCTTTCCTCCCCTTTCCCCCTCTCCACATTTCCCCTTCCCCATTGGACCCACACACCTGCCAGGTGTTAGTATTACAGCAGCCTGCCCAACAAAACTTTGAGGTGATGGTCATGTCCCACATCTGCAGCATCCAGTGTGGCAGCCATTAGCTGAATTTGGCCATCGAGAACCCAAAGGGTGGGCCAGTCTGTCTGAGCAGCTGAATTTATTATATTTAAATTAATGTTTACTTGTTTAAATTAATTGTGTGTAAATAGCCACATATTGCTGGTGGCTATAGTGGCAGACAAGTCAGATTTCGAGCCTCTTGCCTTGGTACCCCTGACCCTTTGTTGGGGCAGCCGGAAAATCCTTCGTTTTGAAGGCAGCATCTCTGCTTCTGAAGGCCTTCTTCCACAGCTTTAGAGGTGTGACTGAGTCAGGCAAGAAGGGGGAGCCAATCTGATTGTCATGCTTGTAAGCTCAGCCTCTTCCTTCTCACCTTCTTATTTAAAGGTTGCACACTAGGTCTCAATGACAAGCCGGGTTTGTAGCAGTTGACCCATGTTTATCTTAGAATTATTGCTGAGTCCATGAAGGTGATGAGTCTGCAGAGAATCTTCCTGCGAAGAACCATTATTAAGCATATTTACTGGTAAATTAGCAGCATCCGAATATGATGCCTCTGCTACATGGCCCTCATTCCACACTGCTCATACATGTTTCTGTTAGGATAGTTCCCCTCCTTTCCTTAAGCCGAAAGTGTGTGTGTGTGTGTGTGTGTGTGTGTGTAATGTTGCCTCTCTCTAGAACCACAAATGTCCATTCTTGTGTTGTGCCACGTTCTGTATTGCACAGAACTTGAGTGATGTCTCAAAGCAAAGCCCCTTCCCCATTCCATTGCTCCTGAAGATGAGGCAAGGTATGTAGATAAAAACAAACAAACAAACAAAAAACAACAATGAAGAGAAGCTGTATAAGGAGGTCGGAGATATGGCTCAACAATTAAGAGCATTGACTGCTCTTCCAGAGGTCCTGAGTTGAATTCTCAGCAACCACATGGTGGCTCACAACCATCTGTAATAGGATCTGACTCCCTCTTCTGGAGTGTCTGAAGACAGCTATAGTGTACATGTACTCAGATACATTAAATACATATTTTTTTTTTTTTAAGAAAAGAAACTGTATAAAGAGCTGAGGCTGGAGGAAAGGTGCATTGTCCTGCTTTAGACTGGGCATACAAGCTTTATTCCTGTGCACAGGCCTGGAAATAGGAGACAGAGAACCAACAGTAAGAGAGAATTTGCTCATATAGCCCATAAAGCCCTCTGCAGTGTGCACTGCGTTCAGGCCCCTGAGCAGAGTGCCAGCTATTTCCACACAAGCCTTTCTGTTCAGGAATGACCACAGAACAGCTATCCTATGCTTACCTACACACAGCCCAGCATCAACTTGCCATCATCGCCATTGCCATCAGGGGCCATGATAGCTCCTGAGGCCTCTGGGGAAGGTCTGTAGCATTTCAAGAATTGCATGTTTGGGTTGGGGTGGGGTACAGTGGTAATTACCAGCACATGATTATTTTATTTTGCCTGAATTATTTATAATGGGAGGAAGCAGCTTGGAGAGAAGGGATCTGAGGGAGTGAGCTCAATCCCACTAGCATTGATCCCACCTAGAGCAGGAAGAGAAAACCTATTAAGAGGAAAAAATCACTTCCTCCTCCTTCTTCTTCCCTCCTCCTCACTACCCCCCCGCCAAGTATTAGAAATAAATAAATGAATGAATGAATAAATAAATAAATAAATAAATAAAAGAAAAGCTGTAGGTGGCTGGCCGGAGGGTGCTCTGGCCTGTGTTGGGGTGGGCTCCTAGCTTGTGAGAGCTATGCTGGAGCTAGGCTTCAGCCCTCTCTGGGCTAGTGCTGGTGCATCATAAGCAGTGCTCACAGAGTCAAAACTAGAGTAGGCAACGTCCTATTGCCAGTCCTGTAGCCAATAGCGTTGAGTCTTAATCCCCGAGGTACCAGGCTCTCATTGCATTTTCCATTTCAGGTAGAGAGCTCTCTGACCTGCAGAAGAGTTTGTGGATGGTTTTAGGGACACCATGTGTAGGTAAGGGAGGAACAGCTGTTCTGTGGTCATTTTTGAACAGAAAGGCCATGAAATGAGTTCTTGTGCTTGTGTGGAAATAACTAGCACTCTGCTCAGGGGCCTGAATGCAGTGTACAACACAAAGGGCTTTATGGGCTATAAAGGAAATTCTCTTTTACTGCTAGTTCTGTTTCCTATTTCCAGTCCTATGCATAGGAATAGAGATTTTATGCCCAGTCTAAAGCAGGACAATGCACAAAGATATGATGGACCCAGGAGCATAAACTAGAAGAGAAGCTGCCAGAAGGAAGCAGAATGTAACCACGGCATCAGAGTGAATAAAAGCAGGTTGGCTAGTTTCTTTGTGAATCTGGAAAAGCGAGCTATCCTCCTACTCTTGGGCTGGCAGGCAGGGGAGGCAGAGGAGTGGTGGAGATACCATTCAAGACATTGCACGCTTAGACTTAGAAAGCACATGAGAGTGCCAGTAGAGGCAGAGGGCTGCTTGACCTGACTGCTGTACTTCAAGGAAGAGCAGTAGGTACAAGACAAAGCCCAAGTATGTGGGAAGAGGTGCCAGGTCTGGAAGGGCCACTTGAGATAAACAGGCTTCAGTTTTACACAAGGGAAGGGGCTTCCTAGCTTTCGTTTCCTTAATCAGTTTTGAAGGCAATGTTATAGCATGTGTGAGTTGTAAAACTTTGTCATAAAATGTTTCTGCATCCACCTGCCCTAACTAAGAAATGCATCATTACTATCCTGAGAATCCAGGAATCCTTCCAAAGGTGATCACGATTTATTGCATAGCTTCTTCTTGCTTCTGTTTATTTACTTAGTTTTTGGAGTCAAAGTTCTACTATGTAGCCAGGTTAGCCTGGATTGGCCTCTCATTCACCCTGGACACACACACAGGAACCTCTGAGGCAAAGTGTCACAAAGCCCTGGTTGGTCTTGACCTTGCTATTGCCAAGGGTGACCTTGAGCTCATGATTCTCTTGCCTCCACCTCGCAAGTGTTGGAATTACAGGTGTCTATGGAAGCCCGTAGAGGAAAAGTAACTTTTCAAAATCTTGGCTGGTAAGTACAGATCCCGGAGTTTGAATTATTGCTATAAACCCCATGCCTAAGTGAGCCAGCACTAAGGACAGCCATGGTGCTTGGCCAGCCAAGTTCCTGAGGGAGGAACTTCCTTACCCCACTCTGTATCAAGCACACCCCATCTCACCACAGGTCCCGCAGAGAATTTTGATTTTATTTAGACATTTTGTCATTAAGAAACAAGGTAGAAAATGTTCTCTTGGGTAGCACAGGATTTATACAACTACTTTAGTTAATGCAAAGAAAATAGCGTGAGAAACAGTGCTTGGTTGGACCAAGGCATCCTGAATCTGAACCTAATCACAGCTTGGGAAATCAGTGCTGCTATTGGCACTTGACAAGACTGGAAGAGAAGTCACCATTCCTCCAGGTAGCTGTTGGAGTTTTCCTGGCAACGGGGAAGTGTGTCGACTATCTAAAGGGCTGTTCAAAATTACTCACTGTGTAATTACTCATATTAGCACCGTCATGACATGTTGACATTATCAGTGTTTTTACAAAAGCACAAGCAGAATGGAAGAATCAGACACACACTCACACTTCAGGATCAATAATACTATATTTTTAGGGAATCACTCACTTGGGCGGCATTTCCGATCCTCAGCTTCTCTCTTTCCTTTTGTCAGTGCAGATGTATATTTAATCAGGTTGGGGATTTAGCTCTTAGTAAAGCTGAAGAGTTGGACTCTTTGTGATCTGTCTTTAAAAGTAAACATATTGTCAGACAGGAGTGGTGGCGATATTCTTCAGAATATGTTTGACTGTATAAAATAGAGCTGTTCATATGAAAACTCAATATGAGGGCCAAACCCTTAAGTTCTTCTTAAGTCAAAGAAGGCACATCTCATGCTGAAGTACATCATTTTTCATATCAAAAGAAAAAAAGAAAGTCTTTAAAGATTTTGCCTATGGAGTAGATTCCATCAACAGTTGTCCTGTACTAAATGTAAACCACAGTAACCCAGACATACACCTTCTTGGGAATCCAGTGCTCTAGGGAAGTACCACAGAAGAAGAGAGCAACAAAAGTGGTGCATTTAGTGCCTCTGTGGAGTGAGAGGATTGGTAGGCTACTGAAGACAGAGCCCCTCCTCTGGAAACATCGCAGACTAAAATGTTATTAATAGGCATATCATCTAAATCTCACAAGTGGGAAGGGCGATGGGCTATGAGACAGCCCTCCCACATTGTAAATGCTGAGCGTGGGAGAGAGTTCCATAGGATAAGTATGAAGACATGAGTTCAATTCCCAGAACCTGCATAAGAAATAAGTAGGGCATGTGAGAGGTTCTGTCTCAGAAAAAAACAGATGGACAGCTCCTGAGGAAGGTACCTAAGGTTAACATCTGCCTTCTACACACACTTAGACTCTCATATTTGCATGCATTAGAACACATGCACACACACATACACACACACACAAATTGTTTTAGTCAACGGTAGATAATGTGTCATTTGTGCATGTATATGACTTGGTTTACTTTAATGGTTTTGTTTTATGGCCAGTGAGCTGTAAAGATTGTTGAGGATTTTGAGTTCTGAACTTATAAGCAAGATAATTTGGAATAGGCAAGTAGAGGGTGAGTAAGATTGGGAGGTGAGGGATTGAGGCAATAGTGATATGCAGAGTACTTAAAGAGAGATTCATTTATCTGTTTAAGTCTTTGGCTGTTTTGTCTGTATACATATGTCTGCATACCATGTGTGTGCCTGATGCTCACAGAGGCCAAAAGAGGGCATTGGATCCCTCTGAAATCGTAGTTGCCGACGGTTCTGAGCTGCCATGTGATGCTGGAAATCAAACTTTGATTCTCTGGAAGAGCAGCCAGAGTTCTTAACTTCGGAGCCATCTTCCCAGCCTTGCTTTTGAAACAAAAGTTATTTTGTTTGGTGTGTGTGTGTGTGTGTGTGTGTGTGTGTGTGTGTGTGTGTACATGAACATGCCACAGCATGCATGTAGACGTCAGAGGATTATTTTGTGGATTGGTTCTGCCCTTTGATGTTTATGTGGGTTCCAGGGATCAATTCAAGCCACCAGGATTACAAGGCAAGTGCTTTACCTGCTGAGATGTCTCTCTAGCTCGAGGCATGAGCACTGTTGCAGGTGAAGGTGGTGAGGAAAGTGAGTGGCAGAAGACAAACTTGGTTACTTAAATAGATGCCACCCTCGCATTGGCTTTACCTGGGCTTGGTAAGATAGTATGTTCAATTACAATTTATATTTCCCTTTGTGTAGAATATGCATTTTCTACACTGTTTGCTCCCTTAATTTTGGCACAGTGGGGAGGATGTGTTGAGATCAAGCTCAGGCTCTTGTACATAGTCCAAAAGCTCTACCAACTGAGCCATACTGCTAGTGTTAATGCAAGTCTGCGTGTATATGCACATGCCATTTATACACTTGTAGAAATATATGTAATACACACACACACATATATGTACACATGTCTAATTCTTAAACCACTCAACAATGAATTCTAAAGCTTGCCCCTAATGCTCACACAAAAAGAACAGATGTTCAGAATATAGTACCTGGAATGGTTGGCCGTGAGTCTCACACCTTGCTTTAGCAACATAAATGCATGAGTATATTTTTCTACTTCTTGACTCAGAGCTTGCCTATGAAACTGTTTTGGCCAAGCACACAGAGACAGAAGTACGCCAACCCTGAGTCCTTTCTCTGCTGGCTCCCTTGTGTCCTTGGAGCTTCTTGTCATCTCCACCAGTCAAGCCTTTCATAAGGCTTTTAGATGACCTGAAGCTGGAAGCTGAGCTGTGGCATCTGCTAAGATGACCAACTTCTGTCTTATAAAAGGGTAGAGGAGAGTGACTGGGAGCTGCTGGAACCGTGTTACAGAAAGCTTTGTAAAGTAGCGTCCTGGTGGCCACCGATAACTTACAACAAAGAAAGTCTTAAAGAACTTTCTTAAAAGTTAACTCTGGGGGCTGGAGAGATAGCTCAGTGGTTAAGAGCTCACCATTTGGGGATCAAGGGTTCAAACACACAAGCTTGTCGGGGGACATTCCAAATCCAAACCATAACAGCAATCTCCAGTTTTGGAGATGATCACTAAGCAGAAAGCCCTCAAATGGTTTTTCTTTTCCCTGTGCTAGAGCATAGAAAGTAGTTGTCTGAACTCTTGTTTGAATGCGTGATAGGCAGTCTTGCTCAGAAGATGTCCCTGGAATTGTAGGTCTGACTCAGGTCTAGCACTACTCAAATTAGCCTGGAATCTATGGCCTTGACCAAGTATACACTGAAGATACATAATTTGCCAGCTGTAGAGGGCGTTCAGCTTTTCGGAAGCCAAGCTGCATAGTCATCTCTGGATGGTGGAGGTGACATCTGGTTAATTCCATGAGGTCCCAGTGACGTGAGAACCTGAGGCCCATGACAGACTTTACAAGTTCTAGAGTGCCATATGTAAATTGAGTCACAATGATGGCCGTGCCGATCTGTGCCTTTATATTTGTTGTCCATCCAAATACTAGTTAGTGGAAGAATATTCTGGGTGACTAGATGAACAGCCTAGAACTGTGTTATGAGATCTTGTGTTTATGATATAACATGGCTCCCCTGGTCCCCGTGGCCCCCTGAATGACATAGCTTAAGTCTAGTGCACTGTGTCTCAGATGAGAGAGGCCTGTCATGGCCAGGATCACAAGTTCTCCCAGCTGGTGTGACAGAGACAAGAAATTCTTCCTCTGAGGAGGGAATATAGATTTTTCACCCAGATAATCAAGAGAAAGCTTTATGAAGGAGCTGGCCCTGAAGGACAGACCCTGCATATTTTCTTTTTAATGAATGACATCCAATGTCCACTTAGGCTCTCTGCTTGATAAAATATCCCCTTTACAGAGGCCATTCATTTCTTCCTGGTTAGTCTTTGGAAGCCTCCAGGTGTTCACTGTATTTAATTATAGTTGTGGTCCAGAGAAAAGATGGAGTGTCAATATTGTGTGGAGGAAAACATGTGGAAAGGATGGGACTCACACAGGGAACAGGAAAGAGGAAGTGGTCCAGTTCAGCTATCTCACAACACAAAGCAGGGTGCAAGGCAGGTAAAGGCCCGCTGTAGAGGTCGGACATGTCTCTTGTCCTGTGCTCATCGCCCCCCTCCCCCACACCCCGCATCATTGGAAAGAGGAGGTCCTGCAGTTTTGTATGGTGTGGTCTTTTTACATGACAGGCTGGACTCTGACAGTACCCAAAGTCATGACTATTCTGTTGAATAACTATTTCCACACCTTTGGCCATGTAAGGAATTCTAAATTCATATATTATCTTTCTTTCTTGTAGAAAACATAGAAGACCCATGTTTTTGGTATGTGCTTTGCCTTGCTCAAGGGTGGGCCTTCAGTCTTGTTTAAACTATATGACCTGGGAGCTGGAGAGGTGAGTCAGCAGTTAAGAGCACGGACTGCTCTTCCAGAGGATCAGAGTTTGATTCCCAGCACTACATGGTGGTGGTGCATAACTGACAATATTTCCACTTCCAGGGAGGGGATACAGCTCCCTCTTCTGGCCTCTCCAGGTACTGCATGAATGGTGTTCATACAAACATGCAGGCAAACAGCCATACATATAAAATACAAATACACACACACACACACAGAGAGAGAGAGAGAGAGAGAGAGAGAGAGAGAGAGAGAGAGAGAGAGAGAGAGAGAGAGAGAGAGAGAGAGAGAGAGAGAGAGAGAGAACTATATTACCTTGGCTCACAGCTCCTTACTTACTCTTACCCACAACCCAGCTCACTAAATCCAACTGGACACCGACCATGAGAGAACCAACTTGTTATTGGGACTAAGCTGATTCAATCCCCTCTTAGGGAACACTAGAACCAGTATATCAAGTAGCTGAGCAAGGTGCAAGGTGAGGCTGGTGCCAGCCTGAAGGGCGTGCTAAATTCAACCGTGCTGGAAGAAGCAGCTGCTCAGGAAAGACAGGGAGAAGGCAGGCATGGCAGAGACAGGGTACATGCATGGCAGAAGCAGCCCTGGGCTCTGGCACCTCTGGTAACCAGCAGCAGGTCTGGTTCCTGTTTGGCTGCATACCATTGTTTCCTGTCTACATTTCCAGTTCTTCAGGACCACACGCTGTATCTTTGCAATGAAGTCCTTCCCACTTAAGCTAATCTGGGTGGGCTATTATTTCCTGCACACACCCATAGTCCTAGAGTATTTCTGAGGTTTCAAATGAAGTCCTTGGTTCTGAGGAGACTATTGGGTGGAAGATGTCCTATCAGTTCACCAGTTGGTGGCTAAAGCATCCCGGCTCAGTGAGGTTTGAGGAGGACATCAATGACTTTGGTTGATAAGTGAGACTCAGAGGAAACAAGTTGATAACCTATGTCTCTTGATGAGATCAAAGATGAACCACAGGCTTCAAACATTGGTCTATGCTTATTATAGCTAAGAAATTTTTACACAAGTATGAGATGAGCCAGCACAATGATTACGTATGTGTATGTACGCATGTAAACACATATTCATCATTTCTCATTCTTAGCAGTCTCACAGCTGAGGCCATTGACTCTGCTAGGCATCTGCTAAGATTTAAAGGTCTACTCATGCTAACTAGAGGCTTTAACCAGGAGTGGGTAATATGAATGTATGCAATAAAGACTCTCAGAGCTTACCAGCTGCAGACATTGTCAGTAGTTGGATTCCCTGGCTCCGTAACTTGTAATTGAAAATTTTTGCATTTTAGTTCCATCTGCTGTTTTTAAAATCTATCCAACAAATGTCTATTAAAATAATACCATTTCTCTGTCTACCAAAAGTTACGCTTCAGTGGGAATGCACACATATGGGAAAGCATTAATTTTAGCATATTGATGATTTGGAATTTTTTTTTTTTTTTGCGATAACTTGGTATTTTTTTTAAGGTTATTGAAACTGTAGGAAGGATTTTTTTTTTTTTTTATCCTGAAGAGGGATAAATTTAGCAAATGTGAAGCAGCAATGAGAAATATTAAGGTTAATTTTCTTTGGGATGCTTACGCATGCAGCTGGACTATCAGGGGCTAAAACAATGGGGTCGGGGACCCAGGGATTTCTTTTCACCCTGCCCTTGAAAAAGCTTTGCCCTTCTGTTCATCTCTTCCTCCGTGGGAATCCCATTCTTTAGGGGCAGCACAGTGAAATTTTTCTCATCTTCTCTCTTGCTAGATTTCTTTGGGTGCAGAAAATTTCCAAGGAATCACCAAACACCACCACAGAATGGTATTGATATTATGGGATGGCATCAATAGCATCGGCTGTTTCATTTCCATCCACTTATCAGACATATTTACTTCTCAGATATTTCCTTAACCGGAATTGACTGTACTATAATTGCCTATTTCTTTGGTCCATTGGCTGTTAACCTTGAAGTGACTGGGGTAGGGCTGGTGAGGCCTTCCCTGTCAGGTCTGACCTCCCCCTGTGCTGGAGAGTACGCTGCCATGACAACGGCGACAGATGTCAGCTAAGCAATGTGCACCCTAGAAAGACTCCTGTATTGAGAAAATCGATCTTGTAATGGTGCCACGGAGCACATTCACGGAACTGCCAAGTGTTCTAGGCTTAATCATTTATTTCATCTAGCAGAGAGAAGAAAACATAAAAGAAATGAAATGAATTTGACCTCTGTCTTTCGAGTGACTCTCGTGCTACGTTGCATTCTGGCAAGTGCCTCTTATGAATTTTAAAAAATTACATTAGGAATAACATTTTGAAGTGAAATGACTCTTGTAATGCCAACCCTCCAGAAACATGTTATTTCAAATGTCAGATACATAATAGTCATTTGCTATTTTCTGTGTATGTCCAGGGGTTAGCTCTATCTTGGGTATGTTTCAGGCAAATTATCACAAAGGAACTGGGAAGGGAGCAGACCAGAATTTCCTGCTTTGGCTTTTCTGCCTTTTGTCTCAGCACTAAGCGGCTTCCTGTGTGCTGGTCACTCCGAGGTTTACAAGAGCCTCGCACAGTGTGACAGCTTTCAGATGCTTCTCAGTCCCCCAGTCTTTCAAAAGAATGTGTGTTCTTGTCTGTCTCCAGAGTGAAGTTTGTCTCCCTGACAGTTAATCTGGAAGACAGCCTTCCATGGCCATGATAGGCCTGTCATTCATGCCGTGACACCTCTCATTCATCTGCAGCTGGCCTGCTGGGTATGCAAATGATCAGAGGGCTGAAAACCATAATCCCTCAACTGTGATGGCCAGTATGTCAATGTCACCATGCTTGGAACAAGCCACTCTATCCGTAGTAGCCAGGAAGAGGTAGAAGCGTCTTAAACTCAGGGACCCAGTGTACTTATGACCTTTCCGTGGCTGGGGTCAGGGTTTAAAAGCAAACAGGCCAAACCCAAACCAACCCCCACAGTTTAGAGATGGCAGACAAATCTCTCTGATAACCTTGCCCATATAAATAAATATCATTGAGAGTGATTATGGCGAGAGGGATCTCAGAAGATTTTCAATGCGATATGTCTGTCTCTTGTGCTGGGGGGATATTTTATTGCATTTTTGCCCTCAAGTGGAGCTGACGGGAGCCAAGCTTGTAATTTAAATCAATAAGAACCCTTTACCATGGCCATAAAATACTTGGCTAAACCTTTGAAGTGGCCACAGTTGAATGCACAGTGAACACAGTATAAATGTGCCTTAAGATGTATTGTATGAGACCACTACTAAAACAGCATTCAAAGGCACCGGCCTTAAGCAACTTTTGTGAATGATGGGAGAGGGTCTCAATTGCTTTTGATCATTGGCATGCCAAGATCACATCACCATGCAAAGTCACTGCAAACAAGCCAACTCAGTGAGCGCATCAGCCGGCACAGCCTTCTGCTGTCTTCCCTGCCCTCTCTGCTTTCTCCTTGCTGAGGTTGCTGGGATTTGGATCCCCTGTGAAACCAACAACCCTTGTGCTGCTCTGCTGGTTGCTCCCCTCTTTTAGAAGGAGACCAGAACAAAGGATGGTTGTTCGGATGTATTCCTGAGCACAGCATGAGTGACCCACACAGCTGCCTGGGAAGTGTTCTTTATGTAATGTCATGGGGAGGTGGGGGCTTCTCAGGAATTCAGTTTTAGAGTGGCTTGCTTTTGGGTTGGCGCTCTCCAAAAAATGTTTGTTTATGGTACATCTGTCATCATCTTGTGCTTTCCCAATATCACCCTGTTATTCTCTTTGTCCAACCATCTCTGCCTTTGTCTCCTTGTGAGAACAGATAGACAGACACATGCCCCCTTACCTTTCTCTTTAGAGTCTCCCTGTTTGTCCCTTCCTCTGTGTTCCATGCCTTGGGTTCCAGAATCCTCTTCCATTTCACATTAACACTAATGGTAGTCATCTGGATGTGGAACTAATCTTACAGGAATGCCATACCTGGTTGGTAGCAGGGCAGTTGTTATGTCAAAGGATCAGACTTAAACCCAAGATGACAGTCATCTCCTTTCAGAAGCACAGGTCAAATGCCTTTGCCAACATATGGGCCACCATCATGCTACTGCAAAACACACCATCCCTGAGGTTTCTGGGCCTCAGGATGGCACTGCATGTATCCCAGAGGCTAAGGAGACGAATGCATGTCCTACAGGGCCCCTCTTCTTTGGAAAGATTTCTGAACAGTCCATCTGAAGAGTTTCAGGTCCGACTCTCTTCAAAGATCATGTCTTACATGCTTGTCATGTGCAAGTTGACTGGACATTTTACCACGTGATCTCTGCAAACCTAACATGATTTGGTGGGTCCTGGGCAAGAATGACAGAGAGTAGAAACAGCCACAGTACCAAGTGACAGTCATTGGGAAGCTGGTGATGAGCCCGGCATGTGCTCATTGGTGTTTTTCTATTTTAATTTGTTATGGAGTGAGAAGTTGGTGTGACCACTCAGGGTTGTTTGCTTGTCGTCGTCTTTACCCTCCTTCCCCCAGCTCCCAATGAAATTGTATATTTTTCTTGATTTTTACCTCAAGAGTATAAAGCACTCTTGTGTTGAGGGCTCTTTCTGCTTGAGGAGTGGCCGGATCCATTTGACAGCTTCAAGTTTGGAGCTTTAAGTTTGATGCAGGATGCCTGCCTGCCTGCCTGCCTGCCAGCCTTAGCTGCTAGCTTGCTCTTTAATCAGTGAATGCCTTGAAAGCAGAGCTGTTTCCTACCTTCTGGGCTCCCTGCTGACAGCCTTGCAGTGTGAGGCCCAGAGCAGGAGGGAGCTGGGCTAGATGCCACTGCTGATACAGGAACTTGACATTTTCGAAGCATTAAAGTCTGTTTTTGGTTCCTGTAAATCTCTTTTCTATTCTTTACCCTCTCTGTCTCTGTCTCTGTCTCTCTGTCTCTCTGTCTCTCTGTCTGCCTCTCTGTCTGTCTGTCTGTCTGTCTGTCTGTCTGTCTGTCTGTCTCTCTCTCTCTCTCTCTCTGCCTCTCTCTCTCCCCCCTCTCTCTCTGTCTCTCTCTCTGTCTCTCTCTCTCTCCCCTCTTTCAACTCCTGGTCATTCTCAAGGAATCCCTTATTTCAATTCCCGACAGAGACACTCCAGCCCATCCAGTTCCCTCTGTACTCTTTCCCCGACCTTAGGTCCTGGCTGGGTCACCAGAAAGCTTGAGGTACTTGCTCTTAACATTTCTTCCTGGCTATCTTGGTGCCAAGCTGAGGCTGAGTGACTTCTTTTCCCAGTCTGGAGAGGAAGGACTCCACCATGATGGGATGAGACAGCAGTAGGTGACCTGACCCTGGTGACCTCTTGAACAAATAGTGACTTTCAGGTAATTGGAGAGTGGAAGGAAGCAGGCAGACCAAGAGATTGGGAAGTAGCAGCATGGGGGCTGCAGGGAGGGGAAGATACAGGCAGCCATTCCATGTCCTTGGCTGTAGCCAACAGGCAGCTCTCCACCATCTCCTTGGAGCTCTCCGTCATCCCCTTGGTGTCCAGGTGCATTGTGTGGGTGCCTTCTCAAACTTGGGCCTCATTACATGCTCAGGGCCTCAGCACCACTACTTTGCTCCCTCATTGAAGTATTCACCTCATCCTGCTAAATTCCTGCTTATCGCTCAGTTTAATCTTTAAGGTTATGGCCCCAGAAAGATCTCCCTTGAAGTAGGTGAGGTCCCCGAGAGTGATGCTATTCCTTCCCTGCTGTTCTGCTGAGATGAATACCTATGGTATTTAGAAGTTATTTTTGTCTTAATTACACCATAAAAATCTACTTTAAAATAGAGCACACTAAGCTGGGTGTGGTGGCACAGACCTATAGTCCCAGCACTCAGGGGACTGAAGGAGGAAGATTGTGAATTGGGGCATGGGGTGGGGTGGGGGGGCAGCCTGGGCTACAGAGTGAGACTCTGTCTCAAAATTTACAAGCAAGCATCCCCCTAACCCTCCCAAAAGAAACCTTAAACAAAACAAAACAAAATTTAGGAGGTTGAGGAGACCACCAACAAAAGAGAGAGAAGGGAAAAAAAAAGGTGTGTGGCTGAGAGGAACACGTCTGACCCACAGTATATACATCTACAAAGGATTAGACTAACTGAAAAGAAAAACAAAACAAACAGATCATGCTGTTATACAAGAGTATATGGGAGGTCCTCAATGAGTAGAAGAAAATATAAATTACATTTATTTGTGCGTGTGTGTTTGCTCACATATGTGCATATACGTGTGCGTGCGTATAAGCCAGAGGACAACTGGTAACATTCTCTCTTTCCACTATATGAGTCCTGTGGATTGAACTCAAATTGTTGGGCTTGGTGGCAGTCACCATACTCACTGAGCCATCTCACTGGCCCATGGGTAATTTTTGAAGGAAGTATAGTAGGCATTTTCTCACACTCCATGATAAATTCTTACAATCTTACAGTCCCATTTTATACATGAGGAAACAGAGGTTCCAAACACAAGTCAGGAGGTCGCAGGGCCTCAGTTGAAGTGCCATGAGCCTCTCTTTCATTTGATAGACTGAGATCCAGATTTGTGCATCAGTTCCTATGTGTATGGACGTGCGCACCGTGTTAACAGATGCAAGAAGATAGGCTTCAGGGAAAGGCCTCCCGTAAGTGCATCTAGAAGGTTCTCAAAGTAGAGGAACCTGGTGATTCCCAGAGAAGTTGCCTGGTCAGAAGCCCAGTACGTTAGGCCACTGAGCAGCCAGGATGGCCCTTAGGGTACACAGAGCCTCTTGTCCTCTGACCCTGCTGAGATGGGCAACCCACTGGGTGGTTGCTGAGTGGTGAGAGCTCGCCTTTGAGGGCAGACTTCCCCTCCTGCTGGCTGGGGACACTGGGCACTCCACAGACTCTCCTCACCTGGCTTTTCTCTCCTGTCAAAGGAAGATCCAGCGGGGCTCCAGGGAGGGACCTGATTGGGGTCTTGAGGAAGGAAGAAAAGACAAATGAGACAGACGTACGGACTGACAGGAAATCTGGGGTCAGGTGGTTTAGGAGCTCTTATGGAGAAACTACAGCACCCAAGAAGCTCTGCATGTTTATTATATAGCTCCCAACAGGGAGGTGGGGTTATTACATACAGATAAACAAGGAGGCAGGATCTATGGAGTACAGCTGAATAAGTGAGAGAGGGCTAGTTAATCTCGGTAGGAGCAGCCTCTGTAGGGGAGCAATCTCAAGGCCATAGTCATCTGAGAGGGGGAAGACTATGGTGGACATTGTCTGCACACACCATCAACATCCACACATGGAACAGAGGCAGGTCTTACCATCCCTCTGAGCCTTTGCATGTGTCTGGGCCTAGACTCCTTGACATGACCAGCTAATGTCAGCAATGCACATTCATCCAGATGTGCACACATTCAGGGCTTCCTCTGCTCCCCGAAAATAGCATGTACTCTGTGGGGTGGTTGTGGGAGTTGTGGTGGAAGGCATGTAAAGCACCAAGCCCATTGTTGGCTTGCGATGTTAACTAATATTGTGATCTTCCCTCACTAGTGAGCCACTGGAAAGTGTCCCATCTGCCTTCTGTGTACCTAAGAGGGCTCTGAGAGCCTGGGATCCGGAAGGCCTGGTGGCTGAAAGCATTAGGGATAGTAACCATGAAGACAACTCCATCTTGGTTTTCTCTGTTCAATTAAATGTATGTAACAGATCTAACCACTTTAGATTGCAGAATTTAACAGTCCATTTAGGATGCTGTCTTTCTACACCTTCTATCTGGTTCTGACAAATTTTCATCATCCAATACCATGCCTACATAGCAGTGACTCACTGCTTCCCATTAACCCCTAGCTGCCATCCATCTGTATTATTTTTTAATGTAATTTTTTATTTTGGATATTTTCTATAAATGCAAGCGCCCACCATACGATTTTTTAATAAGATTTTTAAATGTCTGGATCCTTTGAGTTGGTGCAAGGTTTTCTTGCATGGTTATTACATGCCAGAATGTGGGCATTTGAGTTGTTCTCCTCTTTTGACTATAGTCAACAATTCTGTTAAGAACCTCCCTGTGTAAGTTTTTGTTTAAAATCTATTTTCAGTTCTTTTGGTTATATATCTAGAGGTGGAATTTCTATGTCACATGGTGATTTTATTTATGGTTTAATAGTGATGTGTTTTCGTGTCAGGTTGACAAGGGGTCAGTTGTGCTGTTTGTTTGTTTATTTATTTATTTATTTTGACAGAAGCTAGAGTCGTGTGGGAAGAGGAAATATCAATCGAGGCCATCAGATTGGCCTGTAGGTACGTCTGTAGGCATTTCCTTGATTAATGATTGATGTGGGTGGGTCATCCTGCTGTGCAGAAGTTACTACTGGGGATGTGGTCCTGGGTTATATGAGAAAGCGATCACAGCCATCCACAAGGAGCGAGCCAGCAAGCACTGTTCTTCCAGGCCTGCCTCAGTTCCTGACTCTGGAAGCCTGCCTTGAATTCCTGTGTTACTTTCCCTCCATGATACACTGTGATGTGGAGACGAATAGATCACCTCCTCCCCCAAGTTACTTTTGGTCATGGTCTTTATCAGAAATAGAAAGCAAACCAGGACAATGGGCCACCCCGAGTCGCCATGTGCCGTAGGTTTGGTTATGTGGATGGTACAGAGGCTGAGAAGGGATAAATAGGCCATGACTTGCTGACAGTCTCATGGCAGTCAGATCTACACCTTGCAGTAAGAACTAAAGGCCAAAGGTAAATACAGAGCAGCAAAGAATTCTTCGAGAGTTTTCCTCCTCTAGCCATGCACCATGAAGACACTGAGCATCCAGATGTTTTCCTTGTGACTCCTTGTGACCTGAGCTGGCCTCCAGTTCCAAGCACATCACCTCAAGGATGTCCATATAGCTGTTCTGGGCTTTGTGCTATCCCAAGCTAGATCCTAGATGACTCCAGCTGCCAGTCTGGTTGCTTGGGTTTTGGGCCTTCTGGGCAGAAGCCTGGACAACCTATACTTAATGTTCTTTGTCTGACCCTCATCCTGCACTTGGTGTCTGTGAGCATGAGATACTACTGCATTCTGGGATGAAGTCACTGACACAGAACAGAAGATGGCTCTTACGGTGACCCTAGATATCCTGGTGAGGCAGGCCTGCCTATCAAACAATTAAGTGACTAGGACTCAGGATTCCGTTTTGGCTTGGCCTATGGGCACATCCCTCTTAACAATGCACTTAACAGTCTGAGACCCTGACTGCATGTCCTGTGCATGCCCACCCTCTTTGAACAGTGCACCTAGCAGAGCATTGGCATCCTTAGACCCGCACCTGTATGGAGCTACATACACACCTAATTGTGAACCATGGAATAAGGTTTTCCTTGCTTAACACTTACCAAACACAGACAGATTGCATTTAATTGTACTAGTTATGTCTGAGTACAAGAATAGGCATGCTGAACTAGTTTTGGGTGCACTCATAGTAAGACAAACTATGTCTTTTAAGTAAACATTTAGGGAGAATTCTGTATTTACATATCTTATGCATATGTATGTAGTTGTGCATATGATCAAAATCAGATGCTTCTCGGGAACAAATAAGCACAGAAAGGTAACATAAACCTGCCAATCAAAGTAGAGAACCAACCAAATTAGGCCCCTCATAACCAAACTTCTTCCTATAGAGTTTGTAAAAGAAACCTCAGGCAAAAACCTGGGCCCTTAGTATTTTCAGTCTTGTGGCCTAGCTCACCACAAGTTACTTTCTGCTACTTCTGGAATTCCTGTGTAGTTTTGTTTCATTCTGGAATAAGATACCAAAAGCCTGAAAATGCCTGGTGCAGAACTCAGTCCCCAGTAACAGAGGGGGCTCTTCAGCTCAGGGTATGTCCCAGGGTCAAACATGAGATGTGAGCGCCATATTGCTGCCCCACCCCCAAGGTCCATACTTGATCTTGCCCCTCCTCCAATTTAAAAGTCTGTTGGCTTGGGAATCCAGCCCAAGAAACTAGCTGCCTAGAATCTTTTGGTCTTTCCCTTAGCTCCCTGCCAAGCTCATCTCCTGAGGCTCCCAATGTACTGTGTTCTCTCCTCTGCCTTTTGAGAGAGGATAGCATTCTTCCGGGACTGGCTAACACCTACTGTGTAAAGCTTGCACTAAAACTTCAGGCAATCAATTGTCTTCTCTCCTGCCCTCTCTCTGTATTCTTCAGGTGCTTATATAAAAGCTCTGTGATGGTTAATCTTAATTTCAAGTCAACTTGATTGAACTGGGAGACTAGTAAAGTACTTTCCCGGGTGGGTGTGTTTGTGAGAGTATCTCCAGAGAGGACTGCTCTCAATGTGGACAGCATTGTTCTGCTAGACAGGTCTGAGGGAGAAAGGGAGAAAGCAGAGGGAGCCTATTAGCTGCCTGGATGACCTGGAGTGGGCTGCTCTTCTCTGACCACCAGGGTAATGAGTTACACTCTGAAGATAACAAACATCACACCCTTCCTCTCTTAAGTTGGCTTCTCAGTATTTGATCTTAGCAACACAGAAATACGCAGTGTAGGCTCTTATTGCCCTACCCATAGTGGGCAAGCCCTATACATCAGTGGGTCAGTGTCTGGATGCCTGCTGAGATGGAAGGATCCTTTCTCCATAGACACTGTGAGCGGGGTGGGAAGCCGAGAGTGGTCAGTAGACAGTGCTGTCTGCAGGCTTCCCTTGCTCTCTGCTGTCATTTCTCCCTCTTGATTATTCTTCTCTCACTTAGTTGTTGGTACATCCCTAATTGCCTAGAGACTTCTGCTGTGCCTGGGATGGGTGTTCGAACATGGATGCCTCTGTACTGGGGCAGCGACTGTGGCTGTCCTGTGGAGGATAAATCAGAGACACATCTCTATTTTACACTTATTCGTTGAACAATATTAGGAAATTTTGGTTATGATAAAAATGAGGTAGCAAAAAGCATGATTTAGCGTTCTGGCACTAGGTTGATTTTTATGGTCCATACCTTAATTCATTATTATTATTATTATTATTATTATTATTATTATTATTATTATTATACAAAGAATAAGAAGCTGATGCTACTCTCGCCCATTCCTTTAGGAAAATGTTTATGGATGTAGCCATCTCATTTTGAGGGTGCTACCTCAGTGATCCTGTCTGAATGCTTCTCCGTTAATTGCATCCCAAGGCCAGGTGTTAATGCTTGGGATGATTGGCTCACACTGAGACTAATTGAGATTGGAGTTCGTGCAGACATGTCATAGCTCTGAAGTGGCCTTTTCCCTCCAGAGTCTCAGGGTTATTTACAACATGCAGCATTTCATCCAAAGTTGTCATCATTTTACAAGCCAAAGGCTCATGAAACCAAGACCCCTTGGGACATCGGAGTCTACCCACCATTTCTGAAGATTTAAAAGCTTATGCCCAAATCAAGGCTACTGCAGTTTAGGCGTGGTTTAATTGTGTCCTCCCTATAAGCCCACTGTAACTGAAATCTTGGCCCTACTGACAGGTGGTAGAACATTTGTGAGGTGAGGCCCAGTGGAAGGTCCTGAGGTTACTGAGGGTACGGCCTTGAAGGGGCGGGGCCTCTCCCTCTTGTTCTCTGTCTTCCAGACACTCCTGTCACACTCACCAAAGGCCGAAACAATAGCGTTGTCAGATCTTGGACTTTGAGGCACCAAACTGCATGAAACAAACCTTACTTTACTCCTTAAGTGTCCTGTGTCAGGGATTTCATAAAGATGGGAAATTGACACATCCACCTTGTCTTAGGGAGGCTTTCTACTGCTGTGGTAAAGCACCGTGACTATAAGCAACTTGGGGAAGGAAGGGCTTATTTCAGCTTACAACCCTCGAGTCACTGAGAGAATCAGGGCAGGGACTCAAGGTAGGAACCTGGAGGCAGGAACCAAATCACAGACTGTGGAGGAACACTGCTTGTTGGCTTTCTCTCCATGGCTTGCTCATACTGCTTCCTTATAGCACACAGGACCACCAGCCCAGGGATTCCACTACCCACAGTGGTGCTGGGCCTTCCTCATCAATCACTAACCAAGAAAATACACTACAGATTTGCCTACAGGCAAATCTTAAGGAGGCATCTTCTCAGTTGAGAGTTCCTTTCCTGGGATGACTTTAGCTCATATCAGGTTACCATAAAACTAACCAGAACACTCGTTTTACAAATTTGAATTGGTCAAATGGTCTCAGCTACTTACTAAGCGGCATCGATGGAAAAGCCTATTCAGTTCTCCTTCAGCCAAGTGTCTGCATTAGGTAATATGTGCCAAGAGCTCTGAGCTGGAGAGCTGGATGCTACTTTCAGGTTCTATTGCTGTCTGCGTGGATCCACGAGCAGTTCTTTTAAGAAATACAGACCGGCTAGATGTATTTGCATACCGTTTCTGTCACAAATACATTTTTATTATTTTCAATAAGACAAAACCAGCTAGATGTGATGGCTCATACCTGTAATCACAAAATTTAAGAGGCTGAGGCAGAAGGAACATGGGTTCCAGGCAACCTGGCCTATCTATTAGGATCCTGGCTCACAAAACAAACAAAACCAGGGAAAATTTTTTCTGACTTTCCAGGTCCTCAGGACAGACCATTTGTTCCCCAGATGCCCACATTCTCTGGTCAGGTAAAGAACTTCATGACCTGACAGTGTGAGGAGCCCTCCACTGGAGATGAGCTGTGGTTTAGACATGAGACCTGTCACCATCCCTTCCACAATGCACTTCCTGTCTCAACTTACTCTGGAAAAGCTGGTTTGAAACTTCTAAGGCTTTGGCTGTGGCTTCAGGTTACTGTGGCTTCAGTGACTTTGGAGCAGTCATGTTTCATCTTAATTTCTTTTCCTCAGTGCTTGAATTGTACCCAGGATCTCATGCGTGCTAAGCAAGCACTCTATACCTGAGCTCTATGCCTTTGTATATGTGTGGAGTGTGCATGCATGTGTATGCTCACAGGCATGTGGAGGTCAGAAGGTGATGTTGAGACCCTTCCTCTGTGTCTTTTCACCTTACCTTTTAAGTTAGGGTTCCTTACTGAACTTGGCTGGCTCAGCTAGACTGTGTGGCCAGGAACTCTGCGGAGTTCTCTGTTTCCACCTCCCTAACACTAAGATTGGAACTCAGATCTTCATGCTTGTGTGGCAAGCACTTTACCAACTGGACCATCTCCTCAGCCTCCAGTTACTGATAGATGATATTTAAATATTCACTCTGTTGGACCTAGAATTTGAAAGGTGTAGGTGAATTATATCATGACCTGGTCTTCTCCACAGCAGGCGCAGCCATCTTGAAAGAGTTACATCTTACCTCCTACTTTCCTAGACCAGGCGTACGCTCTCACTACATTCTGAAAGATCCTTGGGATGTTGTTCTCTCTGCATCCCTGGACCAAACCTCTTCCCACCCCTTCTGATCCAACTCCACTCTTTAGATATGTGGTCCTCAACCTTCCTAAGGCTGTGAGCTTTTACTACAGTTCCCCAGGTTGGGTTGAAACCCCCCCCCACCATAAAAATCATTTTGATGCTACTTCATAGTTATAGTTTTTCTATTGTTATGAATTGTCATCATCTGCAAATATCTGGTATGCAGGATATCTGAGATACTATCCTGTGAAACAGTCATTTGATCTCGAAGGAGTCTTGGGGCATAGGTTGAGAACTGCTGTTTTAGACTGACTTCCAAAACACCAGGCTTTCTCTTCAGTGGCTAGGCACTGGGTTCCTCTGTCTAGCACACTTCAATTTTTCTTTCTGGAGCTGGACTTTTTTCCTCTCTAGGTCTCAGCTTGATTATCACTTAGGTGCCTTATCTTTTCCGGCTCCCACAAACCAGGACTGTCTTCTTATCGTTTATCTTTGTCTTCATTACAGCACTATCTTCACTCTTTCCTGGGCCTTTGCACTTGGTTATTGCTTCCTGACTTAACTGTTTTGTTTTTTTTGTTTTTTTACTGGACTGAAAACTGTACATGCAAGCATCACAGGGGTCAGAGCCCAGCAGGATGACAGGCTCTGATCTTGTATGGTTGTCATTGTCAGGTGTCCCGACAGACCATACTTCTCAGCTTCCTTTAAGGCTATCTTTCTGGGTGATGATGTCACCACCTATGGAGTATGAAGAGAATAGATATGCCTAATTCTGTCTTGTTTGCTCAGAAAGGATCCACAATTCACTCTTCTTGGCTGGTACCAAGAGCACAGTGGTACCCATGATCAACCTGACCGTGTAGATGAAGATAGCACGTGCTCTGGGGAGTGGTACAGCATGGATGGATGTTTGCATATGGACTAGCTTCCCCCAATCCTATGTGCCTTTAAGTGTTATACGAGCACAGAAGAAACCCTTGCTTCTCCCAGCCACTCTCCTTGGTGGTCTTTGGGTTATGTGGCTTAGCATTTAGCCTGGATGTTGCTATTAAATGAGCAAGTGAGTCACTGGGGCCTGTCTGGTTCACCTGGTCCCACTGCAAATACAGAGGTGAGAAAGGAGGTAGCATCCACCACAAGTTATCCACTGCACACACCTGCCATGGGTCTTCCTGAGCTGGTTGGTTATCTTCATTCTGCCACAAAGCTCCCTTGAGGCTTGTATTGTCTCCCTGCACCACTGACAGATTTTATTCTGCCACCCAAAAGAAAGTAAACTGCAAAGAATGCCAGGGTCCAGGCAGCCAGTGAGTGATACTTCTCATGTTGAGAGCCCAGGTGGCTATCTTATGGGAGAGCTGTGTGCAACTGAATTCCATCTCACAGACAGTGGCAGCCAGTGACCCTTGTCAGAGCTCAGAGTTCCCCCATGTAATTGTACTTACTTCCAAAGTGAATGTCTGTGACCTTTCGTACCTGAACTTTCAATGTCAGACATATGTTCTTGAAACTTGCTCCTTGATGGCTGGTTTTGTTTATTGAACTCTTGAGGGAGTATATTAGTTGGGAGTGTGAGTCCCCCGAGAATGGTCAGTTATGGCTTTAATCTCCAGGGAAGAATTGTCCTCTTCTTTTAGTGAATTTCTTTGCCTCAGGTCTTGTGTATTTTTAAACGCTACTAGATTTAAGGAAAGACGATGTGCCCATTTAGTTAATGTCATACCCTCCCTCCCAGAAGCAGCATTTTAAACAGATATTAGGGCTTGGGGTCCATTTTAAGTCTGTTCCTCCAGCAAACAGACTTTGAGATGGGATTTGAGGATGGGATGTTTAATAGAGAATGTTCTAGAAACAATAGCTAGTTGGGCGGGAGGTTCATTGGGTAAAGGACGATTTGAGGAGTAATGAATCCAGGGTCCACAGCTCTCAATGGAGTCACCCCTGCTTAAGAATAAGTGATTGGGTCCTTTGTCCTCCCACCCACTGGTCAATGTATGTAACTCGCCAGACCCTTGAAGAAGACACTGTGAAATAGCTCCCTTCAGCGAGGAGCAAGGCATAGGGAGGGGCTCAGATGTGAGTTGTAGGTAGCAAAGACTTCTGGAGCTGGGGAAGGGGTATTGTGGTGCTGAAGTAGATCTGGGCAGGGCCCCTCTGTCTGCTTTGGATTCTGAACAGTATAGGATGCTTAAGTCAGGGCCCTGCCCATCCTGCCCCATGTTGTCTCTTCTGTACTTAGACCTAGCTCCTAGTAGATGCTCAGTAGACACTTGCTGAGAGAGTGAATAGAAGAATATGCGGGGTTATTCAGAGGATATATGAATTAGGAAACTGTCAAAATTGAGAAAGTTTACTTTACTTTAATCTTCATAAATAGTGACTGAATCTTTATGGCCTTACTAAACCTACATTTTCATAAGTCCTACCATGTACTGTATTTCCAGACATTGTGAAAAAATATTTCGAATCTATTCCAGTTGTCAGAAAGGTGGTAGATGTCTTATAAGTAAGAACAGCTCACTGTATTTGCAAGGAAAGTGCTGCTCAGGTCAAAAAAAAAAGCCATGGCAAAATGAGGCTGGACAACTGGATGGATCCTGAGCTGTACAGAGAAAGTGGAGTGAGCAGAAAGCATCCATTTTCTCTCTGCTTTCTGATGTTGATGCAGTTTGACCAATGACTCCCCCTCCTTTGTGTTGCCATGATGGGCAGTGTTCCTGAGCAGAAAAAAATGCTTTCTCCCTTAATCTGCTTTTTGTCAGAGTGTTTGATCAGAGCAAGGGCAAAAATGTGGTCCTCTCAGTGAGTAGAGAAAACACGTGTGGCAAGCTCAGTAGTCTGAATAGAATTAACTCACAGGGCAATCCCTCAGCTTTAGGAGACATCTGTGAAGAGCTGGCGGGTAGCATGCTTAGTACAAACCTCTTAAACTCCACCCCTCACAAATGGACAGACATAGCACAGCATGTCCGGTCTCCCCAGGAGCTCTCCGATAAAGTAATATGGCAAGAAAATGAAGCATGCGGATTGAATGAAGAAGTAGAGATAGAATGTACAGTTGATGTGACTATATACTCACTGTCACTGTAGAGATGAGGATAGGGAAGTCACGGGACTGACCTGAGTGAGTTCCTGTTGGCAGGATCGGAAAGTAAAGGAGAGGCTCCATGCTTAAATCCAGCTCTCAGGACTCCAGTGCGCCAAGGTCAGACAAAAAGATACCAGTGGGTCTGCAACGCAGAAACTTTTCTTTGAGAATGAATTGCATTCTGGGATACACGTCTGGAAGCCAAGTCAGAGAGCCACGGGGAGCTACTTTAAAAGAAATTTCATTGGTACTGCAATTGCTTGATCTGTGTCTGGTAAATGGAGACAATTACTACAATAAATTCAATCTTAAGGTCATAATTAGGAGGTTTTTAAAAAGTCAGTTGCTAAGTAGACATTGTCTTAAGGATAAGGCCAGTTCTGATGAGTATACTGGTACTTGTCAATAGTGCAGGTGGGAAGCTGAAGCAAGAGGCTCATGAGTTCAAAGCCAGCCTGACCGTATAGTGAAACCCTGAAAAACAAAATCATTTGAAGCAACAAAGAAAGATAAGACAGGCTGTTTTGTTGGGTTGGTTTTGTGAGATTATTTCTGGAGAAGGTATTCATGACCCCCGAGTAGTTTCTCTCTCTTTCCATGGTCCCTCCATTCAATTTTAATGGAGTGTGTCATGGATTTTTACAACTGGCATAAAAGAGGCATGATTTCATTTGCTTTAAAAAGTCCAGCCAAGGTAGGTTATGTTGATTATTATCGCCTCTTCTTCTTCCTCCTCCTCCTCCTTCTTTCTCTTTCTCTTCTTTTTCCTATTTTTCTTCTTTTAGTTTTTTGAGACAGGGTTTCTCTGTGTAGCCCTGGCTGTCCTGAAACTCATTCCGTAGACCAGACTGACCTCGCACTCATGGAGATCTGCCTGCTGCTGCCTCCCAAGTGCTGGGATTAAAGGCGCGCGCCACAACTACCCGGCTCAGTTGTGCTTCTTAAAGCACCCCAGCATTTAACACCAATCTTGGCCAGTACAGCAAGTCAAGAAAAACAAAACAGTCTATACGGGCTGTAAAAGAGCCTGGTGAGTGTGTAGGCATAGCAGCTTTGTGAGAGCTTTTCAGACACTGGCTTAGGGACTCACGAAATGTTTTAGGGCCTCCTTTAGGAGGGTCAGAGGATTGGTGAACCTTGGCGTCTTCCCTAAACCTCTGGGCTTAGTGCAAGCCTGGTACTCTGAGCAGTGCTTCCTGTGAACAGGCTGTGAACTCAGCCATGATGGGTGAGGATGCTTTTCTTACTTCTCAGGCTACCCTCCTGGGAAGTGACGGGCTTGGACATGAACCATGATGGTTACTCAGTTCTTTTTCTCTTTTGTGTTGTAGGCCATTTCAAGGACCCGGGTACTGGGCATAGGATAAGTGTATTGTTAGATGGCACCAAAATGGAAACAGGGTTCTTGGCCACACCCCAGCTGCTATGTAGGCCAGCTCTGACCCCATACCAACAGAAATGCAGAACTGCAGAGTAGCTCTTGGCAGTTGTCTAGGGCAGGCATGGCTCCAGCTTTTGGCCTGAAACAACCATAGGTTCATTGCATCTGTGAGTGCATTGTTACTCTGTGTGGGCTGATGCCTGCTTCAGACGGGAATCTTGCTCCTGCGGATATTCCGTGTTTCATTCCTATAACCATACAGGTCATCACCGGGCCAGGCATCCACAGTTAATTCTCTTCATCTCTCTCCATCAGTCAACCTGAAGGCCTCCTTAATTATTTTTATTGCTTTTCTCTGAACTCTTTTCAATTTGCTGGCATATCGCTTTTCGAGCAGCGAGATACCCAGAAGTGTTCTTCAGAGAAATTATAATCTCCTGTGCATGATGTAATGCTTTGGCCTAGGAAGTTGGAAATCACAGCAGCAGTCTGAGCTGCCATGGGCATTCTAACCTGCCATCCATTTAGCCGTCTCCAATTAGCTTAATTTTATTTTCAGTTAAGGTAAGTGCTTGGCTAAAAGTCAACCGATTTATGTCTAGAGCAGTCTAAGGCACATCTGTATTGCATGTGTATACTAAAAGCAAAAATAAGAATTTCCCTACCTTTCTCTTTCTCAGTACACGCAGTGCACCAGGCTCTGGATCCTCATCTCAAGGAGAATCTTACTTGGACGGTCATACATATTTGCAAAAGTTTGTTCATTAGATGCTATTCTTATTTCCCAGGACACTAACTTTTGTTATTTTCTCTGACTTGATTATTTTGAGTTCATATGCTTTGGCGAGGATGGCTACACTGACCGCACAGTAATGCCTTCCGTGTCTTACTGTTTTCCCCTCAGTAAAAATGGGGACTTAGTTTGGAGTTCAAAAAAACAACTTGAACCAGCTAGGTATAGTGAGCTATCCTGGTAACTGCACTGGGAGGCTGAGTCAGGAGGATTGTGAACTCGAGGCCAAACTGGTCTGCATAGCGAAATCCTGTTTCAAAACCAAAACCAAAAAGTAGAATAAATAAACTAAAAATTAAAAAAAAATTAAAAATTGAAAACATTAAAAAAAAAACCTAATTGGAACTCAGTTTTATAACACAGTCTTACTCAGATTGAAGACTGGTTGGTCTTGAGATTCTGCTCATCTTTAGAGTGATTTCATTTTTCACTTTGTATTATCTGTCCAAAGATGCTTCCATATGAGTTATCCAAAGGACTGTCTCAACCCAGGTAATAGCTCGTGCAGCTTTAAAGTCCAATATCTGGAGCTGGGGTATGGCTCAGCCAGGAAAGCGCTTATCAAACAAGCATGTGGACTCACATTTGGATCCTCAGCACCCACATAAAGGCCAAATATGGTCCAGGTGCCTCTAGCCCCAGAGCTGGGCAGTCAGAGTGGATCCTGAGGTCTTGCTGGTCACACATGCTAGTGAGCTCCAGACTGAGTGGGGGATCCTGTTAAAAAACATGGAGAGCAATTGAGGAAGACACCCAATGCTGACTGCTAGTCTCCATACACATCTGTACACTTGTACATATACCCGCATACCAACATGCACACACACACACACACACACACACATTCATTCACACACACACACACTCTCCCCTACCCTAAAGGTTAGTCTCCATACACATTTGTACACTTGTACATGTACCCACACACCAATATGCACACACACACACACACATTCACACATTCACACACACACACACACACACACAAACACACACACACACACAAACACACACACACTCCCCTACCCTAAAGTTTCAATATTTAAGACTTTGTCAGCACACATTGAAGTCATGAGGACACACTGTTTCTCAGCACTGAAAGGTCTCAGCTTACAGAGTGGAGCCGTGGATAACCAGACCTGGAGGCCTTGTCACCGCTCCAACAGCCATTACTCTCTGAAGCCCTGAGAAGTAAGGGTAAAGAGAACAGGTTCCTTTTGTATTTTAGACCCATGAAAAAGCCTCAAGTAGTTTTGTCATGATATAAGAAACTTACCTTCTTCTTCTTTTTTTTTTAATTAAGGTCAACCTTACCCAGGGATGGGTGAGGACTAATTCAGGACACAAATTTCATCTGTGCACTTTGTTTGACAATGAATACAGACCTCTCTCTCTCCCTCCCCCTCCCTTTTTCTTTCTCTCTCTCTCACTCACTCTCTCTGTGTGAATGAGTGTGCGTGTGTATGTATGTGCTTTTGTGTGAGTGTGTGTGTGTGTGGCGTGTCTGGCTGAAAACACCACCACCGCCACTCTCGCCCAGCAACTTGTCTGCAAAGTCACATGGATACCTTCTTCCTGAACTCCCCCCCAACTTTGTGTCTTTCTGTAATATACAGTATAATTTATAAAAGTGTGAGCAACTGTGGAATTGTTCTCCTAATAGATTCTGAAGATTCCAATTTCCATTCTGCCACACAAGACTGAAAATCCACTTGTGCTCACTTATCTGAATCTGCACCTCCTCCCCGAGCTGCAGCAAGAAGCAGGTTCAGGTGCAGGTTAAGAGCGCACAGTTCCCTCCCGAATATGGGGCTTATTAAATATCTCCCCACAATTAACATCACCATATCAATAAGAATTATCATTAGGTTCTGTCAATCAGGTGCTGAATTTTGCTTCAGGGAAACAAAACAATTTAAATTATGGCAAGCGCCCCCCTTCTTTTTTACATGCTTCTCTTTAAATTGGATAATTATGTGGCTTTTCATTAGATTCCTCTAAGCGTAATAGATCACAATATTCACCCTTTGACCTTGCTGATGAATGTCTCTGGTGAGAACATGTGACACGGAGTGTTCTAATGAGAACAAAATACGGAATAACTGGAAATCTTGTATAATGAAAGGAGCTTAAGCAAGGGGAAACACAACAACCTTTAAGGTTGATGAACAAAATGTATTCGTAATGTGGCAATGATATGGGCTAGAGATTAAAAGAGCTATTTTTGGTCCTAATAACGTGATAGAAACAGGTTTTGTTCCTTCTTCTTCTTTAATATAAAAAAGGAGAAAGATATTTTTGGGAAACGGTGCATTTGAAAACCTTGGCCTCGCTGAATTGCAAATGCAGATGGAGTGAATCCACTGGCCTGAGGGGGCTCAAATGAGTCCCTGCATCCTGAACACCTGCGAATCTAATCCTGGGTACCCCTCATTCTATTGCTGTCTCGATGGGGAGTTTCAAATTGGGGGGGAGCTTAAAGGGAAACAATTGGCATTTGGGAGGTTTGTAGTCTTACAGGAAGTGGGAGAAGGAAGGGGAGGGGAAGGGAAAGGAGAAGGGGCACCCTGAATATGTGCCCTCCCTAATAAGCTTGTTCTGCTGGAGCTGGGCCATGCTTCACATTTCCAAAATCCTCATTCTATGCTGTTATAAAAGAATGGGCCATCTTGCTGGAGATCAAGGACAAATGAGTTAACCTCTCTTCCCCCTAAACTCCTGATACCCCATCTTTCCTTGCCATTAGTTTGTGGGATGACCCAGCACAGCTCTGCTCCCAGAGGCAGTGGATGAGGGGTTTACTGTTGATTCCTCCTTGAGCTTGTGATATGCATGGAGACCATGGAAATGGGGGTTTGCTTCTTAGATTCTCACCTGACTGTGTGATTTTAGATTACTCCAAAGGAGCAGCCCATTAAGTCACTTATGAAAGGTATAGATTTGCAAAAATCATCTAAGGACACAAGGCCGAGGTAGGGGTTGTTTTATAGCCCTGCAGAACAATCTATGCTTATCTGGTGGATGAAAGAAAGAGATATTGGGGCTTAGTATTTGCTAAGCTTCTTCCATACCCAGTGCTCTGTCACAGCTTTGACACGTGCTTTCTTGTCTAATTCCCCCATCAAACTTTATTATGCCGCTTTATGATATAGGAAAGAGCCAACTCAGGCTCAGGATGACATGACAAAAGGGCTGGGATTTGACCACATGCTGGATTGTCTCCCAAGTCCACGTGTTTCACATCAAAGGTTTCTTGTAGCAAACATACCAATGGGCTCCCAGGTCCTATGGCTTCACCTTAACCTCCTCTAGCTTGCCTTTCCAGGTCTTGATGGAATTAATTTGGATTACCATGGACTTAATATTACCACCATCAATCTTGCTAGTTGTACACTATTGCTTCCTTAGTAGAAGACACGCAAGAAGAGAAACTGCTGTCTCCATAAATTGATTTCTTCTGGTGAATTCCAGTTTAGGCCAAGAATTTGCAGTAAGTGATGTGTGTGTTTACAAAGGATTAAGAGGCCAACCCAAGTTCTAAACCATGGTACCTTCTGTTTACCTGTAGATCAGATCTGCTTAAGGTAAAATTCATCCTGGGTTTTCATGGCCGACCTCTGCCAGGTGGATCTCCATGGAGACATCTTCACTGTTAGCAATCCGTCATCCCAGAAGAGTCTGCCAGGAAGAGAAATATCCAAAGTCCATTTTGAGCTTTCAGCCTGGGATTTTCCTGAGGATTTGTCATGGATGCTGCCGCAATTACTGGCACCTGGGGCAGAAGAAGAGGGAGGGGCTGGACTTTAATCATCTCCGCATCAGCCGCGGGAGGGATGGCTCAGGTTTGTACTGGCAGTTTGGTCAGCTGCCCTGAAGAGAGAGGATGCAGCTTTCCCTAGCTGCACAAGTGCTGAGAGACAGGAAACGGTGGAGGGCAGCAGTTGCAAGTCTTTGGGGGCTTCAGGAGGTGTCTGTCCCTTAAAACTCGGGGAAGAGGGATAACATTCTTCAAGAACCAAACCTCCAACGGGAAAGAGATCATCAGCAGGTCATCTGAAGGGATCCCTTGGCCCACACGCTCAAATGCCACTTGAGTACCATGGTGGCAAATCTAAAGACAGAAGGTTTGGATCAGAAAGGAGGAATGCCATTTCCCACGGTAGAGAGATAGACCCAGAGACCTGCCCATACCTGGGGAGTGGAAACTACGGTGGTTGATTTTGGGTGTCCTGAAGATAGACCTTCATAGCATCTTCCAGTGATGTGAGCAATAGGCACAGGACAGATTTCCAGATTCCAACAAGTCCCATGGGGAAGAGCATACCCTCGTCCCACTGTGACTTTAAAAAACTGAGCATTCACTGATAGCCTTCAGGTTGGCCTGATACTTCCCAGGAACACTTGCCAACAAGCTCATGGGAGATGGCAAGGACTTAGATGGATTTGGGGATAGCTTTCCTCACATGCCTGGTTCCTGTCCAGTCCAGCCTGGCCCATAGAAGAGCAGGGCCAGTTCCCACTATGCTGAGCACTTGACAAGGAATCCAATACCAGCCCAGACGGTGGGAATGTGTCAAACTGATGTGGACTAAGGGCTCCTCCAGGAAAAGCTGCAGCCACACCCTCTCCCTACTTGACATACTCCACATCCTTTTTTAATGCATAGTTTAGAAGAGGCATTATGTGTGTCCACATTGTTTATAATAGGCATTATTGTCCATCTTTTTCATCCTTTATTTTGGGATAGCCTTGTTATGCATACTAGGCTAAGTCTGGAAGTCTCTACATATCCCAGGCTGGCCATGAGTATTGTGGGTTCTGTTGTGTTCCACCGTTTATGAGAAGACTCTTTCAAAAGTCTAAATTGAAGCTTTCCTAAGCTGAATCCAACCTTTTTTCTCCATAGCTTCTACCATCAGACCAGTAACTAACATTCTTCCTTCTGTCTCTGGAACTGGATTAGTCTAGGTACTGACTCTAAGTGAAATCACAGAAAACTCATGCTTTTGTGTCTTGTATATATCACCAGCTGAATTTTTCCAAAGTTTATTTAATTCTGTTCTTTTTGAAAACTGAACTGAACACTATTCTATGTGTGCATATGCTACACTTCATTTAACTATCTACTGATGGACATTGAGCTACTTTCAACCTTTTGACTCTTAAAACTGGTGCTGCTATAACAAGGGGTACTATGACCATTTATCTGTTCAAGTCCTTGCTTTCAATGACTTTGAGTGTGAAATAAAGCATTTAGCATTCCATAGTGTTCTATGATTTTCAGGGCATGTCAACACACTTGCTGAATTCTGTGAAGCAGCTAGGTAGGTAGAGTCTTCATTTCTATTTTTGTTGGCAGTACACTAGAGTTTCAAGAAGTGAGTAGTGGAAGCTAGATGCAAACCCTGGCCTTCTAACAGGCCCTTCTACCACAGAGCAGACACTATGAGGGTTGCAGCGGTGGTTCCCATAATAACTACCTTACCCCACATTGTGGCACAGGATTCATCCACAAGAGGTGCTCAATAAACATTTGGTGCATGGATAACATGGACTCTTCACTAATACTCAGTGCAACACACTTGGAAACTTGGATGAGAACCTGAGTAAGCCTTGCAAAGTCTGTAACCTCTCTGAGGGAGACCAGTTAGCTTGATGCCTGAGAGTGCGCACTGGGGAGCAGAGGATGATCTCAGGCACCCCATGTCCTCTCCTGTGCCTCTGTGAATATGCAGAGATGGCCACACCTATGAGCTGCATCTGTATAAACTCGTATTCACTAAGGAAGGAACACTGAATGGCTGACTCTTGCTCCATAGTTATCATAAAGCAAACTACAGTTCATCCTGCTTTGTTCATCAGTCACAGCCCAGAAAGGAAAAGGAAATCTCAGGAGTTTTATTAGTATTGTCATAATGTGGTATGAATGAAAATATCAGGACTGTTTGTTACGCTAAAGTGCAGAGGGACGTGCACTCCCTCTGGAAGTGGGAGACATGCTTTATCCTCAAAAATGTCTAGAAGCTGGAAAATGCATGTGTATTAGACACTTTTCCCCCTTTTCTTTCTTTCTTTCTTTCTTTCTTTCTTTCTTTCTTTCTTTCTTTCTTTCTTTTTTTATTTATTTTTTTTTTTTGCTGTGATAGAACACCATGGCAAGGCAACTTATGGAAGGAAGGGTTTATTTTTCTTATGGCTCTAGATGGATGAGAGTCTGCTGGGGAGAACATGGCAGCGAGCAGCAGGCACGATGGCAGGAACTGGATGCTAAGCGCTCACATCTGGAACTTGAAGTACAAAGCAGAGAGGATGACTGGAAATGGGAGAACCTTTAACCTCCTGAAGTTCACCTGCTCCCAGAAACATTCTTCCTCTAGCAAGGTTGAGGAGTCAACCTCCAAACCAGTGCCACCAACTGGGGATCAAGTGTTACAACATCTGTGCCTAAGGGGCACCTTCTCATTTAAAACACTACAGTAGGTCATTAAAATAGAACAGGAAAACACTGTTTGGGGGTACAGGGGACCAGAAAGGGAGGGGGTAAGGGACAGTGCTGGGCAGGATGAGTAAGTACAAAGGATAGTAAAGAACTTTATACTTTTTTACATACTAAGCAAGAGAGTAACAAAACAAAATCAAAGGGGCCAAAGCCATTTTTACCTTTTTTTAATTGAGTTGAAGACTGAACCCAGGGCCTTGTGCTTGCTAGGCAAGGGTGCTACCACTGAGCTAAATCCCCAACCCCCCAAACCACTTTTAAAATGCACATATGTTGTCTTCCTTCATTATTAGAGCACCATGAATTCTGGAAGCCACTGGTTTTGACATGTTTTATTGAAGTACAGAAATTGGACCTCTCAGCAGAGGCTGGTCCATTCATGTTGGACCCAATTCTGCAGAGTCAGCCTCATCTACAGGTCTGTGGGACCCTGGGCATAGCCGGGACCATCATGGCTTAGGGAGAAGTGGGTTGGCTTTTGGTCTTTCCTACCTTTGCTGTGAGTGGGAAGCACCCAGGATTGAGTCAGAGGCCTGGGACCTTGGGCATCCTGGTTGGAGAGCATATGAAGCAGATTCAAGTGAAGCTTTTCAGGGCACCTAGAGATTTAGCCAGTGTGCTTGTTTTTACTTGTTGTTGTTGTTGTGTTGTTGTTGTTGTTCTTCTTCTTCTTCTTCTTTCTCTTTCTCCTCCTCCTCCTCCTCCTCCTCTTCCTTCTCTTCCTTCTCTTCCCTTAGACAGAAGGAAAAGGTGGTAGAATTACTACAGATCGCCTGTGTTTACAAGAATGTGTCAGAGGAGAGGTAGGTAGGTAAACAGCCTCACTGGATTTCCTTTCCATACCCTCCTACCCAACATATGTCCTGGAAAGTTCATTGGGATACTGCTGGACTGAACATTCCAGGAAACATTGGCATTCATCGATCATCACATAATTCCTGGAATTCGTTAGTTAATGACCAGCTCTCCCTGCCACTCTCCTCAGAGGAGACCTGGCCTGAGATTCTCTAAGTCTGTACTGTTAGAGATGAACCCAAATCAATAGGGCGCCGAGTAATGGAGAGTTATAAGAGAGCAATCCACTTAAAGATTCCTGCCAGCATCCACACATATAAATGCTACAGAGCCACATGCCTATTTAAATCTTTGATCTGAGTGTAATACGAGCATTCTGCCTTGTGACACTCTACACCTATCCTTTAAAGTTGATTCTGAGTTACGTCGTTTGGCTTTTCAACAAGGGCATCCTTTTATTTTACAACATGCAGTATATTTGGAACAACTTGTCTTTTTTTCTGAATTCAGTTCACCATCCTTACAGGATGGAAAAGAAGTATAAATGCAAGATGGTGTGTGTGTGTGTGTGTGTGTGTGTGTGTGTGTGTGTGTATGTGTGTGTGCATGCATGCCAAGGGCAGCCTGTCTCTCTGTGGGCTTAGGTCAGGGAGGAGAAGGGAGAGGAATACAGAGGGACTTAAGCAGCTCCAAAGGAAACTAGGGGCTTATCCTTGCTCATGCTTGACCACACATCTCAGGGACCATGTTAATTTCAGAGTGATCTAGAATCATCTTCTGTTAGGAGGAGAAATGGATGCAATGGTTGGTAAACAGGTTCTCTGCCAAGCACTATACATTCTTCATCAATTTCACTTAAATTTCTTAAAGAATTTTACTTCCCCAATCCCATCAACAATGGCAACAAAAGCAAAACTCAGGAGCGGATGAAATGGATCATTTGGCAAAGTGCTTGCCATACAGGCAAGAGTTCAGATCCTTGGAACCCGCCTAGGATCTGGACACACCGGTGCACCTTGGTGACCTCAAGACTGAGGACTAGAGGGAAGTCTACATAGGCAAACCTCTGGAACTGGCTGGCCAGCCAGTCTACCAGCCAACTGGTAAACTCCAGGTTCAGTGAGAAACCTTGTCTCAAAGACACAAGGTGGGGTACCACTGAGGAAGGCATCCAACACTGAGTACTGGCGTCTACATGCATGAAGTCATAGGCACACACACACTTACATGTGCACGAATATAGTAATACATTCGACATGCACATTCACACACACATGAACACATTCAACACACACACACACCTTAGAATAGAGAGATTCAAAAACTTGGCTAAAAGTGTAGAGAAGAGACCCGATGTCCCAGCCACTGCCCTCTCTCAGCTTGATGGATGGTGGCTGTGGGTTCTGGTCCATTAGTTTTGTTTTGGAGGGAGGCAATGAGGCAGCAGCTGGCATCAGAAGATGCCTTTTCCAGGCAAGAGATGAGAGGGCAGAAATAACCTCATCTTGGTGGTCCTGAGGGGCTTGAGGGTAGAGGAAAGGTGGATGCCAGCAACACTGTGTGTTCAGAGTGGTTTTCACAGCATCCATGGGAACAATCAAAGCCTGGCATGAGCCACTTAACTGTGGACAGCTGGAGCAGAGAGAGGCTCTGAGGTTTCCTCACAGATGGTAGCTACTTTAAAAGTAGACTCAAATAAATACTGTTTACTTGACAAATATTTATCAAGCTCTTATTTTACGGGGGCCCTGACATAGGAGTGAGCAGGACAAAGTCCCTTCTTTAAATGGGTCTCTGGTCTAGTGGAGAGACAGGAGACAACATGAACACTTAACAGGCAAAAATAAGGTAGGGGAAGTGAGTTATCTGGTGTGTGTGTGTGTGTGTGTGTGTGTGTGTGTGTGTGTTCACATGAACTGCATAAGGGAGGCCTGATGAACAAGGTGACATGGAGCTGGGCGTGGAGACCCTGAAGGGCTCAGTCAGAGGACTCCCAGCAGAAGGAACAGTGAGCACATGTAGAGTGTGCATAGTGTGTCCGAGGAACGAAAGGGGCTAGTGTGGCTGAGCAGAGGGAGAGTAGGGGAGGGGACTGTAGGATGTGAGTCAAAAGAGGTTGACTGGATAAAGAATATAGGATGCTTCAGGCCATTGTGACTATGCGTTATGTCCGTTAGTTTTGTTTAGGACGAAGGCCATGAAGCTGCTGATGTTTTGTTTGAGATAGAATCTTGCCATGTAATCTAGGCTGCCTTCAAACTTGTGATCCTCCTGCCTCAGCCTCTCACCTGCTTCGCTGTTGAAGTTTTGTTCTGAGGTAGCTGGGAGGTTTTCAGGCTCTAAGCAGAGAGGTGGCACCATCTGCCTTTTATTTTGAAACGCTTGCCCTGACTATGAGAGGAGCCTATATTCGAGCATGAGACCAGCAAGAGGCAGGCCATCCTGGAAGGTGGGCAGATGGCATCTAAATCTAGATACAGTTTGGAAATAGTCAGTGGGGTTGGGATGGGAGGATATGACAGGTGTTAATATGAGTAAGGCCAGGCTACCTTAGCTACCTCTGAGCAAAGGCTGGGAGAGACTAAGAAGGCTCCTGATTGGATACTTTGTGTATAGATGGGAGTGGGGGAGGGGAGGCACAGAGGTCCATCTTTGAGGGTATTAAGTTTGAGATGCCTTAACATCCCCACAGAGATCTCCTGGAGTCTAGGGGAGTTGTAGGCTGCTGATTTTAACTTTGGGACTTAATAGTAAATAGAGTTTACAGTCATGAGCATTTGAGATTGACCAGGGATGCAGTTCGGAGAGACGAAGGGTCCAAGACTCATTCTGTGACAGTCTGACTTTTCAAGGTTGAAAGAGGGAAGCAACCAGTTACAACTTGAGAAAGAACAGAATCCTGGGGACCCAGAGAAGGAAGCTTCGAGAGGGGAAGCCCAGTGAGAAGGTAGGGTTTTCTGTCACACTTGACACCACAGGCGTTGGTGACAGTTTTGTTAGGAGTAGGCATCTAAACCCTGACTCAGTTCAAGTAAGAAGGAGAAGAGAGGCAGTGGAGGTGGCCAGTGTGGTGTAGACAGAGCTTCTAAAGGAATACTCTACAAAGAGGTGCAGTCTAGGGGTGGCTGCTTGTCTGGCAAATGTGGGGCCCTAAATTTGATTCTCAGCAAGAAAACGAGGCAAGACCTAAAGCAAGGAAGAGCTAAAATGTGAGGTCAAGAGAGTTTTTTTTAAAAAAAAATTCATTCATTTATTATTTGACATAAGGAACTGTGGCCCAAGGAGTGGCACTATTAGGAAGTGTGGCCTTGTTGGAGTAGGTGTGGCCTTGTTGGAGTAGGTGTGTCCTTGTTGGAGTAGGTGTGTCCTTGTTGGAGTAGGTGTGGCCTTGTTGGAGTAGGTGTGGCCTTGTTGGAGAAAGTGTGTCACTGTGAATGTGGGCTTTGAGACTCTCCTCCTCATTTCCTGGAAGCCATTCTTCTCCTGTTTGTCCTCATAGCAAAATGCTGAATTCTCAACTCCTCCAGTGACATGCCTGCCTAAATGCTGCCATGCTTCCCACCATAATAATGACGAACTGAACCTCAGAACCTGTAAGCCAGCCCCAATTAAATGTTGTCTTTTATAAGAGTTGCTTTGCTCATGGTGTCTGTTCACAGCAATAGAAACCCTAAGACAGAAGTATTCTACAAGTTTCTTAGCTTGTGAGTGAAAGAGAGGAAAAGCCTTAAGCATATTGCTTCAGGAGGCAGAGGCAAGAGCTGGGGTGACAAATGCCTAGGGAAGGTCAGTGGGGCACAATGGTCCCCATGTGCAGAAGGCCAGGACTTGAGGTAGGCGGGGCCAAGAAAAGGATAACCATGATGGGGGGAGGTCAGGGTGAGGGTGGCTGCTGAGAACAGGGTGGGACAGAGGCTAGAAATCAGAGAGAGAAGTGTGGGCATGAGCATCATCTGAAGCCTTGGGAACAAGTGGGCGGAGCTGGGGTGAAGGCCCAGGTCAAATGAATGGCAGTGAGTAAGAAGCAAATGAAATTTTAAGTGAGCTTAAATGTAAAGGTTCCAGTCTTTAAGAAGAGCAATGCACATTTGTAAATCCCAGTAAGCCATTATTTACAAAAGCAGACATAGCCCTTGGTTCCTGATCCCATTTTCCCCATCAAATCATTTTTATCCCGCTCTTCCCCTTTACCCTCCTCCTAACACATTATAAAAACACTTAGTGAATTCAATGTAAAGAGATTAAATGTTTTTAACTGTATGCATCTTCTTTCCCAAATTCTCCAAGGATTCCCCTAAGTTAGAATTCAAACTCCAGCCAGGGTTCCCAGCTGACTATCCATTGGTCCTCCACAGAGGCCTCACCCTCCTCCTGATAGGTTTTTTCCTCCTGCCAGCACCTGTGTAAGTCTGTGATCTGAGGTCAGCACATGCCCTCCACCTGGCCTTTGCCTAAGCATCTGCCCTTCCTCTGATCTCCTCTCCCCTCCCCTGACAGCCCAGTCCTGCCTTACTCTACCTTTTTATGATGCTCCTATAATTTCACAGGGTCACATATCAGACATCCTGCATGTCACATATTTACATCACGACAAAATCACAGAGTTGAGGTAGCAACAGAATAGCTTTATGGTTGGGGGAGTCACCACAATATGAGGAGCTGTGTTAAAGGGTCCCAGCATTAACAAAATCACAGTGGCAAAATCACAGAGTTGAGGTAGCAACAGAATAGCTTTATGGTTAGGGGTCACCACAACATGAGGAACTGTGTTAAAGGGTCCTGGCATTAACAAAATCACAGTGGCAAAATCACAGAGTTGAGGTAGCAACAGAATAACTTTATGGTTAGGGGAGTCACCACAACATGAGGAACTGTTTTAAAGGGTCCCAGCATTAGGAAGATTGAGCAGACACAGGCTGTTTTCTGAGTACTTTCCAGGGAGAGCTTGTTCCCTGCTTATGATGGAAAGTTCTCCTTCCAGCACTGGGCACTGCAAAATCTGCCACGATTCTCTTCAAGGCCCCCAAAGAAGGCAGGACTAGGAGGTTGGCCTCAGGCAGGTCCCAACTTCCATCCGACGGTCCTGGCAATGCACATTTGCAAATCCCACTATTTACAAAATGTCCGAAGGTCAGAACCTCCCGTGATTCTCTCTCTGCAGCCTCCCTTCTGCAGCTCTTCCAATGCTGCATGGGTTTAATGGGAGCTGAAGGCCCCGCAAAGCAGGCTGGGTGTTGGTATTTCCCCCAGGAGAGTTGCTGGTGCAGGAAATCTTCAACAGCCTACAGCTGGTGGGGAGGTCACCAGTATTGAGGCCTTTCTACCCCCTGGGTGGCATCAAATTGAGCCCCACACAGTTATTAGAGGCATAATGGGATTCATTTCAGCCACGACTGCCTGGCCGGGGCCAAGCTTATTTTAATTTTCAATGTTAATAAACTCGTGGCTAGTGCCTTCTCCACGCCGATGTGCCGCACACCTCATTTCTTCTGCCCATTAGGCAATTACCAGCGGTACCTCTGTTCCCAGCACCTCTTAACCATGGAGCAATTATGCTTATTTGGTGAAGGATGAGGGAGCTTGGAGGGGTAAATGCTGTGCTGTAGAACTTCCCTCCCACCATTATCAGGTGTGCTCTGTGCACCTCCCAGTGCTAAGCTAAGAAAGGAAGGCTGAGACTCCAGTCTTTACAAAAGCAGAAAGCCCTCAATCCCCTCTTGAGTCCCTAGGCATGCCACCTAAGTGCCCCCCATCCCCGACTGCCCCGTGCCTCCAGCTCTGCTGGGCTATCGAAACAGCCCATCCAGCTTGGGAAATGAGCTGCTGCTGTTCTTCATTTATCTTGAAAAGAGGGAAGTTTTCCATAGGTCTTAAGTGTGTGTTAATGCATCGAGAGTAATGATCCCTTTATTTACAGAGTTGTTTAATTCCTCACTTTTGTGCTCCTTGTGGATTTTTCATTTACCAAGTTACTCCATGATTTCCACAGCTACTTAAACAACCCTGTCTCTCCCACTCCCCTCTCAATCTGATTGAAAGTGGAGCAAAGTGATGGCCCAAGGGCTTAGACTCTGCTACAAAATCTCCTTGGGTCTGAAGAATAGTTTTATAGGAAGGGTAGTGAGGCAGGATGTGCCTTGGAGCCAGGACAAGGGCAGAGCTCTGGACCAGGTAGGAGAGCCCTCATCCTAGGCATGCACTGAGTTCCCCGCTGCTCTGTGACGGCATCACCCCACTCCATGGTCCTCCTCCGTCTGACCTGGTTATACCCTAGTGCTTGTCTGTTTGTGCTCAGTGTCTCCAAGTCTCTGTTCTCCTTGACAGGTTTCAATAACTTTCAATTACTTGTGCCAGCTTGTGCACAAAAGTCCTCTCAGCACACAGCAATTAGGGGCTCCTAGTTGAGAGATTTCCAAGCTGAAGTTTCCCAGGGTTCCCGTGTCATGTTAGTGGCTTGCAACTGGTTACTTTTTATGTCTATTTTTCTTTTCTTTTCTTTTCTTTTCTTTTCTTTTCTTTTCTTTTCTTTTCTCTTCTTTTTTTGAGATAGGGTTTCTCTGTGTAGCCTTGGCTGCCCTGGAACTCACTCTGTAGACCAGCTGGCCTTGAACTCAGAAATCCACCTGCCTCTGCCCCCAAGTGCTGGGATTAAAGACGTGTGCCACCGCTGCCCAGCTTATGTCTATTTATTATGTTGTGTGTGTATGTGTGTGTGTGTGTGTGTGTGTGTGTGTGTGTGTACAGGAGCAGAAGTGCTTGAGTGCCAGGCACTTATGTGGAGGTCAGAGAATGACTTCCAGGAGTCAGTTTCTCCTTGTGGACCATGTGGGTCCTGTGGATGTAACTCTTGGTCGGACTCAGTGGCAGTTGTCTTTACCCACTGACCTATCTTCTTGCCCACAATTTTGTGTTTGGAGACAAGTTCTCAGTGTGTTGTATAGGATGGCCTCAGCTGGACTCTTTTACACTAGCCCCTGAGTAGTTGGGATTATAGACACCCACTACCGCATCCAGATAGTAACTTGGTACTTTTTAGAGAAATAAAAAAGAATAAAGAACATTGGAGACACCATCCTTGGTGACCCGGAATCCTCTTTACTGGGGTCTTGTTTGAATTTGTTATTTCTATAAATAACCACCAAGTCTCTAGTCTGCATAAGGCACTACCGGGCTTGGCAGAGCATCAGGAAATAAATGTATGGGGTGTTTCCCTGTTATCATGAGAATCAGAGGAGGCTAGGATGCCTACTGCATGGGAATAGGGGTGTTAAACACTCTACACTTGTCAGACAGCCCTGCCTAGGATCTGCTTCCCAGGGTAGCATAGCCCAGACCTGGGTTGGCTGCAGTGTGAGGTCAGCAAGGGGACTCAGGAGAGAGGGGAGGAACCCCTAGTTCAACCCTGTATGCTTCCATTCAGAATGCTCAATCACAACGTGGTACTCTATTCTTCCTCTAGACAGCTTGTTATCTGCCCACCCCACCAGCACATCTACACTGGTTTCTAAATCTGAGGTGTAAAGAAAAATATGATTTATTATTAGCCTCTAATGTAAACCTTTAAGCACAACTATACTAGCATACACTAAATATCATCTTTCGTTTTGGTTTTCCATAACGAAAGTCATCCTCCCCCAGTTGAAAAATAACTATTTCTTTTATTGTTTGAGAATTTCATAATGCACGTAGTGTGTTTTGATCAAATTTATCCTTATCCCCTGACTCCCTCTTCTCTAATTCCTCCCCTGTTTTCCCACCATTTCCCCTCCCAGCTTCATGATACAATGACAAATTAAAAAAAGGGGGGGGGGAGCTGGAGAGATGGCTCAATGGTTAAGAGCACCGACTGCTCTTCCACAAGTCCTGAGTTCAATTCCCAGCAACCACATGGTGGCTCACAACCATCTGTAATGAGATCGGTCGCCCTCTAAATGATAGATAAATAAATCTTTTTTAAAAATAACCACTGAGTTCACTTAGCACTGCCGTATGTGCATAGTGTAGGACTGTCTTTTGGAGCACGGGTAAGTCTTTAGGGAAAAGCCCTGACTCCCTCAGCCTCCTAGCAGCCATCAGCCACCAATAGCTCCTTAGCTGTGGGTGGATCTTCCTGAGCTCCACCCACCCCCTGCCCCGAATGCTGGGGTTTTGGCTGGCTTGATGTTGTGCTGCTCTTGTGCATGCAAATCACAGCTGCTATGAGATGGGGCATGCTATAGCACTGTTATGTCAGGCAAATAGTGTTTCACAGTGGCATTCACTGCCTCTGGCACTTACAATCTCTCTGCCTCGTTTTCAGAGATGACCCCTGAGACTTTTTGGGATGACAATGTGGTGTAGATATCCCATTCACAGGTAAGTATCCACAGTTCCTTATTGTCTGCATGTTAACCAGCTGTAGGTTTCTGCATTAATTTCCATCTACTGAAAAAGGACGATTCACTCATGAGGGTTGAGTGATGCTTGAATCTACGGATGTTTGTTTCATAACCATTTTATCTACAGTATGACTTAGAAAAACACCTTTTAAATTTTATGTGTATTATTGTTTTGTATGCATGCATGTGTGTGTACCACATTCATGGCTGGTGAGAACAGTTAAGTCAGAAGACAGTGCCAGATCCTCTAATACTGGAGTAATGGATGGTAGTGAGTTGCCATGTGGGTGCTGGGAACTAAACCTGAGCCCCCTACAAGAACAGCAGGTGCTCTTAACCACTGAGCCATCTCTCCAGCTCCTATACCAGGACATTCAATAGTTATATCTCGGCGCAACACACAGTGATGCTGCATTGGCCTAAGACGCTTTTCTTTTGCAGACATTTAAGCTGCCTAATTTTGATATTTTATGATAAATTCTTAGAATTAAGGTTTATGGATATATTTATAAAAAAGTTAAGTTCTATGGAAGTATAATTGGCACTCAATAGACTCTTCATTTTTCTTTTTCATTTTTTTTTTTACTGTAACTTGATTTAAAAAAATGAAAATAGATTTTAAGAAAAGTAGTATATTCTGATTATGGTTTCTTTCCCCTCCCCCATCCTCCCCAGATCCTCCCCACTTCCCACCTGCCCAAACGCACACCCTTTTTTCTTCATTAAGGTACAAACAGGCACTGAAAATAATAATAAATAATAACAATAATAAAACAAATTTAGATAAGATAAAAATACAAGAACAGAATAAAACAAGCAAACAGAAAAAGAGCCAAAGAAAAAGCTCAAGAAACACATATATAGATGCAGAGACATACACATTAGCTCACACAGAAATCCCATATAAACACAAAGCCGGAAGCTGTATTATATACTCAAAGGACCAGTAAAGCAAACCAACCAACCAACCAAACAGCTAAACAACCAAACAACCAAACAAAACCCAACAACAACTCCCTCCTCCAAAAAAACCACATGGATAAAGCATTATGAGACAAAGAACAAAGAAACCCACCAAATGCCACTGAGCTGATTTAACATTGGCCATTCTGCCACACAAGGGGCCTGGCCTTAAGTATAAGACTCCTTTGGAGAAAACTAATTTTTCATTTGCAAATGGTTATCAACTGAGACAGTTTCTGGGTTAGGTACGGGGGTTCCTGGCCGTTTCCCCTCTCAGCGCTGAGACCAGGTCAGGCTCAGCCCTGTGCAAGTCTCTGCATGCTAACACAGTCCCTGTGAGTTCACAAGTGTAATCCTGCTGTGTTTAGAAGGCCTTGTTTCCTGGGGGTTCCTCAACCTCTCTGGCTGTTACAACCTTTCCACCTTCTCTTCCACAGGGTTTTTGAGGCCTGAGGTGAGAGAGTCAATGGAGACAACCCATTTAGGGTGGGATGCTCCAAAGTCTCTCACTCTCTGCACATGTCCAGCTATGGGTCTTGGTATTTATTCTCATCTCCCATAGGAGGAGGCTTCACTGATGATGCCCGAGCAAGACACCGATCTACGGATGTGGCAGACTGTTGTGAGGACTCATTTTATTGCTATACTCCTTTAGCAGAACAGGTGTATTTGATTTTCCCTGTGTCCCCGACCTATCAAATCTCAGGTTGTTGGCCACCTGAGCAGTTTCAGGGATGGGCTCCATCTCATGGAGTGGGCCTTAAATACAATCGGATATTGGTTGGTTGCTCCCACAAGCTTTATGCGCTAGCTCATCTTGGATGCAGGTCACCACTGTGGATAGAAGGCTTTGTAGCTGAGTTGGTGTTTACCTTTCTCTTTTGGTAGTCACAGAACAACTCCCCATGCCATGAAAACTAGTCTCATAGGGTGAAGGCTGTGGAGGCACCTTCTCTGTGTTCAATGAGTTGTGCTAGCATTGTCTTCAGCAGTAGGGTCTTACCATCAGTTTTTTGGACAGCCACCAAATAGCCTTACTTGGCAATAGCCTGGATTATTTGGGGGTTCCTATGGGAACTCTTTGACCAACAACTCAATTAGGTGTAACCCAATCACGTGTTTTGCAAGCTTCCTTTGGTGATGAGAACTATTCAGTTGGGGCTCTGTTTCCCTTGTTATTTGGTGATTCTATTCATATATGTACATATTTTAGAAAGCTTCTCCTGTATTAGGTTCTTAATACTACTCCTGAAATGGCCCTTAATTTTAGCTGCCCCTTCCTTCCCTCTTCCTTCCCCCTTCCTGTTTGATCCTCCCACTCCAGCCCCACCCCATCCATAACTGTCTTTTCTATATCCCCTTCCTACAGTGATCAAACTCTTTCCCATAGTCACTTACTCTATACATAACCTCTGAGGTACATGGATTGTAGCCTGCGTATCAAGGATTTAACAGCTAACATCTATATGAAAGTGAGTACACACCATATTTGTTTGTGGGGTCTGTATTACCCTACCCAGGCTGATTTTTTTCTAGCTCCATCCATTTACCTGCAAATTCCATAATTTCATCTTTTAACATCTGAGTAATATTCCATTGTGTAAACGAACCACATTTTCTTTAGCCATTCACCTACTGATAGGCATCTAGGTTGTTTCCAGTTTTTTAGTATTATGAATAGAGTATCAGTGAATATGGTTGAAGAAGTTAGGCTATCCACTTTTAAACATTTGATAAGCTTTGACATAGATGTGCCTCAAGGAAACCATTACTTTTATGGACGATGGAACATGCCTAATACCCTTGTGCTCCACTGTGACCTCCTCCTTCCTGATGGCTCACTTTAATGTACATCAAGGGGTATTCCTACAATACCTCTGATCTACTGACTACCACTCTGTATCCAGTCCCAGTATACAATGAATCTTTTTGTTTTGTCTGGCTTCTTTTACTCAGCATCTGTATTCTGACATGTGCTTGTGCTGGTGAGGGCTCCTCTTTAGAGCCAGAGCACACTTTATCCATCTGCTCTTATATTGATGGTTCTTTGGGCTGTTTCCAGCTTGAGGTTATTAGAAATGAAGGCTGGTGTGAATATTTGGGTTCAAGAGTTTGTGTAGATTTTAGTGTTCATTTTTTTTGGGTAACATTTAGGTCATATGCACATGCATGCTTTAACAGTTTAAGAAATTGCCTAACTGATGGAGTGGATTGATCCAATTAAGATTTTCATTATTTAATTAAGATAATGCAAGTGAATTTGAATTAGTCTAAGGTGTTCTTGGGTCAAAGCCGAAGATTATAAAACAGCTGGGCTAGATGCCCTTGACATCAGACATTCAGCTCCTTGCTCAAGAGGAAGCAGTGAGCCACAGAAGTGACTTTTTCCATGGTTTTTTTTTTTTTTTTTTTTTTTTTTTTTTTTGCTCATAGCTTGGTCTCTTTGCTTCCACAACTTTGCAATTGTGGAAGATGCTGCTAGTCATGTACTAGTTGTCCTTGAGTTATAGTGGCCAGTGGCACAGATCTTTCAGAACTAGCTTTACATGCATTATGTAACTTTGGGCACAGGGCATTTTATGACCTTGTGGGACTTTTTCAAGACACAGAATAAAGAGAGCCAAAGGGGTTCAGAACTGACAACTTAGCATGTCTACATCAAGTGCCAGGTTCAGCAGAAAGGCGCTGTGGCCATTATTCCTCAGGGGATACAAAAGATCACTCCAGTGCCTAAACCAACAGATGCAGCCAAAGATTAAGACAATGAAGCAGTCCGTTAAAACGGATGAAGACAGCGGCGCCAATTACCCAGCTCTATGGTGTACCTTCCAGCTCATACCTCTTATTAGCATATTCATGTGTTGTCTCTAATCAGTCTTCTTAAGTAAAGTTAACAAGTGTATGTGTGCACTCTTTTGAAATTGTTTTGCAGAGCCTAAGAAGCTGTCATGGGCTTGCTAAAGCTACTGCTTTAACCAGATTTCATCTTGGTGTGTCACCGCTCACGTCAAAGTGAAAATTCACCGAGACATGAGTTGTCCTGCCTTCATTCTGAGCGCCAGACTGCCTGAGCCTTGTTCCACTTGGTTAAGCTTGTTATTTAAATTGTTAAAATTGAGACATCGGCAGTAAATTTCAGAGGAGATATAACAATTATTAGAAACAAGCTGGGCTCTCATACTTCAGAACATAGTGTGCCCTCCGTCCACTAGCAGAATTAGCCACAAATAATTTACAATGGTTTCTTTAAGAAGTGTGCCCTGTAGTACTTGGATGGCATTAAATCACAACGTGTCCCCCACTGGGGCATATTTCCAACTTTAAGATGAATTTGGTTGCAGTCAGCAGAGTGGCAGCGTGCTCCAGGGGACCACAGATTAATGCCCATAACTCTTGAGGAGCTGAGAGAGAGAGTTCGAGAAGCTGCCTTCTGGCTATGAGCTTTATGTTTAGGTGACTTTGTGCACCAGGCAGAGGATGTGTGTGACCCAGGACAATTGTCTCTTGTAGGGTGGGGATAAGGCAAAGCCAAGAGGCTCTTAGGAAGAACTTGGACCATTCCGTGACTCCCATCAAGGGCTTATAAAACCACGTGATCTGGAATTGAATGTGCCCTGTGCCATGATCTATTTGTATTCATTGGGCCAAGGTAAAGACCAATGGATAGAAGGATGGCTTACAGGGATGAAGCTTGTGGGGATGAGGATCTGTAGATCTCCAGAAGGCCTCATGAGCATCTTTCCCATGGCTCTCGTCTGGCAAAGGAATTCCAATAGGCAATGTTTGCTCAGTCAGTTACTCATTCTGGTTACTCTGAGGCCAACAGTGATCCCTAGCTTTCTCTGGTGTTATTGAACTCAGATGACTCTCAAGCCAAACTCTCCTAGTCTGTACTGTGGGGCTGGCTGGATACAGCCATGATACTTATCTTTCAGTATGCTGACTTTCACCATATTCAGTCTGGCCTGTTACCTATATTAGTGAAATATTTTAAAATTCTGAATTGGGTGTTTAATGGATTTGATTTGTGTATACCCTGAAATCTTGGAGCTTAGAGAAATCTTGCACATTTAATCCAGTGCTCTCATTTTATGCATCAACAAAGCAAGAGCTGAACAAAGCAAGTTTTCCTGAAGTCTTGCCTCTAGAGAAGAGCATGAAGCCATGAACCTAGCAGGGACTATGCACCACTTTGCTAATTGCAAATGAGCACACATTTCTTCGTGTTATCCACAGGGCTGCTGCAGAAGGGTTGAGAACCTGGTCCTTGCGCTTCTCACCATATTAGGTCTTACCTCAGATCCTCATGTCTGTGTTGCTGCTGTTGCTCACTTGCTTCTGGGTGGCTATCAGGTAGGGTGAAACCTCATGGTGCCTGCCTCATGGCAGTCCATAGCCCACCCCGTGGATGCTGATGGATGAGACTTCATGAACTCCTGCATGAGCCCTGTGAAAATATGGGAAGTGTCAGTCAAAGCTCTGTGGGAAAAGAGAGCCAATCAGATGCTACAACTTGAACACATGCCTCAAAGCTCTTGTGCTGGAAGCTTAATCTTAATGGAACAGTGTTGGGAGCTTGAGACAAATAAGGAATAATGGATTAATGTCATTATCATGGGAGTTGCTTAGTTATTTCAAGAATGGGTTTGTCATAATTTGTGTCTTCCTCTCACCCTCTCTTGTCATTCTGCCCCCTACCATGGATGACAAAGCACAAAGGCCCTTGCCAGAGGCCAGCGATGAGGTCTTAGATTTTCCAGCTTTCAGAATTATGAGCTAAATAACTCTCTGTTTTCTATAAATTATCTGATTTCAGATATTCTATTATAGCAGCAAAAAATGCATTAAAACCATATGCACATATGCATCATCTGCATATATAGCCACATGTTTACCATGTATATATAACATGTACATACATATTTACTATGTTTATATACATATGCATAGAAGAGACTGGCAGGACAAAATCTGTGATGTGAGACATTTTGAAATATCCTGGGACCCAGGACAGCTGCTGGTGCAGCTTCATTGTATAGGCTGGCGGCCTATTAAATCCCTGATTTAATCACACATTCTGACAGGTAAAATTAACCATGACAAAGGGGAAATACCTGACGAAACAAAATTTTGATTGTGGAGATGTGTGAGTCAGAGGATAAATGTTCTTGCCCCTCCCCACTCCCTAGCAACAACTCCTGCTCTGACAGACATCTGGACCCCAGAGGGCATCTGGAGACCAGCCTGTACAACTGGCCAGTAGCTAGACTTAGATCCTGTGGAGCCCAGCACAGTGCTTCACCTCCTCACCGCTACCTGGGACTATATTCAGTGACAGTTCATCTTATTGGCTTTTACCTCAAGTTCTGTTTTCCTGGAAATTGGGGCTACTCACTTTTTTAAAAAAAATCAAACCAGGAAACCTTTCTGGAAACTCCACTGAAGCCAGAAACTCTCTGAGTACAATGTATCCTCCCCGCTTTGCACTCTTACTGCAAAGATCCAGCTAATTGCCCAAGACCTGCTAAAAGCAGGCTATAGCTGAGGGACCAGGCTCCTAGCCAGGCTTCCCGTCAGGCACTGCCTCTACTACCCCGGCATAGGTTCTGAACTTTAAGTTCATCAGCCCGACTCAACACAGACCAAATCAATCCTCTCTGTCTAGACAGCGATGTAACTTCCTGGTAACTTAGCAATTATGTAGGGTTTATTTATAGGAGAATTTGTAAGTGTAGGACATGATGAAGAGGGGAAAAATGAGATTTCCATTCTTAACTTACTAAGAATGCATTCTGCTCATTTGATTGAAAATGTGCATACCGACCAAACTAACTTTATGAAATATTTTATTTTATTTTATTTTATTTTTTAAGAAACTTTTATTGCATTATGATGAGAAAAGTTACATGATTTCAATTTATCTGAATTTGTTAACATT
>NW_022196903.1:46621506-46621927 GCF_008632895.1 Mastomys coucha
CAAGACCCTTATGTTGTACACAGCCAGACACTGTCACAAACAAGCTGAAAGTATACTTAGATTGTACAGTATTGGACGTATTCCTCCAATTACCAAATTAGAGAGAGAATTGGATGACAAATCAACAAATTTCCAATTCCTCATATTATTGGATTTCAATTGACTAGAATATGTTGGTAATATTAATTTTCAAATTAATATATTAAGAAAAAGTAATTGTTACTTCCTGTTGTTTTTCTTGTAAAAGGTGGAATTAGGTTTGTGTGGATTTGTTGAAAGATTACCTTCTTGCTTCTTCTAGGGTGTAGTTTTGCTCCTTATGTTGATGTTTTCCATTTATTATCCTTCGTAGAGCTGGATTTGTGGAAAGATATTGTGTAAATTTTGTTTTGTCATGAAATATCTTATTTTCTCCATCTAT
>NW_022196903.1:46622438-46662404 GCF_008632895.1 Mastomys coucha
GGACTTGCTATGGTGGGAGAATTGGGTTCTGATGATGGCAAGTGACCTTGGTTTGTATTGTTTATTTTATTATGCTTCCCCCCCACCATCTGGTTAACTATAGTGCTACCTGCCCTTGCTAAATCTGACTGGAGCCTGCCTTCCTGTGATCCTGGTTGTGTCAGACTCCTCAGAATCAAGCTGACTCTGTGATCCTGTGATTCTGGGATCCTGGTATCCTGGGCTTGTTAAACCACCTGGGAGTGTGGCTTTCTCTGTGTGTTGTGGGACTGGCTGCAAAGCTTGTGCCCAAGGTCTGCTCAGAACACTAACCCAGACAGACCGGAATGAACTGGAGTCACTGGGCTGGCGGAGTTCCTGTGTGCCTGGTCCTGCTGGACCCAGTTACTCCCAGTGTTGGGACAGATGTTGGTTCCTGCTTACCTCTGATCCTGGGTGTGTCAGAGCACCTGGGAGTGGAGCTTCCTCTCAATATTTTATTTTTTTAAAAAATTCTGAGACTATAATTTAATTACATTTTTCCTTTCCCTTTACTACCACCATATTATCTCATATATCCGTCCCCAACTTCCTTCTAATTCTCAGCCTCTTTTTAGTAATTATTATTGCATGCATATGTGTAGATAATGAAAAACCTGTTCAACAAGGGGGGACCATGGCTGGTACTGGAGAGCTTGCTGATGACTCAGGACTGATGAGGGCATGCTTACTGGAGGAGAATCCACAAGCACAAACTTACCGAGCCAGCATAATCTCTAACAACTATCTAGAAACATAAATCTATGAATATAAAAATGCCCTTATGCCCACAGATAAGTGTAGTCTTCACCCCTCATTAAGGAAGCTTCTCTTTGCAACAGACAGAGTCCACTAAAGGAAACTGTAGCCAATCAAAAAGTAAAGCCATGGAGTCCGGTCCTAAGCGACACCTAAGGCTCAGGGAACACTGCCAAAGAGAGGGCAGGAAGACTGTAAGAGCCAGAGGAGCAGGGAGCTTGCTAGGAGGTTGAGTCTCCTAGTAACAGCAGAAGCTACACCCATAAAGTCTCCCCACCATGACTGCCCAAAGGTGAGCTGAACAAGAAAGACACCAATGAACATTCCACACTGGATGGAGCAAAGCCCATGAGGCCTAACCTATACACAAAGCCATCCAGACACCTGAGGGAAGCTGGGAACAGGAGAGGTGGTCTTCCCTACGGAAGAATTCACTGATTGGCTGTCCAGTGACAAAATGGACAACCCTGAAAACGTGCATAGAGGCAGCATTATACAGACTGAACAGGTTGTATTTAGAAAATATTTTTTATGAATTTTTTTTTGATCGAGATGCTCTCAAACTCAAATTCAAATTTGTTGGAGTCATTGACAGCCTTAATGGGAAGAGCCAGCAGCTGTCTGTCAGCCTGAAGACTGGGCAGAAGGAAGATGTGGCTGAAGCTGAGAGAAGATATTCCACCTTCCTCCAGCTACTTGTGGTTTTTTGGAAGGAAGCTAAAGGAAGTAGGCTTGTAGGTAAAGCAAAGCCAGACAGTAATCTACAGGCGAGGGTTGCTTTAGAATTATACAGAATGACATTTGATTTTTGGGACAGGGTCTCAAAGTCTCTATGTAGCTGAAGAAGACCTTGAACTTCTGATCCCCCTGCCTCTGCCTCCTTGGTACTGGAATTAAAGGCATGGTTTAGGTGGTGCTGGGGCTTGCACCCGGGCCTCATGCATGTTAGTCAGCCACTCTGTTGACTGAGCTACATCCACAGCCCCAGAATAACTAAGTTTTTTTTTTTTAACAGTTTGAGTGTGATGCCGATTTAAACCAACTGTATCTCCAAGCACAGGTGGGTCGGAAAGATGGAGATGTTAGAGGTGTAAAACACATTCTAGTAACTTCCTGCCATTTGGTTGTAGAAGGCACAGGATAATACAAATCAGTGGCACTTCAGTTTCATGTTCACATGAGCCATTAACCTTATTCTTGAGGCTATCAAAAATGCAGATAGCCTTTCTTGAAATAACAGGTTAGGTAGAAAACCTTTTTGAGCAAGGTGCTTCCCGAGTTGGAGGCATTCGCATCTTCGGGTTATCTTTGAACTGTAAAATTACAGTAAGATACAGTATCTTTAGTAACAGCCCTTTGTCATATTATGCCTTTCAATAATTGGTCTTCACCCTTATTCAGGCAAAACTCCCACAGACTTTCAATTGATCCAGTGTATTTGACTTGAGTAAGGTCAGCTACCATGGGTCCCTCTTCTACCGTGCATTCAGATTGCATGATAACATGTGTCATAATGTTGCAATGATGTGTATTGGCAACCTCGTGCTAGTGATTAATTGCTGGAAAAGTAATTTCTTTATAATTGCCCTTTATAACTTCTTTATGATTTATAAATGCTTTGGTGGCCTGACATCACAGAGAACTCAGGTATGCTGGCTCAGAACGGCCGGTGGAAGCTGATTTAATACTCCTATCCCGACTCAAAACCAACTCACGACTGAAAAGTCTAGTAGCAGTGGAAGGCTCTTGAATGCTGACTCTGTGCCCAACACGATGTGTCACAATCACAAGCACAGTGTTGGCTCCCCAAGTCATCTTAATAGCCTTCAGAGACAGGTGCTTCGAAGCCTGTGCTACTAGCACAGTTAGGGACCACTGGGGAGCTTAACAGCTCAAGATCTCACTGGTGATGGGAAACATTGCATGGAGGGCTCCAGAGGGCTCCAGAGCCAGAGGCCTTATGATAGCCATTCCCCTTCTCTCCAGCCCGCTGGCTGCACCTTGCCTTTAGCCTAGCCACAGGCTATTGATTCTCAGCCCTTAAAGGGCTCTCTGCGCTCAGTACCCTTGAACTCTAGGTTGGTGAGCTTTAGTGCCTGCCCCTCCTGTTTACCTTGTGGCTGGATGGATTCTTCCTGCATTTTAGGTATCAGTTCACATGTCACTTCCTTGGACAGTCTGTCCCTGATCACACCAAGGAAAACAGTCTTCCTGCCTGAGTAAGCTCCACACGCAGAATCAATGGCCTTTGCTGGGCACCATTTATCTTGATACACACTTATCCACAAGGACAGCGGCTCCATCTGATGGATGCGTTGCTGGAGCTCTGGCATCTACGATGGTGATGGACACTTCTTAGATGCTCAACCCCTATTGCTAAAGGACCAGACCAGTAGGAGTGAGCTTTTGATTAAATGCTGGCAGTCATGTGGACTGGACAGGTAGAAGGGATCAAGAGTGCAGACAAGGATGATGAGAAGCTTGAGTGAAGACACACATTGAACACAGTGAGCTTGGCTGCTCCTACCTGCCACCACCTTGTTCTTTCTCTTGCATGCTTCTCCCTGATTCTCCCTACCTATCAAGCATCATTTCTCCTCACAGCAAGACGTTTGCTTCCCTGTGTAGTAGGAGATGTTGAAACAGGCTTTGGTTGTCTCATGACTGATTTGTCCTGGTGTTTGCTTTGGAGAATCGTTGTGGACATTGGACAGTTTAGGAAATCAAAGTGGACAGCTCACCAAAGGGATTTCAGCATCTCACAGGCTGGAGTCAGGCGGGAGAGTGCTTGACAGGGCCTCCCACTGACCACATACATCCTGGAAAAGTGTCACAGCTCATTACTAGCCTCTTTTCTTGGTGAGAAGTGACCTTGGTGAGACGAAAGCCCTAATGCTTTCGTCTGCGTGCACTAGCTCAGGAGGTTCTGCCACTCTAACAGAGTATGAAACCACATATTGGGCCAAGCACCTCTTCATTCCAAGGTTACCATGGAGAATAGAAGGGCCAGTAGGGTTCATCTGCAGAGTCTGCCTGTTCCTGTTCTTGGCAATGCACAGCAGGGCTCTAGGCCTGAGGAAATCTGGAGCAAGCACATTCCATTTGCATTTTGCAGATTCTAAGTATATCCAGCCCTTTAAAGCACCTGACATCCTTTCAAGTTAGCTGCTACAAAGGCAAATGGGTGTTCTGTCAGTCAGCCCTCAATCTGTATGTTCTTCCAGACACTTCTTCTCCTGCCTGATTTATTTCATATTAAAGGGGCTGTCAGTCTGTTTCACAAGAACAGGTTGAGAGTACATGAGTGATGCCGTTTGAGCGGCGTTTTTTGTTGTTGTTTGTTATTGTTAGAAAAAATGACTTCCCCCTCTCTGGCCAAACTCTGGAGTCACCTGCGGGCTCTCCCTGGCACTCCCCACTTTGTCTGCAGTCACCTACCTTATCACTCCATGAATTCCATGTACTAAGGGTATTTTCATCAGAAATGTTCTCCATGAGACTGTGGCAGAAGCCTTTAAAAAAATTATCCATCAAATATATCTCTTTTTACCATCTGATGGCTTGACAACAGGACCATTCTTCTTCCAAATAAAATAAATGTGCCTACAATGTGGTGGGAAAGTCAGCTTTGAAGAGGTTTCATCGTGGCTGATGCAAGCCAAGTTCTGTGGGCTTCATTATAGCAGGACACTAACGATGCTCTCCATGGCTCCCAGTGGGATTACTTTATTGTGCCAGCTGCATTATTGTTTTATGTTAGGACACTGATTATTGCCATCTCCTATCATTTATGCTAGGTTTTCTTACTTTTATCTGTTATTTTAGCCCATGAATAGAGTTATTCTGCCATCCTCTGCTATAAATTCCTCAAACTCGTGAAGGAGCTGATGACCAGTCAGGTGACCAGTGGAACCCATTTTCAGCCACATGACAACTCCAGGATGACGGAGTAGCCAGAAGTCAGGTGGCCATTAGCACAGAGGCTGATGGAGTGATCCTAATATAGATACTCCTAAGAATGATTTGTGGGAGTGCACCTGGAGCCTCTAACTGTGGCAGGTGCAGGAGCGGGACCCAGGCATCTACATACTAAAACATGCTCTGGAAAAGACTGCGATGGGGCTAGAGTTGTGGCTCCTGTGGCTGATGAGAGCAGTGGCTGGGAGCTGACTTAGGGAACGATGAACTGTTCTCTGACCAGGCTCTGCTTCTATGCCTCCTCTCTCCAGGCTCCCTCCACCTCTTTCCTCATCCAGCTTTCTCTGTCCTCTCCTCCTGTCTGTCCCCTTTGTGCTCTGCCACCAAGGAGAATTCAAAGAACACAATGACTTGGGAATAATTCCTTGTACAGCTCCCAGGGATATAGATATGACTGGAAGCATAAAGGGAATGAAGGACAGACACACAGACACATAGACACATAGACAGAAAGCTGGGATTGGATGGACTGGGCTCTCTGATGGATAAACCACAGCAGCATGGAAGCTCAGTATATTTATTATATAGAATGAAATGGAGAGGTAGAGTTATTGCATACAGCTGCACAAGGAGGCAGCGTTGTTGCATAGCAGTAAACAAGGAGCCGGGGTCTATAGTATACAGCTGAACAAGGAGGCAGGGTTATTATATCTGTATAAACAAGGAGGCAGGACTATGGTATACACTTGAATAAGAGGACAGGACTGGCTAATTTCAGTATGAGCAGTCATTGTAGGGAACAGTCTTCAGGTGTAAACATCTAGGGGGAGAAGGCCATGGTGAGTATCTTCTACACACAATATCAACATCCACACTTGGATCCCCAGGCTTTCGCATTCTCTGCATTCCCCTGGCCCTGGCATAGCCGTAGCCATGTTAACAACACACATCAACTCAGGGCCTCCCCATGTCAACAACACAATCCACTAAGGACTTCATTCACTTGGAGTTTCCTCTGCTCCCTCTAAGAAAAGACATTAACATTGCCCTCTCCTTTTCAGAGGAATTAGCCACACATAATACTGCTTTTTGGTAAAGAGGGCAAGGAGAAGAGTAAAAAAAAATATTCTAGAATTTAAAAAATATGCATATTAATGGTTCTGTAGTCAAGTCCTACAAAGAATTGAAATAAATGCTGCCTTTAAGGGAGCAATGGACTCATATCCATTGAGTTGGGGAGCAATGGACTCACATCCATTGAGTTGGGGAGCAATAGACTCACCTTCATGGAGTCGGGAGCAATGGACTCACATCCATGGAATTGGGGAGCAATGGACTGCCTCCATGGAGTTGGTTCATTAAGAGTAAGACCGAATTTCATGAGAATCAGAAATCTTAGAATCAGAGAATCTTAGCATTCAGGAAGTGAGCTTTGGGCCAGAGCAGCATGCATCTACCTCTGCTCTCAGGTGCCAGCTGTCAGAGCAGCTCCTGTGGAGGAGAGTGCAGGTCCCCAGATATCTCTTGGGCTTTGGAAGGAAATTCACCATACATTTTCAATGAAGTAGATTCAGTTAAACCTCAAAGATGCTTGATTCTCAAAGCCATTGCTTTCTAGTTGTCCTACACATTTCCTCCTCACTGTGTTCTGAGAGTTATTTGAACCTATTGAATGTGTAAAGTAGAACTGCCATTCGAAGGCATGCTTAGATAGGCTGTGTCTCATCACGATGTTGCTTTCAGTACCTTGGCAACTTGAAATGTGTCCGTGGTAGTAGTATTTAGACCACAGAAATGAGCAAGGGCTTGAGACCAGCCCACAGTTATTACTGTTCTGATGACTAGCTAGTCTTTAAAAAAAGGATGGAGAAAAATCTCCAGTACAGAAAGCTTAAGTGTGTCCTGTCTGCAGTTGTTACATTGTGAGGATCATTAAAAAAAAATCTTAGGAAATAGTCTTCAAGTAATTGAAAATTATGGTCTGACTTAGCAAAGACTCCATGTATGTCATCCACGACCCACATAGTTTTGACAGGTGCCTTCATTTTCTGCTTTTACTCTACTCATTAGTATGGATGAAAATTTCAACCATAATGCCCATCAGAACTGTATCACTCCTCGATTGGAGCCTTGAGTGGGAATGGTAAGAAACATCTGCCAAAAATGGGCAAAAACTTTTTGAGGAGATTCATTGACTTTTTGGGATTTATAAGATAGTGTTTTGGTAAATTTTATTTCTCCTTGTGAATCATATACCCTCTCTAAATCAGCAAAATGTGTGATAAACTGATGAAAGCAAGCTTACAAAAAAGCACCCTGACAGCTTCTCTGTGACCTCAGCCTTGAGCAGCACACCATGGTCCTAATGACACTCCCAGAGTGAATCTTGGGAACCTTTTCTATGGCATTACAAGTAAAGAGCAAATTTATTCAGGGTCTTAGGCTGCATTGTGGATTTTGGGTCTTTTGAGTAAATTGTCCATGTCAGACTCAATTTCCCTTTCTTTCTTTCTTTCTTTCTTTCTTTCTTTCTTTCTTTCTTTCTTTCTTTCTTTCTTTCTCTTTTTGCATATATATATATGTGTACATATATATTTGTGTATATATATATGTGTGTGTGTGTGTGTATAGCAATAATAATCAAGAAAAAGACTACCAACTTGAGAGTGGAGGCATATGACTTGATTCTGGATCTGCTGTTTTGTCTAAAAAAGAGTTTATATTCATTGCATGCTCAAAAATGATGGGCACACAGTAGTATCTCTCCTTATGAGCCTGCCAATGAATTGTTAGTTCCATAAAATCCCCACAGCAAGAGTAGACTTGGGAAGACCAGAAAGTAGATCAACAAAGATGGAGTTGACATGGAGATGAAAAGATTGGAAGAAAGTGGAGACCACGCTTGTTACTCTTGTTATTCTCCTAGCCGGTGTATCAGTAACAACATTGCACTTAAGTTTCCCAACCAGTGTTGTGAATCATACTACCAACTTTATTTTACATTTAAGAAACCCAAGCTTAGAAAGAATCAATAACCAGTTGAGCCTGCCATGGAGCTGGGAATGCCTCTCGGCAGGGCTGGCATAGGTCATATCTACAAGTCTTCCTCCTTGACTGGAGGGATTTGGCAACAAGACAGGGCCTTCCTTTCCCAGGGCCCGCAGTGTTTGATCTATTGATAATGCTCTGGGTTATGCTGTGCTGCATCTGACCCTGCTTTAAGAGGACATGTTTTAGAGCTGTGGTTTAGAGAACCAAGGACATACTAGGAATATCGGAATTGCTGCAAGGCTGCTGCCCCGAGGTGGTGGGGAAGCAACTGTGCTAAGAACTCATGTGACTTTTTCCATGGAGGTTAAATCCCTAGACACTGAAGGAAATGGATCTCAAGGAAGCCAGTTGTGTGACAAGTTCATCCTTGAAGCACACAGGAGAGATGGAAACTCCAGCATTCTTAGGTGGCTTGTTCACTGTTTAACAAAGTTTCCTTCTAAAGATCTCAGATTTACCTCTACCCCAAATTCCTCACTATATTTGAGTATATTTCCCAAATCAAAGGGGCCTGTGAGTAGAAACTCATACAGCCTTGGGAACTTTGGATCTTCGTCATGTTCTCAAGCATGAGAGCGCAGGCATATGTTCCACCCAAGGGCCCTGTAGGTCTCCTGGCAGGAACCAGAGTTCCTGCTCAAGCCAGGTCAGGAGGTGCTGACATCTGAGTGGACCAACATCAAAATGGGTGGCCACTTCTCTCCACTTGGGTCTAATTGCCCCGGCATTTCCTAATTCCTCACCAATTCCCATGATATGTGCCATGATACTGTGTCTCACAATGAACTCATTTGCTATTAATGTGAATGTAATATGCCGTTCCATAGGAATTCTGCAGTAATTTAGCAATCATTAATGTCCACTTATTGTAAAGTGGTACAGAATACACTTTATTGCCTGCAAATTGCCAAAGTGATTTCCCCCTGTGTGTGTATGTGTGTCATGTGTGCCATTTAATGAGGTCCTTGTGAACTCAGGAACCCTAGTAAATATGAACTTCCCATAAAGTCCCAGGCTGTAAATCAAGCAACTATTGCGAATGGCCTTACCACGGAAAGGTCAACCGTGCTTGGTCCCACCGAAGGACTTTCATCTTTTGCAGTGTCCAAGGACATCCCAGCAGGTTGCTCCAGCAGCCTCTTGTGGAGGGTTTCTTCAGCCGCATGTGTCTTCTGAGCTCAGCTGGGAGTCCAGATCCCCTCTGTGGGTCATTTGTTGCATTTCTACCTCATCTCCCCTCCCTGCCTGGTTTAAGGGACATTTCCTTTGAGACGCTCTGGAATGCTAAGTGAACCATCGCTATTTGAACCCACCCACTTAGCCACTCAGCTCCTGTTTGCAACAGTTGCAGCTAGATTTAAGATCAAAGGCAGAGGTAAAAGTCAGTGTAGCTGTGCCAAGCATTAATCTCCTATGTCAGTTGTGTTCACTGTTGCTATATATATATAAAAAACCACAACGCGTTTCAATAGCTTGACATACTATTCATTTTTATGCAATGGGAAGAATTTACTTTGCTTCCTGCTACACATTAACCAAAGCATCCTTTCGGGGATTTTGTTTTGTTTTGCTTTTTAACAAAGGTTATCTCCTTCCTAAAAAACAATCTCGACCAAAGGAAGGAAAGAGCCCGCAGCTCTCTTCTCTCCCTTTCTAATGCCATTTTCTCTGTGATGTAACTGAGTGATTTTGCAGCAGAAAGCTCCAAAAATTAAACCTGAACTTTCCAAATAGCTTCCTAATAACCGTTGCCCAAATCAATGGGGCTCCATGAATATTTTGACACAGTTTAAATGGGTTTGTATCCTCACCACTGAGATCTGGTGATTTAGCCTGTCAGCCTGCAAATGTGGAAATATCACCTCTCACTGAGCAAAGTCCAATATCTCATTAGAAATGAAAATAGAAGAGAAGGCAAGCACAAACGCTGTCAGTGGCGGTGAGAGAAGAAATTAAACCTCTGGAGGCCTGTATATCTTATACAAAAGATTATGCACTGCCAGGCTGTATAAATCATGCCAGGGCTGTGGGGCTGCAATGGGCTAGAAAATAAAAAACCATAAAAGTGTCATATTGAAATACAGTCACTGAGAATTCTTTTATGATGAGTCTAAATTCGCCTGACATTCTCGCAAATTCAGAGGCCTGCTTGGGTTGTTTATACCCGGCCTTTCTCTGTCAGTCACGAAGTCCCAGCTTCCACAGCAAATTATTCTAAACAGGGCTTATTATCAAGGCATAAAAAAGTTAAAACACAGATGGCTGGAGAGTTCCTGTTTAATTTAAATGCCCCATGGCCCACACCAACATGAGTCTGTCTTGTCCTAGATTTATGATCAATAAATTGGCCACACTTATTAGATGGTAGGGCCCTAAGATGTTGGTGGGGAGTATTTCAAATAGAATTAACATGAAGAGATGCAGAGCCATATCCCATCATCTGTGAAATATGGGGCAGGACAAGCTGCACATAAACAGGTATGACCATTCGTACCAAGGGCTACACGGCCCACGCTCTTTCATCAGCACCAAGACCCATGACAGGTATTAATTATTATCTTAGGCTTAATTAGCAGAGGCATTTTTCTCCCCAGGTTAACTTAAAAAAAAAACATAATAAATGTTATTATTATCAGAACACAAGCAATTAGGGGACCAGATTTTCAGACTAAAAGGAAGGAAGTTTTGGGTCCAAAGATACAAGCAGGGTTCGTGCCAGCATTTATTTTGGAGTGACACACTGTCTGTCTGTGAGAATATGAGCCAGCTCTCTCCTTGGCTGCTTTACCTTTTGACCTCGCTTGTACACCCGCCAGCCAGTCAGCGGCATTTGTCGGGAATCTGGTATGCTGAAGGTATTGCCGTGGGTGACTGTGAATGCTGAAAAGAAGCAGAGAAGCCTCTGACCTTGAGGTAACCTGAACCCAGAGCCCCTGAGCTGTTCACTGGTGCCTGAACAGGATTCTGCATACACCTCAAGCTGCCATTAAACGTCCCTTTTAGGAACTATTTGGGGGGAGGGGAGAAGGACAAGAGAGGTTAATAGGTAGTTGAATAAGATCAAAGAACGTTATATATCTGTAGGAAAATCTCAGCTTGAAACCAATTCTTTTGTTCAATTAATACACACCAATAAAATACTTTGAAGGTTAGACAATGTCTGTTTTATGTGAAAAGCAGTCTTATGGCAAGAGTGAGCTGGGACTTTGGACCCATCAACAGAAGCAGGCAGAAGCCAGGCAGTCTGGTATTCAAGTCCAGACTTGGCCTTTTACTGAGTGTGTGTCTGGGAGCCCGGGGCAAATTGCTCCATCTCTTTCTTTTGATTGCTCCAGGGGAGCAGGCAGGGACTGCTAAGCATCAAAGGAGAAGGCCCATCTGCACACCATATTGCCAGCCAAGGGAGCTTGGAGGAGTTGTGCACAGAGCCTGCCTCTGTGGCCTGTCTGCTGCAGGAGCCCTTTCCAATCCACCCAGGAAACAGAACGTCTGGGGCATTCTTCACATCATCAGGGCAATACTGTCCCATCTCATCTCCCTGTTCCCTTGCCACAAAGATTGTCTCTCTTCTCCGAGTGACAGCACATCTTAGCATTTGAGAGAGAATGGAGGGTACGGGAGCAGGTGACTCAGTTATGGGGACCTACTGCCACCATTGTAGGTCACAGCATCTCTGCCTGGCTTTCCCTAGGACCTTCATTCGAAGAAATATCAGAAAGGAAGGCTTACTGACAAGTAACTTCAGTCACCCACAGTGACAACGTCAAGGGTTTCAACGTGTCTTTAAGTTAATGCCCGAGTCCTCTGTAAGCCATCTTCTTCGCCCCAACACTGATTACTACAAAATGATGGTGCTCTTCCCTCTGCAGGAGCCAGACCCACTTAGGAAAAGCTGTGGGAGGAGAAAGGCTCCTGGCCCTACTTATTTCCCAAGAAGAGCATAGTGACCTTGGCCTTATTACTCATCTGTGTGTTCTGGCCCTGGAGCAGGAAGCAGATGGGGGAGATCAGCTACTCCTTCAGAGTTACCCCTCAGGCCTTGCACTGAAGTTCCAGCACCATGTAAAATCCCCCTAGCCTCAAGGGAAGCAAATGCTTGGCTAACATTGGCAGCCAGAGCCGCCTGAGGCTCTGCCAAGGTTCACCCCAGTTCATGCCTTCAAGTGTCCTTGTCTCTCTGGAAAGCCAGCTCCCTCAAGATTTGTAACTTGGCTGTGGTCAAATAACTTTGAAATGGAATGTTGTACCTCAAGATTGATAGCCCAGTGGGCACCAAGATCTCATTTGTTTCCTGCCCAGGAATTTTTCAGCGGAGGAGAGGTGAAGGCGGAAGTGTGGAGCGGAATATCAAGATAGATGCAGCATGTGTACTGCTCCCCCGCAAGCTGCCCCCCTCCTCACCCCTTTTAGACATTCACAGCCAGATTTGAACCTTCCTTCACAGCTAGCAGGACCCACGGGAACATCACAGCCAGGAGCCTCCTGGGAACCAGGCACCACAGTTTGTCTGGATTACCACTTCTTGTGAGAGGAGCTGGGGAACAAGGTACTAGTGGATGAAGGAGATCAGAGTGCTCTTCCGCAGTCCTCTCCTGAAGATCCAACGATCATTGCTGGTGACTTGCTGTTGAACCCCTTGGCCAAAGAGGGCTGCCTTGATCAAGCTTATGATCCCTCTGTGGGGATATCTTGAATCTCATATTGGCCAACACAGAGTTCCACCCTTTGCCCCTGCTGGCCAGCTCTATGACCATTCTAGGTCATTTGGCACTGGCCTAGGCCTTTGGGAGAATGCAGCATAGCTCCCCTTTTCCTTCCACCCAGCCCTTATATTCCCATACAGCTGGGGCTCCCCAGTACCCATGGCTGTCTCATCTCATCCCATCTCTTCCTTGGGAAACCTCACCTGTGACAATTCTCCCAGCATGCCCTGAGAGAAGAGATACCCAATGAGCATAAAAGAGGAAGGACCCCCCCACCCCCGCACACACACACATGCAAGTGGAGAACAATACACTAACATCCATTCAATATTCAGACTCGACTGGCTTCCCCTTCCTCATTGCTGGGGTGGGGTGCAGGTCGAGGGAGAACATAGCTGTTTGTGTGACCATAGTAAAGAACATGCCAATGAGATGATTAGCTTTACTTCTTCCCTGGATTGCCATCACAGTCTGAGAAGAACATGCCTGTTAAATCCAAAAGCCTTTGCTACGTTCATGGGCATGCTTCTACATTTGAGAGAGATTAAAATAGGGACTTTGGGGTGAGGAGAGCCGCACAGGCTCTGGCCGTGAATAGGAAGTGGGTGAACCCACAGAACATGAGACCAGTGAGATGCTCCGCTTCTTCTGTATTTATACCTAAAATTCTAGGAACGTCCTGAAATTTGAGTTTTGAAAAAAAAAAAGAGTAACCTTTTATTAATATGTAAAATAAGAGGTTATCAGCTTATAAAGCATTATTGACCAGCTAGCTTAGAGTGAGGAGGACCGCAGGTGAGAGTGGTTGTGTGGATGAGGAGCCGGCAGGAGGAATCAGCTAGAACTGCCCTACCAATTCCTGAGCCTGAGATGCCAGGAGGCAAAGAGATGTTCCCCAAACACAGTGCCCCATAGAGGAAAATACGATTTGCATCATCATAAAGTCATGCCACAGGTACTTGCTCCTGTGGCAAGTGTTTCTGGGCTTCGATTTATAGACATTGATGCAAAGTTTTCTCTTAAAGTAAGTGTCTATAAATACAAATGACTTCTATCACGTGAAGTATTTAGCAGTACAAGCAGCTCACAGAAATCACTTTGAAAGCATCACAGTGGTGGTACGTGAAGGAGGAAAGTCTGATGTTAAGCCTGCTGTTTGGGGGTTCAGAAGAATTAGATAAAAGACACGGCTAGCTACCGTGTTGTAGAAACACAGCAAGTATTAAATAAATGTCAAAGGCTATCACTTAGAATTTATGTCAGGTTGTCCCAACTGTGTACAGTTTTCACTGTTGTTTCTGATATGTTCCTAACCGGGCTGGTTTTTTTCCTCCCTGTTATGTATTAGATAAAATGGGTTCAGGGTCTTTAATCCCTAGCATGTGTGAATGGCTGAGATTTTGTTATTGATCACATCCTTGTTATTACTTACTAACTACATACATGACATGTAGCAGGCATTGTTAAAGCCATTAATTAGTCACAAAGACTGGGTGCAGTGGCTCATGTAGGAGGACAGCTTGAGCCATACAGTGAGTTCCAGGCCAGCCTGCACTACAGAGTAAGATGATGAGTTAAGAAGAAAATCATAACTCTATGGTGTGTCGCTGAGTATAACACCACTTCTCCATGTTCTAGAGAGCTTGGCCTACATAAAATGTGTGAGTGTGTGTGTGTATGTTGTGTGTGAGAGTGTGTATGTGTATGTGTGTGTATGTGAGTGTGTATGTGTATGTGAGTGTGTATGTGTATATGTGTGTATGTGTGTGTGTATGCTGTGTGTGAGAGTGTGTATGTGTTGTATGTGTATGTGAGTATGCATGTGTATGTGTGTGTATGTGTATGTGTGTATACATATGTATATGTGTTTAAGTGTGTGTGTGTATATGTGTGTGAGTGTGTATATGTGTGTGTGAGTGTATGTGTATATGTGTGTATGTGTGTGTATGTGTGTGCATATGTGTGTATGTGTGTGTGAGTGTGTGTATATGTGTGTAAGTGTGTGTATGTGTGTATGTGTGTGTATATGTGTGTAAGTGTGTGTATGTGTGTATGTGTGTGTATATATGTTTAAGTGTGTGTGTGTATGTGTGTGTGCATGTGTTGTGGATTGAGGGGAGGCTTTTTGTTCCATTTTATTTTGCCTATTTTTGATCCTATCATTTTTTGTTTTGTTTTGAGGGTTTTTGTTTGTCAGAGAGAGAGAGAGAGAGAGAGAGAAAGAGAGAGAGAGAGAGAAATGAAACATGAAATTGGATGTGTAGCAAGATATGGGAAGAATTGAAGGAGGGAAAAACATGATCAAAATATAATGTGTAAAAAATTGCAATAAAAATGTTTAAAAAAGAAAATTATTAAAAACAAAAACAAAACAAAAAACCTAGGGAAATTATGCAATCAGGAAGATCTTCAGACTAGATATAGGGACACTTTGGGAAACTTGAGAAAACTAATCATTTTCAATTTTTTTCTTTTTGTGTCCCACAAAGCTCTGTTTAAAGAACTATTATGGGGAACCTGGAAACACCCAAGAACATGGCACAGAGACCAGTCTGATGGAAGAGGGGTGGGTGGGCTGGGAGGGTCTCGTGGGCCCTGGACGCCTACACCCCAACCCACCGAGGCTGTGTCATTTCAAAGGCTGACTCTGGGCACATCTTTTGTTCTTAATCTTTGTGCAGTTGGTACTTTGTGTGCTCAGCATGGTCAAAAATATGTACTTTTTAATTAATTAATGCACACTGACTATACAATTACATACACTTATGGTCTTGTCCATCCCCCTCGTTTCTCTGAGGCAGGGTCTAACTGACCTGGAACTTATTATGTTTGGCTAGGCTGATCTTGAACTTGTAGAGATCACCTGCCTCTGCCTCTTGAGTGCTGGAACTAAATCTCTTTTTTACATTTTTGAAAAATAATTTCTTGCCAGGCATAATCATGACATTTAATACATGTTCATGATATATACTAGTAGATGAGGGTTACTGGTGTTATTAACTCGATGGTATTCTTGTTTTGTAACAGAATGCTCAAAATTCTCACTACTATTTTGAAATATCCAATTAGTTGTTAACTATGATTACTGTGGCAAAGAACTCTAGGTGCCATTCCTCCTATGATCTGCATCCTGGCAGTATGGAGCAGAGGTCACAGACTCCCTTTGACAGTATTTCAGATGTGTCTTGCCAAAGAGCCAAATATATATTCATAGGTATGAATAAATACACGCGAATATATATAAATCCAGGGGAAACACCAACCAAAGAGCCAAGGCTATAAATCCTACCCAGAACCCGAGTTTCTGGCATATTGATCACTGTACAGCCCCAGGACCCAGAAAGACCCCTGGCACACACTGGATAAACAAACAAAAGAATGTATAGAAAGTTTGTCACAGGGACACCTGAGAGATGGAATTAATGGGTCATGGGGCAGGGGGGCGGGCTGGTAAGGGGCATGTTTTCTGGGCTCTCAGAAGGAGCTGTTTGGAAGGCCAGCGTAGGTGGCGGAACGATCACAATGCCCTGAGTGTTGGGAGCTCTACAGGCTCACACCTGAGGTTATGAGGTAGCTGAAGAAATGCTAAAAGAAAAAAAAAAAAAAAGAAAAGAAAATTGAGGTCTCCAAGAAGGAAGGACACTGGTGGTGGGTGGGGCTTGGGAACTTGAATGAGTCAAAGGAGATTTGGGATTTGATCAAGGAGATACATGGAGAATTGGCACTGTCACAGTAATTCTTCAGAATAATGGTCAGGCGTTAGCTTGGGGTATATATAGATCACCCCTTGGCTCTATAGACGTGACTCAGCCCAGGCAGCTGCTGTGTGTCCTGGAGAAAGAGGCAGAAGAGTGACAAGCTTGTACTCAGAATTATCCCACAGGCTTTGCCAAAACACAAGCCCCTGACATCTTGCGGCCAGCGGGGTTGGAAAGAATGACAGCTAAATGAATGTTCTTGTTTCACATGCCTAAGTGCATGTTCCACACCCTGCTCCTCCTCCCGTCTCCATCCCAGGCCATCCCACCAGGGGCCCAACAGCTTTTATCTTTCCCCCCAAGCTTCTGTGGGCCACTAATCCTTGGAGAATAAATCTGATCCTGAATACTTCTTGTCCCCTGGCCCCATACATTTATTTGGTACTATTTTGGTGGCTCAATGGACAGACGTGGGTTGTCCCCATACATGGATGAAAAGAGACTTACTCCAATAAAGAAAATGGAAAGAGACCAAGGAAGACACCAGATGTGAACCTCTTTCGTATATACACCCACATATACTCACCCACACATACACACACACGTACACACACATACACACACACATACACACACATACACACACATATACACACACACATACACACACATATACACACACATATACACACACACATACACACACATACACACACACATATACACACACATACACACACATACACACACATACACACACATATACACACACATACACACCACACACATACACACATATACACTCACATACATATACACCCACACACATACACACACATACACACACATACACACATATACACACACACACACACTTATATACACATACACACACATACACACATACACACACACACACACACACACAAAGAATAAAAATAAAATTGAGAAAGTTGTTCCACCTAAGGAAGCAAGTTACTTTTTAATTTTTTTGAGGATTTTATATCTGAATATTGTGTCCCTTTCCTCCCATGTCTCCCTCCACCAATTCCCTCTTTAATTATTATTGATGTGTATGTGCATGGGTGTGCGTGTGTATGTGTGTATGTGTGTGAAAGAGAGAGAGAGAGAGAGAGAGAGAGAGAGAGAGAGAGAGAGAGAGACAGACAGACAGACAGACAGACAGACAGACAGAGAATGAGAAACTGAGTCCATTTAATGTTGTTCTTGCATTCATGGGTTTAGGGCTGACCACTTGAAATTGGACAAACTATCAGGGGGAGAAAATAATTCTCTTTACCAACAGCCATTGATTGCAGCTCTTTATCTAGGGGTGGAACTTTGTGAGATCTTTCCCATTCCTGCTTCCTCATCAACTGGACTCATCATTGCTCAGGCCTTTTTTAAGCCACCATACTGTTGAGATTTTGTGGGTGTAGCTTCTTTGTCATATCTAGAAGGCACCATCATACAGAAGACTTCCTGGCCCTCTGGCTCTTACAATTCTCTGACCCATCTCCTCTCCAAGTCTTTGGTGTAGGGATTGTGTTGTAGATATATCAGCTAGAACTAGGCACCCCATATGACTTACTCTGTGCATTCTGATCAGTTATGAGTCTCTATAATTGAATAAAAGATACTTCTGTGATGAGAAGTAAGAGCTACACTTATCTCTGAGTATGTGTATTTAGAGTACAGTTAGATATTACATTGGTTTAGGAAAATGGCAGCAGTAGAATCTATAACATCCATGATCTTTCCAGCTAGGGTAGGATTACAGTTCCAGGCACGGATTGCATCTGATTGAGTAGCTAAGTCCAATTGCACAGTGGTGGTTACCCCCTAGTTAAAAGTGTCACTACGGTACAGTTGGGGACGTCTTGCTGGTCTGGTCATTGCTGTGGTTCACAGGCATCAGAACTGGGTAGGATTACTGACTGGTTTTCTCCACTGGTAGCTTACGTAGCACCTTTAGATACTATGAGAGTTAGATCTCAGGGAGGAGGCCTGCAGGCCTTTCTACCTCGATTCCTCCACGTTCTGTAAGACTCTATTGATGAAGATAAAATTTACTTCTTTATTATTTCAAACAGTTATTTTAAAGCACATCAGAAGAAGCAAATCACGCTATACCAATATGCTCATTATAAATAATTCTCATCTATCCCTAAAAGCCTTTTATGTATTTACTAACTTGTTTCAGACTCTCAGTATTATACTGCAATCCCTTGTGGATTCGAAGGTAATGAAATGGCTTTTCTTAAACAAATATTCTGGGAGTCACACTTCACTAAATCGAGACTTACCTTTTACTCGGACTTAGCTAGAGTTTAATGCCTACTGTGCAACTCCAACCTGGGCTTTTCCTGTAGCCCATTTCAAAAAAACATATTTGCTCAGCCGTATCAGTCAGGTGTTCAATCATGCCTCCTTTGTATCAGGCACCTCAAGGGCAGGAGATAACACACGTGGGTTTGAATTTTAATAGCTGGGAATATGTCTATGTGAGGTTCATTGTATTTGCTAGATGTCAGATGCCAGGAAGGACAGTAAAACATCATTGTGATCCTTGGTGTTTCCAGCAGCTGGAATGGTGGTATCATCTTTGCAGCACTGAGATTGTGCTATGACGTCAGTCTGGGAGTACTTGGGAGTATGCAAATGGAATAGGGGTGGGTGATTCTGGGTTGTACTAGTTGGACATGTGGTAGGGGTGACAGAATGGGTTTCCAGAGAGTCTATATGCATAGACGGAAATGGCATTTCTTTCCTGCTATATTAATTTCAAGGCTGATATTTCAATCTACCCTGTTCAGTAGCAATTCTTTTCTTTTTATCATTTTAGCAAAATCTAGAAAATATAGAATTATACCAAGAAGAAAAAAAATTAAATAATCCTAAATTCTATAAATCATAAATAGCTGATTGTGATTTTGGTGTATTTATTGTGTGTCTCTTTTTTCTCTCTTCACACACATTTTTAAAAAAGCAATTTTTAGTATTATATTGTTTATCCAACTTATTTTTTCATTTACTACAATTAGAATTTTTTATGTTAATAGATACCAGCTGAAAACAAGTATCTCATATTGCATCATCATTTATTCAAACTCTTCCTTGTTGATGAACATTTAGCCTGTTTTCATTTTTCTTACTTACATAAAAATAAACATTCTTGAATATAAATATATGCTAATAGCTCTGGCAAGTCATTTCTGTTCCTATTCTTGGGTGTCCTCCTTGGGGCTGCAGAGGTGTCAGTGTGCCTTGTGTCTTGATGGCAGACTGATGGTTTATTTGGAGGAGGATGATTGGCAGTTACATGGCCCAATGACATTTCATCAATTAATGACTTTACTTGTTTATTCTTCAAGAAGCTGTGATGATGGCCTCTGAGCTAGGCACTGTTGGAACCTGCAAAGTGAGATCATGGACTACACCAACACTTGGAGAGATGCCTGAGCAGCACCTATGAAACCCTTGATAGTGCTTGACTGTGACAACTATCAGCACTCACAGGGACTCTCTGACACATATATGTTATAACTGTTCAGTGCTCACACAGCTCCTAGCAGTGTCGTGGTTTTCATAGCAAGACAACAAAAGTTCAGGGAGGTGAATTCATTTTTCTGAGGATTTCACGGCAAGTAAGAGGTTGGACTTGGGTGTGAGGTCAGCCTTTAAAGAGATGGATGTCCACTGCTGTTGTAAACTTTAACAGCAAGCAGGTTACTGCAAAGGTAATCTGCTGTCATTTTCTCCAGTGCATTAACGAGAACATCTACTCAAAGAGAAGCATTATGGACAGCAGGCTAGATGGATGGGTGGCAGGTGACTTGGGCGAATCATTTTTTTGTTGTTTGTTCCTTTATGGTACTAGGAATAGAACCTGGGCCTTCCATGTGTTAAGCAAGTATTTAACCACTGGGGTATATCAATGTCCCCTGTTTATAAGTCAATTATTTCAAAGTAGGAAAGTCATCCCAAGAGAGATCTAGGGAAGTCATGGAGAAGTAATATCTGATAAGAAAATGGTAGGGAAGATGTGGAGATGGGGAGAAGGTTTGGCACGTGGAACTGCTTGAAGAGTAATCATGAGAATGGAGTTCAAATCTTCTGCACCTGTGTAAGGTTCTGGGGATGGTTGTGTGTGCACACATCCATAATCCCCCAGTTGGTACTGGGAGGCAGAAGGAAGGGAGAGAAAAGGGAAGGATTCGTTGGGATTTGCTGGGTGCCAGCCCAGCTCCATTTTCAGTGAGAGACCTGTCTCAAGAGAACAAGGCAGAGAGTGATGGATCATTATAGTAAGTCCTCTTTGTCCTTCTTTGTCCTCTGTGTATGTTCACGAGTGCATGCATCGGTACACATGCATGCACAAACATGTACACACACATTCATACACATAATTTTTTAGAAAGAAAAGAAGTAAAAAAGCAGTAATAATTTTCTTTGTAATAATAGGGATCTTAGTGAAGCCCTAGTTTATATTCCTAGCACACTTTTTGAAAAGCTCATTGGACACATGGACAAATGAATGAGTAGTTTGGTATCAGCCATGGTGGGAATAAACTATAGAACCTGGAGAGCAGGGCTCTTTTTTGTTTAGCACCTCGGCTGAGTGGATAACTATTTATGGGCACAGGCTTAGGCTTGTGAGAATTTGTGTGAGTCCAGAGAGAGGAAGAGCCTGAAGAGACTACCAACAAGAGCTTCCTCTCCTCCTCCTCTGCTGCATCTCATTGAGCTGTACAAAAGAGGCTTTGCTGAGATAGTGGGGACTTCTAGGCAGCTAGGGGTTGGATGCAGTGGAAGAACCATGGTGGGAACTGGGGACAGGACAGAAGAAGGGTCCTATTGTTGTCTGCCTTTCTCAGCTCTGTTTCCAGGACAACAACATGGATGGGAACAAACTTCACCTAAACCTGTTGATAGATAACCCGCCTGGGAAGCCCTGGTGTAGGATCAGCTGAGTATGAAGGTAAGGACATAGATGATGCTGGGTCTGGCATAAAGTTTACACATCTGTCACACATCTGGACCAGCAGCCCCCCCCCCCCCCCCCCCCCCCCCCCCGCCGCCCAAGTACAGATGAGGAAAACAGACCTCACAGAGTATGGAATGGGTCATCCCAAGATCATGGCCTATTTTAAATAACACATCTTTGTCAAGGCTTCTTGCGTGAAGCAGCTCTCTGCATTTTTGATGTTGATGTTATCTTAGTCTCTTAAATTCCATGTGTTTTCCTCAGGCATGGACTGGGGATGTGAGGGTTAAATACTGCACATAATGAACTTATACATAATAAGCTCTCGATAAATACTAATGCAAGACCCTAGTTATGGACAGAAGGAGGAAGGGAGGAAAGAAGGGAAGGAGAGAGGGACAGAGGGAGGGAGGGAGGGAGGGAGGGAAAGAAAGAGAGTGCAAAAAGCCAGAATACTACTACTGCACAAACATCATGACCAAGAAGCAAGTTGGGGAGGAAAGGGTTTATTCAGATTACACTTCCACAATGCTGTTCATCACCAAAGGAAGTCAGGACTGGAAGTCAAGAGGTCAGGAAGCAAGAGCTGATGCAGAGGCCATGGAGGGATGCTGCTCACTAGCTTGCTTCCCCTGGCTTGCTCAGCTTGCTTTCTTATAGAACCCAGGACTACTAGCCCATCACCCACAATGGGCCCTCCCACCCTTGATCACTAACTGAGAAAATGCCTTACCTCTGGATCTCCTGGAGGCATTTCCTCAAGGGAGGTTCCCTTCTCTGTGATAACTCCAGCTTGTGGTAAGTTGACACACAAAGCCAGCCAGTACAACTACTAAAAATGCACTAAACTGATATGCTAGTATATCAAAACCCAGGACATACACACAGGTAAAACATTAACATTTGAAACCTCCAGTCTGAGTACTTTCCTCAAATCCAGGTTATGCAAGTATTTTAGTGAGTGATTCACCAAAGCATTAGCTATCTCATTTTATTAAAACTCCAAAAGACTCTGGGTAGGTAATCGCCAGATAACATTAAAGAGCACACAATCCCATAGTCCTAAAGAATGTTTAACCAGGCCTGTCCCCCTGTTGGAGGCACAGATCTCATGTCTTTCTATGCTGATGGGAATGGTATCAGACTACATGTCCATGGCTGTGCTCTGTAAGAGCAGCCAAAGTCAAGGGGAGGCAGCCCTGGCTTAAGGCTGAGTCATGGGTCTACAAGTGTGGCTAGTAGGGAGGAGGTCTGGATAAGCCTCTCCCTTTCTGTGAGAGGCTTACACTTACAATCTTCCAGCCAGCAGGGAGTGTGTGGCTGGAGCCTGACCCATAGGGCTTGTTCTTCCAGCTCTGCTACTTTCTTCATGTCTGTAGGCAAGGTGCACGGCTTCTCTGGGCCTTCTTTTCTCATTTGAAAAGCGGGACTACATTACCTACTTCATAGGATTGCGAGGGATCAACCTGAGCAGCATATGGAGAGCATTTAGAACAGTGTCCAACTCATAACATAAACATGAGGTCATGTTATTTTGTTATTGGTCTTTATACTTTTGACTGTAGTAAAAATATATAAAATGAAATGTCCATTTTTTCCCATTTCAAGAGCACAATTCACTGACATTAAATGCATTCACATTGTTGGTGGTGGCAAGCACCTTCACCCACTGATTGGTCTAGCCAGACCATATTTAAAGATTTTTATGCCCATATTTGGGGTTATTAAAAGTGTGGTACATACCAGGGTAATGTGAACTGACTTATGCACTTTCCTATAATGTAGATGACTCTCACAGTTTGAAAATTTCATATTCCACCATTCATTTTCCTCTTAGACATTTCTGCCCTGGCTTCATGTCTCCTTGAAGTACCATAAAGCATATATTGAGTTTTAACACCTGTAAGTAAAGATTGCCCATGGGGTTCATTCGGAGAGTTCCAAGGTTTTCTAAACCCTTCCCCCTCTAGCAACTAAAATGTGGTTTTTTTTCTCTTCTTTTATATTATTTGAGAATTTGGCACATGCATATAGTGTGTTCTGATCAGGACCACCTCTCTTCCTCTCTCACTCTCTCTTTAACTTTCTGAGGTAACTGCAATGGCATGTCTTTGGAACTGTCAGAGCAAACAACTCACCCACCCGGCTGACACAACCCAGTTGACTGTAAAAGACTTGCTGACCGAGGCCTTCAAAGATGCTACAATGCTCACCGACAAGCAGCATCCCCGGGAACTTGACCTTTAGTCCCCTTCTTTGTACCATAAGGTTAGGCCATATGAGCTAGTTTTGAGTATGAGAACCTGATTACACAGGATTTCTGAGGCAGGTGGGGTGACAGGTTATAGCTGCTGTATGGGGAGACAGCAATGGTGGTTAGAGGGGCTTGTTTTGGTTAATTATATGGCTTACCCTGAACTACTGATTCCTAAAGGTTTAAACTCTGTCCTTAAGACACCAAATCTAGGGTCTCCTCATTATGGTGGCACTAGGATTCTTTCATTTAACCAGGTCAAAGATGACTCTCATTTGTCAGCCTGTCTCCTAAATGATTTACAATCAACATCAGAACTCACTCTTTTATTCGCGTCTTTCCCACACAGACGGGCATTTCTCATTGTCTCGGAGGAGTTGGGAAATGATGCCCAATGGGCAGATTTCATTTACTCTTTGTCAAAAACCAAATACGTGCTCTGTGGCATTTTTAGGAGGTGTGAAATTGGAGCCAGAACATAAAAAGAAAAAATTGAAGGAACATAAAACTTTCAAAGTGTGGAAATCTTTAACTTCCTTTAGAAATTTATCAATTGATTGGCATCACCCTGGTACATGCCCCACTTTTAACCATCCCTGAGATCAGGGCATACTTCATGTACACACTCGCTCACCAGGCATCTCCTGAGCCTGGGAGACTAGGCCCCGGCCTAGTGTCAAGGGAAAAGAAGACGCTCATCGGTCCCCAGGGAGTCATATCAATCTGTGTTGAATCAGGACAAGGTTAGCTTGCTATACCCCATACATTGTATCAGAGATTTTGCTATGTAAGTATTGGTTAGCAAAACAGAAGTCTAACCATAAGAGAATACCAGCTATGTAAGGCACACAACAACCTCCAAGGATGAAACTCAGTCTTGCTGGAGAGGACAGGACTGTGGCTCACCGAATGCTGGCAAGGATGGTACAATGTTTTAACTGCCAATAGAAATTTGTGAGACATGAAACTAGCCAGACTACCTCCCCAGGGGTGCTAGGGATGGTTCTCAATAGGAAGAGAGCCACAGTGGAGGGGAAGGTCCTTTGCCAGGCCCCTCTGCTGATTCAGCAGGTTTCTCAGCAGGTTTCCCCAGAGTCCAGCTGCTACAGCATCCAGCATTGAGACCTGACACTCATCTGCATCAGCAGTTTCACAGCCGAGTGAGACATCCTTGCACTGATAGGCATGCCCAGCACATCTGTACAGCTTCCAGATTAACCTGGCCCCTTACAGGCTGATGGAACTTCCATCTGAGAAAGAGTTCCCTTTACTGGCTGATGGAAGCTGGAGTCTATTGGCTCAGGGTGCCTGAAGACTAAAAAGTGCTTTAAGAAATGAGAAGAGAAGCTATGGAAGATGAGAAAACCATAGACAGGTTTGAGCTTTTCTTATTTGCTAAAGGTTCTTGGAGTCCTCTCTTTTTACTCAGTCACTTTTACTGAGATATCCTTCATAAAATGAAAAATGCACACACACACACACACACACACACACACACACACACACACGTATCTGAGAAACCACTACCATCATAAAAATACAGAACATTATCACCCAAAGCTCTCTTGACATTTTTTTGCAGTCAGTCCCTATCCTTAATTTCCTATGGTGTCCAAACAACCATGGATCCCCATTCCTTAAATATGGATTAGAATCACCTATGTTAGATTTGCAAATAAATGAACACACAGTATATAATCATGTCTAAATAGTGTTTTTTGAAGTTCATGCATGTTGTATATATATTAACTTTAATTATTTTACCTGGGGATTCTATTCGACTGGATGGATCTTCTATTTGTTTGTTTTTGTTTTTTGTTTTTTTGTCTATATGTCAATGATGGGCATTTAGATTATTTCCAGTTTGGGACTATTTTGACAAAAGATGATTAGTTTAAATCTTTCTTAGAGGTATACATTTTCACTTATATAGGTGAGATTCCAGGATAATATTGTAATTATATCTCTAATAGAGTGAGACATTTCAAGATTTTCCAATGGAGTTGTGTAGAATTCTGTTTCCTCTGTGTCCTGTCAATGCTTGACATTGTCATTCATAATTCTAGTTAGAAGTTCTTAGAGCCTTAAAATTAAGCTTTAACTTAATTTAATTTAATTTTTGGGTTTTTTTCGAGACAGGGTTTCTCTGTGTAGTCCTGACTGTTCTGGAACTCACTCTGCAGACCAGGCTGACCTCGAACTCAGAAATCCTCCTGCCTCTGCCTCCCAATGCTGGGATTAAAGGCGTGCAGCACCACCGCCCGGTTTCATTTTTTTTTTTTTTAAATCATGGTTAAAACCTATAACATAAAATATACCACCAAACCCTTTCAAAGTTGTGTGAAATACATTTACACTGTTGTATAACACACTGTTAGAATATCTACTGAAACTATCCATTGAGAACTGCAGCTTTTGTTCTCCATGTGTCCTTTAGAGGTTATACTTGGGGATGGGGAGTGGGGTGGGAGTAGGGCTGGAGAGATGGCTCAGCGGTTAAGAGCACTGACTGCTCTTCCAGAGATCCTGAGTTCAATTCCCAGCAACCACATGGTGGCTCACAACCATCTGTAATGGGATCCAACGCCCTCTTCTGGTGTGTCTGAAGACAGCTACAGTGTACTTATATACATAAAATAAATAAATAAATCTTAAGGAATTATCAGTCTGTTTGGGCCGGTGCCCTAAGCAGACTTTGGGTGCAAAATCTGCAGCAAGTCCCACAACACTCAGAGGAAGCTCCACTCTCAGGCACTCTAATAGGCCCAGGATCACAGAATTCCAGAATCACAGGATCACAGAGACAGCTTGACTCTGAGGAGTTCTGACACAACCAGAATCACAGGAAGGACAGGCTCCAGTCAGATTTAACCAGGGCAGGTAGCACTAGAAATAACCAGATGGCATGGGACAAGCATAAGAAAATAAACAACACAAACCAAGGTTACTTGGCATCATTAGAACCCAATTCTCCCACCATAGCAAGTCCTGGACACACCACCACACCAGAAAAACAAGACTAAGATCTAAAATCACTTCTCATGATGATGATAGAGGACTTTAAGAAGGACATAAATAACTCCTTCAAAGAAATACAGGAGAACACAGGTAAACAGCTAGAAGGCCTTCAAGAGGAAACAGAAAAATCCCTTAAAGAATTACAGGAAAACACAATCAAACAGGTGAACGAAATGAACAAAACCATCCAGGATCTAAAACTGGAAATAGAAACAATAAAGAAATCACAAAGGGGGACAACCATGGAGATAGAAAACATAGGAAAGAGATCAGGAGTCATAGATGCAAACATCACCAACAGAATACAAGAGATAGAAGAGAGAATCTCAGGGGCAGAAGATACCATAGAAAACATTGACATGACAGTCAAAGAAAATGCAAAAAGCAAAAAGGTCGTAACCCAAAACATCCAGGAAATCCAGGATACAGTGAGAAGACCAAACCTAAGGAAATAGGTATAGAAGAGAGTGAAGACTCCCAACTAAAAGGACCAGTAAATATCTTCAACAAAATTATAGAAGAAAACTTCCTCCCCTGTGGATTGAGAGATCTCCACAACAATCCCAGTCCGTGGCACCTAACCTAAAGAAAGAGATGCCCATGAACATACAAGAAGCCTACAGAACTCCAAATAGACTGGACCAGAAAAGAATTTCCTCCTGTCATATAATAATCAAAACACTAAGTGCACTAAACAAACAGAGAATTTTAAAAGCAGTAAGGGAAAAGGTCATGTAACCTATAAAGGCAGGCCTATCAGAATTACACTAGCCTTCTCACCAGAGACTATGAAAGCTAGAAGATCCTGGGCAGATGTCATAAAGACCCTAAGAGAACACAAATGCCAGCCCAAGCTACTATACCCAGCAAAACTGTCAATTACCATAGATGGAGAAACCAAGATATTCCATGACAAAACCAAAGTTACACACTATCTTTCCACAAATCCAGCCCTACAAAGGATAATAGATATAAAACACCAACATAAGGAGCAAAACTACACCCTAGAAGAAGCAAGAAAGTAACCTTTCAACAAACTCACACAAACATAATTCCACCTCTAACAACAAAATTAACAGGAAGTAACAATTACTTTTTCTTAATATCTCTTAATATGAAAATTAATAATAGCAACTTATCCTAATCGATTCAAATTCAAAAGTATGAGGAATTGAAAATTTGCTATCATCTGGTGGTCTCTCTAATTTGGTAATTGGAGAAATAGGTCCAATATTGTACAATCTACATACACTTTCTGCTTCTTTGTACCTGACACTGTCTTGCCGGCTACCACATAATGGTCTTGAAACCATGCTTCGCCTATCTCAACCTCGCTATTAGTAGGATTGTTTATTTGATGTTTTTACACTATACTATGGTTTTCAGAACAGCTTACATATTTCAAAATTATTTATACAGCCAAAAGAAACATAAACCATATAGTTGGGAGGTGACTTATAAGAGAACAACAAAGAGTGAGACTGAATACTTTGCTTGATGTTTGTAAACTATTATATCAATTTTGAAGAGAACTTTAGAAGTTACTCTTTCTCTGAGATGAATGCTTTTCAAAATCATCACAGCCAATGAACCAGATTCTTACCTGCACCTAATGTCTGCACCACCCTCCAAGCAGAGCCATTTTTCATTGAAAGAGTTGGTGAATGACTTCACGGACAGACCATTTTGGATAGACCATCTTGATACACACACCATTTCTTAAATGAATGTAATCTGTTCTCTGTGGGCTGAGAATGAAGACAATCACTCTAGTCAAATAGCTTTGACCATAGCAGGAAAGGCACAGCAGAACTTTCAACTCTCAGCTTAGCTACTAGGGAGGTAAAATCCTTTGGTGATGTGAGGGGCATTGAAGTACACTCTTATTACAATGAACTCCAATGTCTAAAAATTGTTCTTATTTTGGGCTTGTACAACAGTAAGAACCAAGATTTAAACTCTACTGAAAACAAAACAAAGAAACAAACAAAAAGACTTTATTTATATTCATTTAAAAAATTAGTAGTGATGTATTATTTTAAAGTACACAGCTAATATGTTTAGAGTTACTTAAAATTTATATTGAGAAAAATATATGTATTTTCAGTATTACTATAGACAAGCATCTACATAAGACTGCTCAATTGATTGTTTTATATCAAACAACTTTTATACTATTCATTTTTATTGTTACAATATTTTATAAATTTTAAAGAATGTGACAAAATTTTAAAAAAGTGATACGTACTGTAGGTATTGAAGGGGGGTCTCTGGGAGGAGTTGGGGTACAAAAGGGAAAGAAGAATGTGATGTAATTCTATTTACTTAAAATATGTTTGTAAATGTTAACAAATTCAGATAAACTGAAATTATGTATATTTTCTCATCATAATGCAAGAAAACTTGAATCAATTAAAAAAAAGAAAAATGCCAATACTTAAAAAAAAAGAAATTATACTTTTCCTTTCAAGATATAGATGTCCACATAGTTACAGGAAATAGAATGGGCCTGTCTCCATCCTTCCTGATACCAGGATACCTGATACTTGCTAACCTATAGCAAATCACAACTGCCTGGTGCCTTCATGGAATCCCTCTCAAAATGCCAACATATGACAGCATCCTGAGCCCACTTCCCAAAGAGACACCAGAAATTGTCTGAGCCCTAATGCTGACCAATGCTCTGAGAACTACATCTCAAGTCCTGGAGAACCACTCATCCATGGTTCCATTTGGGCTTATTTGACTCCAGACTGTAAATCCAGATCCAGAGTTTCAAATTAGACAGAGGTGACATCAAAGTTAGACTCATGTGAGGGGTGAGGAGATGCCAGGGTCAAAAATAGTTACTTCCACAGTTCTAATGGTGGTGCACGCCATTAATCCCAGCACTTGGGAAGCAGAGGCAGGCGGATTTCTGAGTTCGATGCCAGCCTGGTCTACAGAGTGAGTTCCAGGACAGCCAGGGCTATCCAGAGAAACCCTGTCTTGAAAAAACAAAAAAACAAAAATAAAAAATAAAAAACAACGAAAAAAAAAAAAGTTACTTCCATGAGACTTTCCTAAATGAATATCATTGGTCTGAGTTTCAGACTAGCTGTATAGGCAGAGATTTCACTTAGGGCAAATGGAGCAGCTTCTCATAGCTCCCAGCCTCATTTGATGGATAGCCTAAACACTATTCCTAGACCCCCAGAAGAGTGATGAAGTGTTTGAGTTCTCACTCTTACTGAAGCTCAGAGGAGCAGGACTCCACTGTAAAGATGGGGGAGCGGGGGAGGAAAATGCAGCATGAGAGAGGAAGACCAGGTGTGCATGGTAGGCCCATGGGCTGTCGAGCCGATGCTAAGGAGAGAAATCAAACCTTTGAGATGAAGGTTGTCAGGAGAGAAGTGAAGACAAGACAGACCAAGAACAAATTTATCAAACAAATAACAAACAAACAAACCCCCCAAAGAACACATGAAAAGTATTTAGATGAAAATAAATGTGGTGACTGTACCATCATCTCCTTTAGCATCTCTGTGGTGGTTTGAGTAAAGGTGCCCCCCACTGGCTTATACATTTCAGTACTTAGTCACTAGGGAGTGGCGCCATGAGAGGGATAGATGGGTTAGGAGGTGTGGCCTTGTTGGAGGAAGTATATCACTGGGAGTGGGCTTTGAGATTTCAAAAGTCCATTCTAAGCCCAGAGTCTCTCTCTGCCTTCTGTCTTAGTTACAGTTTCATTGATGCGAAGAGACAATATGACCAAGGCACCTTTGATAAAGGACAACATTTCATTGGGGCTGCTTACAGTTTCAGAGCTTCAGTCCATCATCATCATGTCAGAAAGCATGGAGGCACCCAGGCAGGCATGATGCTAGCAAAGGAGCTGAGGGTCCCACATCTTGATCCAAAGGCAGCCAGAAGGCTTCCGTAGGCAGCCAAGGCAGAGGCTTTTCTGCCCTGGATGAAGCTTGAGCATAGGAGACCTCAAAGCTCACCTCCACAGTGACACACTTCCTCCAACAAGGTCACCCCTACTGCAACAAGGCCACATCTCCTAACAGTGCTACTCACTTAAGAGGTAAGCATATTTTTTATATTAGATATTTTCTTTATTTACATGTCATATGATTTCTCCTTTCCCAGTTTCCCCTCCAAAAAACAAACAAACAAAAACAACAAGAGCAAACCCTTGTTGCTGTCCCCCTCCCCGTGCTTGCCATCCCACCCTCTTCCACTTATTGGCCCTGGGGCACAGAACCTTCACAGGGCCAAGGGTCTCTCCTCCCATTGATGATTAACTTTGCAATCCTCTACTATATACATGCGAGGCAAACATATTTAAACCACCACAGCTGTAAGTCAGGATGGAACTCTCGGCTACTGTTTCAGCACCACGTCTACCTGTGTGACACCAGGCTCCCTGCCATATTCACCGTGGACTACACTTCTGAAATGGTAAACCGGCACTCACATGTTTTCTTCTTAAAGGATTGCCTTGGCCATGCTGTCTCTTCACAGCAACAGAACAGTGACTAAGACTATTCATCCATAAGATAACTGTTTTACGATGGCCTCATACTGTTTGGATGGTGCATCAGTTCCTTTGTGACCCGCTGGCAACATCGAGGGACCAGTTGGGAGCTCTTCCCACATCTACGACGTCTCTATCTCTAGGTGACTGCAGTGGTTCCTCATCTCTTGGCTTGCTCCTGTCCCTGAGGGCTTCTTTTGTCTTCCCACTGTGAATGTGCCCTGCTGTACCCCCAGTTTCTCTTACTGCCCTGGAATCTTTTCCCATCAGGAACACATTCCTCTTTGTATCCCCCACTGCCTTTCCTTGGACTCACGGCCTGCTGTTCTTCGCCCCTAAATACATCCCTCTGTCAGGCTTATTCTTGCTTCACCAGCCTCAACCTCCCAAACATCTCCAGGGAGGAACCAACTCGTTTCCTCACTATCCTCCTGTCTCCTTGTCCTGAGCTCACTGTGACCTTTCCTGACATCATTGTCTAATGTGCTCTGTCCACCTTGTCAATCACCTGGCTCTTCTCCTGGATCTCATCTTGGTCTCACTGGACACTGGAACCATCTCACTGGCACCAGGGTATCCTGAGACTCGGGGTTATTGTCACCTTCTCCCCCTTCTCCTCTAGGACATCTTTATAACTTCCTTTGCCTCATAGATACCTGGCGCGTCGAGATCGTATCACATTTCCCTACTTCATTTTAAATCAAATTAGGGTGAAATGTACTGTTCCTGCTGACCTCATCGGGATCGAACTCCCGAGGCAGCAGCCCGGCTCGGCTCATCAGGTGCTTGGAGACAGCTCCAGGGATTAAGCCAGAACCGGGAGCCCAGAATTCAAAAAGAACTAAAACTTTAATCCGCTTTCCTGCCTGGAGCCCTCGCTTGCAGGGGCTTATTTACATGACTGATATGTACTGATATGCTTGTTCCCTGTTCTCACTTATATGCTAAAAGACATAAGATTGTTTTGCCTCAGGTATAAATATCCCAATTCACTAAGTAAAGATCACGCCTTGATAAGCATCTACTTGGCGTCTTCCTTGTGTCTCCTAACCCGCTTATGTTCACAGAATCTTGACTTCCCAGTTCGTGAATCACCCACGTTAAGAAGGAAACTGCGGGCCGGCTTCCTTCAGATACCCCCAGCACTGTACTCTTCTTGGCTGCTTTCTGTAGTCTTTCTTCCACTCCATTGGCAGCTGAGGATTCTGAGCAGACAACCTTGGGCTTGGTTGGTTGTCCTTTTCTAAGGGCACCTGCCTTGCTTTCCACAGTTAGTCCCCCATACCCTGTCTAATGCTGGGTTAGAGGTACTGCTCTACCTTTAAGCCTTTAGTATAATGTCATAAACATTATCAGATGGCATTGAATTCTACTATCTGCCCTTTTGGCTGTTGGAATCCCTCCTTTTGATGGACTAGTGACATCATGGAGGAGAGTCCAAGTAAATCCAGACCCGTTCCCTTCCAACACACTATCTCAGGTAACCCTTCTGGCACCTGACACATGGACGTGTGGTAGCTGGCCATGAACCAGCTCCCCTAAATGACAGGGACACCTTTAGCAGACACATCTGGGAGTAATTGAGCTGTGATTGGCACCCACGGTCCCGCTCTGAACTGACAGTGAGCAGGCCCAGGAGCACAAGTCTCATCCAAGTGGTGTCTCCTTTCTCCGAGGTGACTTTGTATTGCTTCGCGGAGGCTGGCATGCTGTTTCGGGGGTGCCTACTGGGAGCTGCACCTGAGCCTGGTGCCTGACTGTGGCAGACAGCTGCCTAGTTAAGGCAAATTTTGCAGTTAAATTGTGTTCTGCTTGGGAATTGGAAATGATTGCAGAAGGACAAATGCAAATGAGCTTCCGGTTCAAGGTAGGAGCGAATGGAGACAGCTCTGCCTGGCATCTCTTCCATTCCTTTTCCAACTACTGTTTTGGAGAGACTTACGGGACACTTTCCAAATTGCTCAGGAGAGGGCAGAGGGGCTTTGGTGCAATGGGGAAACCATAAGCCTTGGGGGATGACCCTGATATTGTGATCTAAGCATAGATATCAGCTTGCTGGTCTCAGGTGCTTGCCTAAACACTGATATGCTGGGGAACCTCGGGTGGTTCACATAGCTGACATTCAGTCTTCTTATCTTTAAGCTGTCTTTATTAGTGATGACACCAGGTTAGGATTTAAAAATAAAAACAGACACAAAATACTAGCGCAGAGCTTAACTTGTATGAATAAGCTTTCAATAGGGTGTGGAACCGCTGGAAATCATTTAAACTTATGGTGTCCTTTTCTTTATCTCTGGAGGTATTATTTATAAGAGAACAGAGAGAGCTATGGGGGGGCGGATTCTAGGCATTTGACACAGGATGGACATTTTGCAGGTGACAGGTGCTCTTGGCATTATCATGAGCTGGACATGACCAGGTCACCTTAGGAAAGGTGAGTGACACAAAATGGGAGAGGACACGGTAAGTTCAGCTCGAGGAGAAAGATTTTCCTGTCAGATGTGACCTGTCTCCTTCACCTCTGCTGCTTCTTCTCTGTGAAATGAGGTCAGAAGTGACATAGCTCTCTGGAGAGGATTCTGGACGCTAAGTGGCAAGGTATGAGCACAGGGGAAGGCAGCAGCGGGCTGGGGGCTCAGGCCAAGGCTCTGGAAGGACGCTTGACCATCAGGGAGAGGCCAGGAATTAACAGGAGGCTGACTGTGGGAGAACAGGGAGGGGAATGCTTTGCTTAGCAACAACAACGATACCCTAACTTGGATGAGTCAAACCCTGAGTGGGACAGACACTGTACTTTCTACCTTCCCCGTGTCCCTGCCTGTAACCCCACCATTTGGAGCCCCAGCATCCCTTGGGCAAATGCTCTCATCAATTCAAGGGTGGAATTCAGTGCTCCCCAGAAGTTCAGGCATTTGTGAGGGTGCTGGGCTGTGAAGCCTTAGATAATGAAAATGATGTTTTCCTAAGTTCATGTCTGAGGACACTGCACTCTCAGCGATACCAGGGCTATAGCTATGAGCCTGATGATTTGATATACCATCACAAGAAACATACCTTGCTCCCCCCAGGTCTGGATCAGGTCTTCTGTGAATGGGCAGTGGGACCCTTCTAAAGATGCCAGGCAGAGTGTCTCAGTGTGTAGCATGCCCAGCTCGCTGCTGGGTTGCTGCATGAGATGCTTGGCATCCCCGGCTGCAGCTTAGCTCCTCATCGTCTGTTCACTGGCCGCATTGCAGTCGGAAGCGAGGGCTGTTTGTTTCCCCCGCAGAACAAGAATTCTCAGAAAATCGATTCTATCTCATTGACAATGCATGCTAAGTGATTGAAAGGCCATTAAACCCATTAATGGGGTGCTCTTTAAATAAAATCAGTCCCTAAAAGGGATCTTAGACTTGGCAACATCAGTAGAGCTAACAGCACAAGGGGCCTGCCTGGAGACCCATAAATATACCAGAAGGAATACCAGAGAGCTGGAAGGACACAACCAGGGGAAAGGAACCTAGAACAATGAGCAGCTGGGGCAGAGAGGCCCACATTGGCAGGCATGCCTAATGGCTTTGGTTTCATTTTCACAGGATTTACAAAACTGAGGGGATGGAGGGAAGTTTGCATCTTGATTTCAGTTAACTATTTGGCACTGCACCCCACCAAATCTCATGCACAAAATTAATTCAAATTGTCTTGGATGGAAGTGCAGTCACGTGGGTTGGAGATTGGCTGGCTCTACCACCCTGGGAAGCCAGGGAGGAGGCGGCCTTTTATGGACAGTCTGGTGAGGTCTCCCTCTAATACCCGTCACAAACAGGGGCCCTCGTTTTCTCTTCCTGAATAATAGTAACAACAACAGGGACTCGGTGGATAAAGTGTCTGCCGGGCAAGCGTGAGGATATGAGTTCGATACCCAGTGTCCATGTAAAAAGCTAGGCCAAAGGCATGATATGTACCTGTAATCTCACTGGGTAGGCAGTTCTGGGTTGCTCAGAACTGCCTATAACACCAGCTCCAGAGGAATCTGATGCCTCTGGCCTCCGAGGGCACCTGCACTCACGTGTACATACCCACACACGGCACAGGATTGAAGATGAAATAAATCTCACAAAAGTAAGGTAGAGAAGTGATAAAGGAAGATACCTGATATTGACCTCTGGTTTATGTACACATGTATATGCATGCATCTATATACACACACACATACGTGTATGTATGTTCACATGTGTGTTCCTGTGTACTCTCACATACACACTTACATATGCGTGCACACACATTCACATACACACTCACACATGCTCATACATGTACACACACACTCACATATGCACACATTCACACACTCACACGTACTCACACATGCACACATGCTCACTCACACATGCACACATTCACACATTCACACACATTCATTCATACATGCACACACACACACTCACCTACTCATGCATACACACATACACTCACACATGCACTATCACTCATTCACACAGTCCAGCACATACTCACACACACATGCACATACATGCGTACACACTCATACAATGAGCAGCTTGCATAAACTGATCTCACATCCAGGTCTCAATATTTTCTTATTGAGATGCTTTGGATTTGAAAGCCCCACGTGTTTCTCTCTGTCAGCTGTGTTGGCCACTTCAATGGACCAATATGAGGAGCAGAGAAAGATGCAGAGTAAGGAGCAGGTATTTGGAAGAAGGAGGGAGAGAGAGGACCATCCCTCCTCAGACTTCTTCCCAATGGCTCGTGGACAGGAATGACCGTGGACAGGAAAGAATGCTGCATTCTCAGTGCCTACTTTCCCAAGTGAGGATGGCGTTTCACACCCTAGGAAATGGGGAGAGAAAACCTTCTGACGAGCTTTATAGACTCCTGACACTTGGAAAGTTCTTCCACAGAGCAGCTGGGCCTGCCCAGCGGGGGTAGGGTTGGGGGAGGGGGTGGGTCACTGGGCAAGAAAGCTGCTTCTTTCAGTACTTTCAGTCAGACTGAAGAGAGTGTATCAGCTTCCACTGGTGCTTCCTCTGGGAACGGGTGACAGTTCACAGTTGAAAAGCAAGTGCAGTTATACAGAGATTATTTTCTGCAAATCTAGATTCTAGTGGCATTAACCCAACGGACCTCCACGAAAGTATTACAAAGTACAGTCTGGGAAACTGAGTCATGGAAGATTGCACTGAGAGGTCACCTTCCCTGTGAGCAGTGAGACCTGGTTCTGTTGCAAGTTTCCTGTCTCATACAAACAAAAGACACTTGGTGTCTCCCGTGATCACGAGGTGCTCTCAGAAATAAATGGTCTGTCTGGGGAAGGCGGTGATGTCTCAAAGCTGGGCTTCTCTGTACGGCCCTCCTGTACAGAGCTGGCCTCATTCTGTCTTTCCTTCTTTTGTTTATTCAGTGGCCCTAGCCTGGGAGCCAGTGGTGTATCAGGAACGAGACTGAAAAGGTACAATTTCCATTCTTCAAGGGCTTGGAGCCTGGTGAAGGCTCACAAAGGAATGGGTCTTTTTTTTTTTTCAGTGATGTTTTTATTTAAAAATATCCTGAGCCTATTTTCTGGTTGAACGGATGGGCAAATTGTAGGGCATCCATACAAGGCAACACTACCCAGTGCCAGAAAGGAATGAGCTTATGATGCATGGGACAGCATAGGGGAAACCTCAGTCATAGCACACTGAGTAAAAGGTGCCAGATACCAGCATCGTGTTAGTTAACTGTCTTGTTGCTGAATCAACTTATTTTTTCTTAAAAACCTGTCTCATTTGAATGAGCCTAGACTTTTTAGTTCCTTCTCTACATCATGAAAACAGACCACCAACAACAAAACCCCAAAACAACAACAACAACAACAACAAAAAGCCAAACTCTGTGGCTGGGTGTCTCAGATGGTAAGCAGTAGTTGCTTTTCCTCTGTCAGCTCCATGGCTTTGTGTATGTTCTCGCCTATCCCTCAGTCTAACTTTCCCTCATACATCTTGAGTGAAATCAAAGCCCAGAATGTCATCTCACAGACCTGTTAAGAGAGCATACATTCTACAGCAAATTGTATTGCGGTGGTGAATGGTTTGATGTGAAGGAGGCAAAAACATGGTGAATGTGTGATTTGTGCACCAAGAGTGGGGAACACCAGGATTGAGGAGGTTCTGGGCAGCTGAAAGTCACAGGGTGTACATAACAAGATGATAAATACATACCAGGTAAGGAGATTAGAAAAAGGCACAGATCTTTCACAGGAAGTACCCTCTCTACCTTTGGAATTCTCACCCTGGAGTCCTCGGTGCTTCACTGACCAGGCAGCTGGTGCTCCAAGCTCATGTTAATGGTCTTGGAAATAGAGGAGTCCCCTTGGCTTCTGGAGATGGCTAGCAGTAACAGGCACTGCAAGAGGGCAGACACCAGCCAGTATTGGGCAAGGCCATGAAAGGCTTGGAGAGGCTCCTTTAAATGAAGTAGAAGGTTTGTGTGTCCTGTCCTGTGTCCTCCCCCTTCCCCTGTAAAGATGGCGCCAGTCTCGCCTTGAAATGCAGAGTGAACAGACGATCAATAGCTTCTTACTTCTGGCCAGGGTGTGGTAACGGCTAGGCCATTAGTACACTGTTGGGCTCTTTCCATGGACATGTGTTTCCCCGAAGCTGCTACAGCATTTCCGAGGCACTTGGCTTCCTCTCCTACCTAGCTCGCACAGCCTACGGGAGGAAGGGCTCCAGCCCTCTGTGCTTATGAAGAAGGTAATGCATGTCAAATTGCCTTGGCTCACCCAGGCAATTGTGCACCTTTAGAAGGTGCAGGGAAATGTCTCTCTGTGGTCAGATTGGCCCATCACACACATCTGTTCTCTTGACCAAACTCCAGCAATCTGCCCTCTCTTTGCTGCAGACTTCACAACCTGCTGCTGGCTGCAGTCCCAGGCCCAGGCAGGAGACTCTGTACAAAGCCAGTAGACTGGAGTTCTGGCTTTCCCCAGGCACAGAGAGCTGCAGTCAAAGGAGTCAACATTCACGGGTCCCCACAGCATAAAGGTATTCCCAAGAAACCTATGAGGGATTCTAAGAGACTTTTAGAGGGAAAGCAGAGGTGGGGAGAGGATTTGCCTGCAGGAAAAAAAGTACTCACAGCACTTCCTGGAAATGCTGGGGCGAACTGTAGCTAGGATCCCTGGAGCTTCCAGAAGGTGATCAGACAGGGTGAGCTTCCTTCTCTTCTCTCCCCCCATCTATTTATCTTTCCTACGTATGCTTCTCATCCCTCTCTCTTTGGTGACCTGACTTTTGCCCGTCCTCTTAACTCTTCTCCCATCTACTATGAGAAAGACGTGACCTTTAAAACAATGTGCTCACATGAAAACACAAGGGGGTGAAGGTTTCAGTCCGGCTGTGTGCCACCAGCCACCTCAGAGATGATTTTTAAATGACTCAAAGCAGCTGCCTCTGGATAATAATTCAATATATACAGTTCACCCACCTAAATTATACAACCAGGGTGCCTTTGTACAGTCACGGAGCTGTGCAAGTAGCACTTTTCTAGGGTATTTTTAAAATCATTCTCCAAAGAAACCCCACACCTTTCAGCAACTACTTTCTACTCCCCATCCTCTCACCCTCTCCTCAGGTGTAGGCCAGTGCTCATCCACTTTCCTGCTCTATAGATGTGCGTACCTTTGTCCACTCATAGAAAGAGAATCACTTGTCATAATCTGTTTCCATCCATGTTGTAGTATTGATCAGAACTTTGTTCCTTTTTATTGCCAAATCATGTTGTGTTGGACCAATAGACCACATTTTATTTAAGTATCCATCTACTATTGAAGCCGGGGTACTTTTGATAAGCATAGAAATGCATGGGGAAAAGTGAGCTCCACCTCATTTCTAAATGACTTTACAATGATGTTATAATATTGGCTTCATCGATACTTGTCTGCTTTATGAATACACCAGTTCCATTTCTCCCTCTAAGTCAATAGCTTGGAGGATTATTTCTAGACTAGCCTCTCTGAGACCTACTACTGTGGTACCCTGTCCCCGGATGCAGTCAATTCTTGATCATAGAGAAAATGCTCCTTTTGACATGTCTGAAGAACTGAGGTCAGAGATAAGAAGAGTGAGCTTGTAGGAAGATGTTAACTTCAGCCTGGGAGAGCAGAAGGTCTTTCAAGGCTCTAGGTTGTGGTGTTTACGTGGACTTGAAATTTTACATGGCTCATGGAGACCTAATGGTTCTTTCCTTAATGGCAGATAATTAAGTAATATATCTAACGGGTTCACTGAGTGTGATGACAGCTACCTCACATTTGCTGTGAGTGTAACTGTCATTCTTCTTCTCAGCCTGTATTCTTGGGTATCTTCAGTTTTAACAAGCTACCGGTTTACTAATTTCCAGATTCAGATGCATTTGTATGCATGTTCACATCCCAACAAGGCGCTCTTTCCTGTAGAGAAGACACCACAGTGAAGAGGGGTCTGTGGCATCCCTCCAGGCCAGGAAAGCAATGGGGATTTCCTATGAAGCCATGCAGTTGATTCCAGGACCAGAGACAGTGTCTCACAGTGTGTACTTCAATACCACAGCAACATGCTGTCCCTTTGTTTTGACTTATATTAATTGTAATGTTGAGTTTAGCTCAAAAGTCAGTTATTAGACAGATAAGCAGGAGGGTATTATCAAAAGTGTTTAGGTCAAGAAGGAATGTGGGTTGAGAAGAAATATAAAATACTACATGAAATAATAAAGGCAGTGAGCACCCACAATGACAGCTATTGAGTGAAAAGACCGGAACAGGCCATATTCTATCCTTGTATGCTGGCATTAGTGCTTATACTAGCTACAGTCAAAAGGAGGGCAAAATAAATAACATGAAATACACTTGAAGAATCCTTTGATAAAAAAATTAAATAGCAAATTATATATCTAGAAACCAAGGGCAGAGAGTCTAAGTCATATGAGCTGATGGGATAGAGTAAGAAGGCAATGCTTTAGTAGAAGGAAGGGAGAGCATTGGATGCTTTAGTAGAAGGAAGGGAGAGCATTGGATGCTT